>NW_026571018.1:38447031-38709531 GCF_026225935.1 Boleophthalmus pectinirostris
GAAGCAGAACATTCTGACATATTTTGCACAAATTGAACCAGCACGTCTCCTCTGCTGCTTGTTATAAATCCTGTGTCTGGTGTTTGAAGGCGGTCGAGCGGAGATACTCACAGTACATCCATACATGAGATACTTAAACACAGCACAGTCACTCGCAGTATAATCAGTGCACTGAGTCTGTAAAATAGATTTGATCTTATTTATGATTGTATATTTAGTCTGGGGGCAATTCATTTTTCATTTAGCGTGTGGTTTTGACCATCCTCGGTCCTGTGCGCTCGTCACTTGTTTTATTGAAAGAGTTTGTGTTTTTCACTCAGGGTCAAATACACAGTCTCAGAGCGATGAGTGTGTGAAGAGTCTGTCCATCATAACATGTCCTCACACTGAACGTGAAGCGTGGGGGGGGGGTCCTCCTGTGGACACTGCTCTTTGGTCACAGGCTGTGAAAGCTGCACATACAACAGCAGCCGTTCAATGTTTAATGTAGTGACAAAAGTGTGCAGGGGCCTGTGTGACAAGACTCCCCCAACAGAACCAATCCAGAACTCCTCAGAACCTCCACAACCTCCTCCACAGAGCTCTGAGGGACGTGTCTCACCCTCTGAAGGACATGTCTCACCCTCTGAAGAACATGTCTCACCCTCTGAAGAACATGTCTCACCCTCTGAAGAACATGTCTCACTCTCTGAAGAACATGTCTCACCCTCTGAGGGACATGTCTCACCCTCTGAAGAACTGTCTCACCTCTGAAGAACATGTCTCACCCTCTGAAGAACATGTCTCACCTCGAAAGAACGTGTCTCACCTCTGAAGAACATGTCTCACTCTCTGAAGAACATGTCTCACCCTCTGAAGAACATGTCTCACCCTCTGAAGAACGTGTCTCACCCTCTGAAGAACATGTCTCACTCTCTGAAGAACATGTCTCACCCTCTGAAGAACATGTTCACATGTCTCACCCTCTGAAGAACATGTCTCACCCCCTGAAGAACATGTCTCACTCTCTGGAGAACATGTCTCACTCTCTGAAGGACATGTCTCACCCTCCGATGGATGTGTCTCACTCTCTGAAGAACACGTCTCACTCTCTGAAGGACATGTCTCACTCTCTGAAGAACATGTCTCACTCTCTGAAGAACATGTCTCACCCTCTGATGGACGTGTCTCACCCTCTGAAGAACATGTCTCACCCTCTGAAGGACATGTCTCACCCTCTGAAGAACGTGTCTCACCCTCTGAAGAACATGTCTCACTCTCTGAAGAACATGTCTCACCCTCTGAAGAACATGTCTCACCCTCTGAAGGACATGTCTCACCCTCTGAAGAACATGTCTCACCCTCTGAAGGACATGTCTCACCCTCTGAGGGACGTGTCTCACCCTCTGAAGGACATGTCTCACCCTCTGAAGAACATGTCTCACCCTCTGAAGGACATGTCTCACCCTCTGATGGACATGTCTCACTCCCTGGGGGACATGTCTCACCCTCTGAAGAACATGTCTCACTCTCTGAAGGACATGTCTCACCCTCTGAAGAACATGTCTCACTCTCTGAAGGACATGTCTCACCCTCTGAAGAACATGTCTCACCCTCTGAAGGACATGTCTCACCCTCTGAAGAACATGTCTCACCCTCTGAAGGACATGTCTCACCCTCTGAGGGACGTGTCTCACCCTCTGAAGGACATGTCTCACCCTCTGAAGAACATGTCTCACCCTCTGAAGGACGTGTCTCACCCTCTGATGGACATGTCTCACTCCCTGGGGGACATGTCTCACCCTCTGAAGAACATGTCTCACTCTCTGAAGGACGTGTCTCATCCTCTGAGGGACATGTCTCACCCTCTGATGGACATGTCTCACTCCCTGGGGGACATGTCTCACCCTCTGATGGACATGTCTCACTCCCTGGGGGACATGTCTCACTCCCTGGGGGACATGTCTCATCCTCTGAAGGACATGTCTCACCCTCTGATGGACATGTCTCACTCCCTGGGGGACATGTCTCATCCTCTGATGGACATGTCTCCTTCCCTGGGCTGGTTCTTGGTGGTGTCATTTCTGATATAAAAATGTCAGTTTTTACCGCGACATTAGTTCAGAAGATTGAATGTGGACAGGGCTGCAGTTTGAGCTGCAGCTGGAAATATGTTTCATAAATCAAAGTGTGTAACTGACTCTCAGATATTAGAATATTCATGGAGGACGTTAATGAAACATGACAGCAGAGCCTTGGACCTCTGCTCAGGCCTGTTCAGGGTATCTCCGTCCACTCCAACCAGCACCACGGACGCTCGGATTTACACGCTTTAAAAGCCTCTAAACACATCACAGGTTTAGGACTGCAGGGGGCTGAGGTGTGTTCATTGTCTCACGGAAATCTGAGCCCCATTAGCCCAGGAGCCTGCTGCTGTGGACGAGCTCAGGAAAGAACAGCTGGAGCCAGAAGAAACATGTCCTGATGCTTTTGATCAGGTCGTGTTTGTTGGTGTAATTAAGAGACAAGCCTGAGGGGGGGGGACGGGGAGACATGAAAACATCCTTTTCCACCATTTATAAAAGCAGATCATAGACCAGCTACAACATTAAAAACAATAGTTCACAATGTCTTTCTGTGCAGTGTAGGGACTAGTGTCACAGAAATGAACTTTCCTGAACAGCAGAATGATGTTGAGCTGGATCAGAAACAGTAGAAGAACAGACAGACTAGAATACAACATGAACCTACTGCACCACTGACCATCCCATATGGAAACAAACTGGAAAGGAAATATAAGAATGTACCAGTGTCTTTGTAGTAAATCTTTATATAAGGTTTATTGTGTCGTGTGCGTTTTACTCCTGAAAGTGTTTCCCCCTTTTGCATTTTTCTCATACAACGATATTATGATGATATTTGCATGACATTTACAGGTAATGTGCATGATCAACTACATTTTCTTTGTATGTTCCATGTAATGTTTGTATTCTTTAATTATATGTTGCAGAAAAAACAATCAGAGTCTGAAGGAGGATTTGAACCCAGGTCGACCATGTGAAAGTCCAGTGATTTACCAATTAAACTAATCAGCTGCAGAGTCCAGAGGGAACAACAGCAGATATTGAGGACAGTTACAAGTACTTTGGTATTTGTAACTGATTTGACGTCTTGTCAGTTGAGGCATGTGAAAAAAACAGAAGTGTACAGCTGCTTTTTGGAATATTACAAGTCAATATGAACCTTTGTAATAATTAGGATTTGCAGAGTAAAAATATTTTTACAGCCTGATGTTTGTTCACTGTGAGATCAGTGGAAGATGGTTTTAAGGTTCTAATGCAACATTTACATTACCCCAGACACACACAGACACAGACACACACAAATGCACACAAACACACAAACACACACACACACACATGCACACACCCCCGCCCCACCACCACCACCACCACACACAGACACACACAGACACACACACACACACAGACACACACTGTGATCATTTTCTTTCTCACTCTCACACACACACAACAATCAAGTTTAAAGAAACAATCATCATTTCACTTGTTTTTCTATGAAATAAATGATCTTTGTCCAACACTTGTGAGGACATTGTGTGTGGGATTAGTGTCATATTCAGCCCTCGCACGTTACAAAGTTTTACTTGTTTCATGCTGCACATATTTACCAAAGATCTTGTAAGTGTTTTCACTGTCATATTCAAATCTTTTAGGATTCATATGAAACATGTTATGGGATTACACACATAAAACGTTCACGTTCGAGCAGCTCCACAGTGGAGAGTTTTAAATCTCGTCTGAAGACCCACTTTTATTCTCTGGCTTTTAACACCGCGGGAGTTGTGTGGTCCTCTGTGTCTTTTATTTATTTTTATGTGTTTTTATTGGTTTTACTGATTTAATTTATTTATTTATTGGTTTATTTATTTCTATTCTATGATATAGTTTTATTTTTATTTTACTGGTTTTATATTATTTTACTAGTTTTATTACTTTAAGACTAGTATTATTTTAGTAATTTACTTTATCATCTTATTGTTGTTATTTTTTATGTATTTGTGCAGCACTTTGGAAACAGTTTGTTTGTGAAATGTGCTATAGAAATAATGTGGATTGGATTGGATTGGATAAAAGACACATGGGAATAGAAAACAGAGTATTATTTAATGTTGAAAATCACGTTCTATTCATTAGTATTGAAACTGAGTTTGTCATTTTTTTCTCATGACACTAATATGGACTTGGCATTTTCACATTTCTGTTTTGCATTAACTGTAAATAATCAAGAAGACATTTTTACGCCTTTTTAGAGCAGTAAACCAGAAATATAAGTGGATCATCACTTTGAATTCTTCTTGTATTATAAAGCATGTTCTACTTTGCCCTTTCTTGAAGCAGACCTGGTGTGCGTGTGTCTGTTGTAGAGTCATAATCTATGACTCTCATTAGGGACGGGACAAGATCTTACAAGACAAAACTTCCACAAGGTTGTGCACACATGCTGAAAATGATCTCATGAGATTTTCCCCCCATGTTTTTATGTTTGGATTGGATAAAAAGTGAAGTACTAGTGAGATTTTTTATTTATTTATTTATTTATTTTTTGAGAGGCTGCAGTCACAAAAAGCAGTGAGTGCTACAGCAAAAATATTAAAGTAAAATCAAAAACGGTGAAAGTAAAATGGTGAATCATGAATCACTCCAAACACAACTCTGAGAGGGTCAATGAGAACGAGAAACAACTGGTTAAAAGCTCTGAAAAGTCAATTCCCATATTAAGTCTGGTTTAACTTGTGATGCCATATTCAAAACAATAAATAAATAATAAAAAATAAAGTGTGGTGGGAAAACATTCTCTTGCCGACACTGTTACTGATAATTCAAAAAGGCATCAAAAAATGAGATGAGCAGTTTGAGCCGAGTTCTGATCTGAACAGTAGGGGGCGATGTGAGAGTTGAACGTGACCTGAGGCTCACAGCTCTCGTTATAACCAGCAGTTTGTTATAAATGCACATTAAAGAGCAAAAATACACACTGGTCTCAGTACTCGGTGGTTTCAGTACTCGGTGGTTTCAGTACTCGGTGGTTTCAGTACTCGGTGGTTTCAGTACTCGGTGGTTTCAGTACTCGGTGGTTTCAGTACTCGGTGGTTTCAGTACTCTGTGGTCTCTATACTCACTGGCAGTGTTGGGAGTAACGCGTTATAAAAGTAACAAATTACAGTAATGCATTACTTTTTGCTGTAATGCAGTAATGTAAGGGATTACAGGGGGAAAAAATGGTCATATTTAACTGGGTACAAATGTGAGTAACGTTACAGTGTTTTTTTAACCTGGATTGAAGTGGTGAAATCACCTCGATATCAGCAGCGGTGAAACGCCGGAGATGCAGCTGCGTAGATCTTCAGGTAACCGCGGGCGAAAGGACCGACACAGAACTCTACACGCTGTTTAGACCTGGTTTAGACCTGGTGTAGACCTGGGTCAGTTCTGGTTTAGACCTGGTTTACAGTCGTCTCTCGCTCTATTGCAGTTCACTTTTCGCGGTCTCGCTGTTTCGCAGATTTTTTATTTTTTTTGTGCAATTTTGCATGCCTTTTTTTTTTTACATTGTATGAATGTTTATTGTGTTCCTCCCGCTGCGTCCTGACTTGGCCAAGGGACTCCTGTCTCCTGTACAGTACAGAATGTGTTCAGCTGCCAAATTTAAATACATGTTCAATCTGTAGCAGTGTGATTCTGAAGTGTTGTACGGTTGCAAGTTTTCTCCCCGAAACGACGAAACGTTCTGCACCGACAAAGGCTCCTGCGCTCGCACCCAAAAGACAGAGGAAGATGAAACCATCACACAAAAAGTTGGACTTCTGGACACGCTTGAAGGAAGGTAGAAGTTACGCGCTGTAACAGACTCTTGCACCGGGTCTTGGTACCTGCAAATAGTTGCTGAAATCAGGGCCGTGAGCCCGAGCAGCAGGGTCCATAAAGAGCGATCGAGTGACAGCCGCTCTTACCTCCGTGAGGTGTGGAGCAGAGCCGCTCCTTTCTCCTGCGGTCACCTTCAAGCCCGTCCTGACAGTGAGTCCTGTTTTAGTCCTGGTTTAGTCCTGGTTTAGACCTGGTTTAGTCCTGGTTTAGTCCTGGTTTAGTCCTGGTTTAGACCTGGTTTAGTCCTGGTTCAGTCCATATACAGTGCAAAAGTTATTTTGGTGAGAGTAACTTAAAGTAATGCAATAGTAATGTAATGCCTTTCATTTTAAATGCAGTAATATTGTAATGTAACGAATCACTTTGAAATGACAGTAATAGGTAATAAATAACGCATTACAGTTTCAAAGTAACTTGCCCAACAGTGCTCACTGGTCTCTGTACTCTGACCTGGTGCTTCTGTCTGTCCACTAAATGAGGAACATGTCCGCACATGTTAGTGGAAGCAAACAGCAGAGCTCAGCGTGATTTAATGGCAGAAATACTTAAAAGAAGTCTGCCGATGATTTATGGATTTAAAATGTGTGCAGGGCTTCTGTCTGTGGCATTAATGACTTTTTTTTACAGAGTCATACTGAAACCATCGTGAATGAAGCTAAATACATCTCCAGGTAGTTGTTTGTTTTGTTTTTTTTAATGAGAGAACAATATTCTAACATGGCTAAGCTCAAAAAAGTCTGTTTCGTGGGATCTGTGCTCTTTAAAGAAGTCAAGTGGCCTGGGTCATTACCTGTGGGTACAGAGCATTAGAACAGCAGCAGGCGTCTCACACATATCCACGCTTGGTTGTTTAAGGCGACAAAAAAAAACCTTGTGTCCAGGAAATATTCAGAGGGTTTTGTCACATGCAGAGAGGTTATTACCTGAGAAAGAATTACATTTCAAAGAACTGTTCCACAAAACCGGGCTTGTGTTTCTCATTCTGTGGGCCGGACTTGAGGGCAAAAATGTTGTGTGAGGAGTAATAATCACAAATAAGTACAGAGCCTTGGGCAGGGGTATGGGGAAAATACAGGATTACTAAAACACGCATGAATCAACACGAAATCAAACTGTTCATGGTCAGGATAAACACGGCTCAGTTTTCCATAATATGCCTCTTTTAAAGAAGGAGTATTTTGGATCTTTCTCCAAAAAGTCATCCATGCATGTTTGAGTAATCTTGTGATCTCTTCCAGGACTATCTGAACCCTCATCACAGTTACGCTCCTGCTCCTCAGTGTCCCATATGAATACAAAACAATATACTACAACTTCACAAACCTGCAGTGTTGGGAAGGTGACTTTTAAAATGTAATCCCCTACAGATTACAGATTACATACCCCAAAATGTAGTTTGTAACATAATCCATTAAATTACTTAAAGTGAGTAACGTAATCTGAATACTTTGGATTACTTGATTTGCTGTAGAGAAGCAACGACGAGGAAATCGTCACATAAGAACTTTTATCTGCTAAAAGAAAATAAAAAAGCCCAGACTTTCCTGAACCAAATTAAAAATATTATTGACAGAAGACGAGGAGACACGTCCACACAGCAGGATTTAGTCCTGTTAAATCCTGTTAAATTCTCTTTTAGTCCAGGTTTAGTCCAGTTTTAATCCTGTTTTCAGACCTGGTTTTAGACCTGGTTTAGACCTGGTTTAGGTCTAGTTACCTCCGCCAAGGAGGTTATGTTTTTGCCGGCGTTTGTCTGTTTGTTTGTCTGTTTGTTTGTCTGTTTGTTTGTTTGTTTGTTTGTCTGTTTGTCTGTTTGTTTGTTTGTTGTCTGTTTGTTTGTCTGTTTGTTTGTTTGTTTGTTTGTTTGTTTGTTTGTTTGTTTGTTTGTCTTTTAGCAACATAACTCAAAAAGTTATAGGACCGATTTCAATGAAATTTTCAGGATTTGTTGGAAATGTGAAAAGGAAGAACTGATTTCATTTTGGGGCTGATCCGGAAGAAATCCTGGATTCTGGATCACTTTGAAATTTTAGTTCACATTGTGGTAAATGGGGCCAAAAATTTAGTTTCTCAATATCTGGGTTAATTATTGACCAAACCCCATGAAATTTGACTCAGGGATGGACAATGGGATCCTCTTTCATATTCCAAATTGAAAGATACGAGACAAATATTTATGTAAAACACAATGAATATGAGGGGGACTGTAGTCCTTGGCGGAGTCTGCGCTCTCTGACTGCTTTTCTAGTTTAGATCTTGTTTAGACCTGGTTTAGTCCTGGTTTAGATCTAGTATTTAGCCCAAAATGCAAAAACAGGAAAATGCCGCGTGTAATCCATTTATTTCAACAAAGTAACTGTAATCCATTTACCACTCACTGAAACAGTAACTGTAACTGAATACAGTTACTCATAAATTGTACTCTGATTACGTAACTCCAGTACATGTAATCTGTTACTCCCCGACACTGCAAACCTGATGCAATGTACTGGTTTCATTTGCAAAGCGCACGCCAATTGTGGTGTGATACTGCTCTGAAGGGAGAGTGATTTAGCCTGGAGAGCAGTGAGGGGCACTCAGCGCATCAGACAAAGAAAGTGACTTAATACTAAACATGTTTTTTTTGTTTTGTTTTGTTTTTTTCAGCAAATATGGAATTTTCAAAACAATAAAAGGTAACATGGTGATTTAAATGTGTTATGTGTTAGAGTTAATACCCAACAGAAGTGTCTTTAAGGGCTAAGAAACACCAAAATGGGCACATGGCCTCTGTCGATGTTATGATACTTTATACACTCCCGTCTTGCATGCACCAAATGAAACAACTGTACCTTTAAAAAGCCATAACCAGAGTGGAGTGGGTCGTAGTCAGTGTTGGGAAGGTGACTTTTAAAATGTTTTCCCTTACAGATTACAGATTACACACCCCAAAATGTACTTTGTAACGTAATCCATTAAAGTACTTAAAGTGAGTAATGTAATCTGAATACTTTGGATTACTTGATATTGTCCTGCTTTTTAAAACTACATGAATGAACCAACCACATCCTGAAAATTCTTGTTTGTTCTCTTCAAATTGTCTGTTGAGCCCAAGTCTCCATGAACAGACTTTTTTTAACTGTAGAGAAACAAAGACGAGAAAATCTGAACATAAGATGTTTTTTTTTTTATCTGATAAAAGAAAATAAAAAGCCCAGTCTTTACATAATCATATTAAAAATATTATTGATAGAGAAATGATTTTTATATGAGACACTGCTGCCTGAAATTATGTTCACCTACTGTTAGGTGTCCTGGTTTAGACCTGGTTTAGACCTGGTTTAGACCTGGTTTAGACCTGGTTTAGACCTGGTTTAGTCCTGGTTTAGACCTGGTTTAGTCCTGGTTTAGACCTGGTTTAGTCCTGGTTTAGACCTGGTTTAGTCCTGGTTTAGACCTGGTTTAGTCCTGGTTTAGACCTGGTTTAGTCCTGGTTTAGACCTGGTTTAGACCTGGTTTAGACCTGGTTTAGACCTGGTTTAGTCCTGGTTTAGACCTGGTTTAGACCTGGTTTAGACCTGGTTTAGTCCCTGGTTTAGACCTGGTTTAGTCCTGGTTTAGACCTGGTTTAGTCCTGGTTTAGACCTGGTTTAGACCTGGTTTAGACCTGGTTTAGTCCTGGTTTAGACCTGGTTTTAGACCTGGTTTAGACCTGGTTTAGTCCTGGTTTAGACCTGGTTTAGACCTGGTTTAGACCTGGTTTAGACCTGGTTTAGACCTGGTTTAGTCCTGGTTTAGACCTGGTTTAGACCTGGTTTAGTCCTGGTTTAGACCTGTTTTAGACCTTTTAGTCCTGGTTTAGACCTGGTTTAGGGTTTAGACCTGGTTTAGACCTGGTTTAGTCCTGGTTTAGACCTGGTTTTGACTGGTTTAGTCCTGGTTTTTAGACCTGGTTTTCCTGGTTTAGACCTGGTTTAGACCTGGTTTAGTCCTGGTTTAGACCTGGTTTAGACCTGGTTTAGTCCTGGTTTAGACCTGGTTTAGACCTGGTTTAGACCTGGTTTAGTCCTGGTTTAGTCCTGGTTTAGACCTGGTTTAGTCCTGGTTTTAGACCTGGTTAGTCCTGGTTTAGACCTGGTTTAGACCTGGTTTAGTCCTGGTTTAGTCCTGGTTTAGACCTGGTTTAGACCTGGTTTAGTCCTGGTTTAGACCTGGTTTAGACCTGGTTTAGACCTGGTTTAGACCTGGTTTAGTCCTGGTTTAGACCTGGTTTAGTCCTGGTTTAGTCCTGGTTTAGACCTGGTTTAGCCCAAAATGTAAAAACAGGAAAATACTGCCCTGTAATCCATTTATTTCAACAAAGTAACTGTAATCCAATTACCACTCACTGAAACAGTAACTGTAACTGAATACAGTTACTCATAAATTGTACTCTGATTACATAACTCCAGTACATGTAATCTGTTACTCCCCGACACTGGTCGTAGTACTAGGACGGTCAAAAGTATTGAAAATCCGATACAAAAACCTATGACTGAAACTAGATGTTCATTTTTCCCAGACATTGATACTAAAAATGTCTCATTCACAGAAATGAACCTTTCCTGGTAAGTTTCAGAATGATGTTGAGTTTTTATCAGAACAAGTGTAAAAGCACACAGACTCGTACACACACGGACACATTGTTTTGTGTTGTTGTTATTATCGTGGCATCAGAATCGATGCACAGTAGATCAAGTCTGTTCTTTAGTATTGAGTTGGAGATGTCAGTATGGGGATAATGCTGTAGATCAGGGGTGTCAAACTCATTTTGGTCCGGGGGTCGTATCCAACCGACTTTGATCCCAAAGTGTCCGGATCAGAAAACTCATGTCATATAAACCCCAAAAATAACAATAAGTTCAAATATTTGTGCAGAGAAACACAAATCTATTACAGAAATCTTTTTTAATTGATGAACTCTTTCTTTTACAAAATATTATAATATTATGAACAACCTGAAACTTTAAGAAAAATAAAATTTCAACACAAAGTTTTAACATTAACTTGTATAAATAGGAAAAAGTAAATTTTTCTTGGAAAATCCTGCACTCGGCTCCACTTTTCTCATGTTGGACATTTTTCTGATGAGGGTGTCACGGTCAACAGTCAAAACGATCGTCCTTTAAGAGCGTTTGGAAAGAGACAAGTCTTCATTTGTGCTGCTCTGGTGGGAGGGGCCACGTACAGAGACGCTGGAGACGCTGCTGTGATAAACACCACAGAAAATTTACAATATTTTAATAGAAAATATAATTAAAATATTTTAGTTGAAAATCAGCCGAGGGCCACATTAAAGGTTTTGGAGGGCCGGATCTGGCCCCGGGCCGCATGTTTGACACCTGTGCTGTAGGCGCAGAGTAGTTAGTGGTGGTAGTAGGTGGTACATGTCCGCTGCACACTGACACGTCTCCTGTGGTGGAAGTGCACTGTAAAAAAACACCCTCTCAGTGCATTTGCTTTCCACACTTAAAAGGCTTTGCATACATCAGCCGCTCCCACGCCTCCACCGCTCCTCCGCTGCTCCTACAAACAAATCACACACAAAATATTCAAGACATGTCTAATTTTACCTTACACTGAACAAAACTACGTCTGCCGCCATCACAGCTCCACACACACGCAGCCGTGTGGATGTGGAGTGAGGTAATGCAGCCTGTCAGAGCGGCACTAATGGTTCTGATGTTAGGATAACACAGACATGTCAGTTTTACAAACACGATCACGTCACATTAAAGGAAACATGCACGGTTTGTATTGACCTTGTTATTTGACTCCTGTGGGGGATTAACTGTAACACGTAACACATTTAGATCACCGTGTTAACCTTTTATTGTTTGAAAATGTTATATTGACAGAAAACAACATATTCATATTTGTAATAAGTTTAGTAAATCATCTTAAGGCCGATACATACTTACATACTTCATAAGAACTCTGATCTTGTTGTTGAGGTGATAAGAACAAGAACAAAGTTCATTTGGGCTCTGACACTTCATACTTCAAAAGATGTTCTGCTGCTGAACTGCTCCGCCCCAGCCACTCTTTTTTTTTTTTTTTTTTGGCTTTTGCAATCTTGTCTCAGAGATTACAGCAGACGTTTCTACTCTGATTTTCGTCCGAGCCTAAAATGTCCACAATTTCCCTCCATGAATTTCTTGACATTTGGCGTCTTTCTAGTCACTGAGTTTCGTGTCATAAAGACATTTCTCACCATTTCCTCCAGCTCTGACTCAAAACTATCTTTTTTTTTTTCTTGCTCTGCACAGACAAGTAAAGCAGATAAACCACGCCCACATAAATAACCAATCAGAGCGAAGATGTGGGACAGTTGTGCTCAGCTGAGGTGTCGAGAACAAGTCACAAGAACTTCTGAACAGGAGCTGCCCAACAAAATGACGTCATTTTGTTTAAAGTTCTTATGATCTTGTGAAGGATGAATAGGCCTTTACTCTCTGCACTAAGTCACTCCCCCTTTAGAGCACTGTCACAACACTGTCAGCATGTATGTCGCTCATGAAACTGCTGCACATTTCACCAGGTTTGTCGAGTTGTTTTGTATATTTCTGGAGAGTTGTCGTGTGGGAGGATGGAGACTTGTGAGTGGAGGTTTGGATAAAATTGTACTTCTAACCATAAAGCAGGTTTGAGTAGAGAGATCACTAAATTATTGAACCACTGACTTATCATTCATTCATTCATTTATTTCTTTGTTTGAGCAGGAACAACAAAATTCAAAAACAATAACAAAAAAAGTGATATATACATGAACATATTTGGGACCTGGTGCTCAAAAGGAGGAGGATGAAAAAAAAAAAAAAGTTTCAGAAGAAGCACTTCCTGGACGTCCACAGGATAATACACAGTAGATCCAACTCAGTGTTTGTCTTTGGGAAGGGAAGTCAGTACAAAGATGCAAAAAACCCAAGGCACTCACTGGTTCAAAATAAAATGCCTTTATTAGTTTACAGCAGGTCTAAATGGACGACTTAAAAAGTCCCAACGCGTTTCAGCCTGTGGCTTTCCTCAGGGGACAAACAGAACTCAGAGCAAATCATGTGAATTAAATACAAAAACCCACCAATAGGATGAAGGAGGAGAATAAAGTTTAAAAAACATATGGAGTCCTGCCCCAATTGTTTTACATAATCACGCAGGTTCACTTTTTTTTTTTTTTTTTTTTTAATCACCTTTGGAGTGCTTACCTGTCATTTGCCAAAAAAAATAAAATAAAATAAAATAAATATATATATATATATATATATATATATATATATATATATATATATATATATATATATATATATATACACACATATATACAAAAACATATCCACATATACTTACATACATATGAAGTACACACACTTGTACACACATATGTACATACACACATACATATACACATCATAAATATCCAGTACATATACTCAGTATAAATGTTTACACACATATACATAACAACATATACACACATGCAGAAACATATTTCTGTTTGTAGTCGTACAAACTAATAATAATATTAATCTAGGCACAAAGATTATCGTTTATGATTATATAAAATAAACAGTAATAAGAATAAAAAATTTAAGGATTTTTTGTTTTCATTTATGATCGTGCAAACTAATAATATTACTGATGAAGGCACAAAGTTTATCGTTTATGATTGTACAAAACAAACAGTAATAAGAATAAAAAATGTAAGAATTTTTGTTTTCATTTATGGTCGTACAAGCGAACAATAGTAATAAAGAAGCCACAAAGTTTATCGTTTATGGTCGTACAAAATAAACAGTAATGAGAATGAAAAATTTAAGGATTTTTTCGTTTTTGTTTATGGTCGTGCAAACTAATAATATTACTGAAGAAGACACAAAAGTTTATCGTTTGTGATGGTCACATGTGTTAGAATGTAACATGACACACACATTGTTTTCCGTCAGTCTGTGTGTCTCACCTGGGTTCATCTACCTGGCAGCAGAGTGGAGGACAATGAAAAAACAAACAAACAAACAATAAAACCATCGAGCCACTAAGCACATGCCCCGACATGTTCATATAAACACACAGTTAGAATTAACACTTGGCTGAGATGCTGCGAATGACTCTGGGTGTGATTTATGGACATGAACAGTGAGACCTTCAGACGTCTAACGTTAAAGTCTCAAATATAGAGGATCTTATAAACGGGCAGTGTTGGGAAGGTGACTATTAAAATGTAATCCCCTACAGATTACAGATTACATACTCCAAAATGTAGTTTGTAACGTAATCTATTAAATTACTTAAAGTGAGTAATGTAATCTGAATACTTTGGATTACTTGATTTGCTGTAGAGAAGCAAAGACGAGGAAATCTTCACATAAGAAGTTTTGTCTGATAAAAGAAAATAAAAAAGCCCAGACTTTACTGAACCAAATTAAAAATATTATTGATAGAAGACGAGGAGACATGGTCCACACGGCAGGATTTAGTCCTGTTAAAGCCTGTTTAGTCCTGGTTTAGTCCTAGTTTTAGACCTGGTTTAGACCTGGTTTTAGACCTGGTTTAGACCTGGTTTTAGATCCTGGTTTAGTCCTGGTTTAGACTGGTTTGGACCTGGTTTGGATCTGGTTTAGACCTGGTTTTAGTCCTGGTTTAGACCTGGTTTAGTTCCTGGTTTTAGACCTCCTGGTTTAGACCTGGTTTAGACCTGGTTTAGTCCTGGTTTAGATTTAGACCTGGTTTAGTCCTGGTTTAGACCTGGTTTAGTCCTGGTTTAGACCTGGTTTAGACCTGGTTTATTTGACCTGGTTTAGACCTGGTTTAGACCTGGTTTAGTCCTGATTTAGACCTGGTTTAGTCCTGGTTTACTGGTTTAGACCTGGTTTATTCCTGATTTAGACCTGGTTTAGACCTGGTTTAGACCTGGTTTAGGGTTTAGTCCTGTTTAGACCTGGTTTAGACCTGGTTATTTAGACCTGGTTTAGTCCTGGTTTAGACCTGGTTTAGACCTGGTTTATTCCTGGTTTAGACCTGGTTTAGTCCTGGTTTAGACCTGGTTTAGTCCTGATTTAGTCCTGCTAAACCAGATCTAAACAATATGACACTAACAGTAGGTGGACATAATTTAAAGCAGCAGTGTCTCATGTAAAAATCATTTCTCTATCAATAATATTTTTAATCTGGTTCAGGAAACACTGGACTTTTTTTTTTCTTTTAACAGATAAAACTTCTCATGTTCAGATCCTCGTCTTTTCTTCTCTACAGTTAAAAAAAAGTCTGTTCATGGAGACTTGGGCTCAACAGACAATTTGAAGAAAACAAACAAGAATTTTTAGGATGTGGTTGTTACATTCATGTTGTTTTAAAAAGCAGGACAATATCAAGTAATCCAAAGTATTCAGATTACGTTACTCATTTTAAGTAATTTAATGGATTCTGTTACAAACTACATTTTGGGGTATGTAATCTGTAATCTGTAGGGGATTACATTTTAAAAGGAACCTTCCCAACACTGATTCTCATCGTGGTATTGGAATGAGTATTGAGTATCAAGTCTATCCCTTGGTATCGAAATCGAGTTTGAAATATATCGCCAGAACCCGAGTGACTGTGTATCCAGGATCCTCGCCTTTTAGATTTAGATGATCTGTTTAAATCAGAGGTGTTCACACTTTTTCATCATGTGAGCTACTTACAAAATGACCAAGTCAAAATGATCGACCTAATACAAAGCCAAACAAACTGCACTGAAACACTCTGTGCCCCTTTTTTGGACCCTCCCCCACAGTTTGAGAACCTCTTCTTTAAGAGAACTTCCTCTGGCACTTTACACAAAACTGTGAAAAAAGTGAAGGAAGATTTTTAAACCTGTTTTTTAAAGTTCCAAACTGGAGTTTCATTCTTTTCTGGTTTTGCAGTGATATTTACCAGCCTCTGCACGTTTACCAAACCAAACGCACATCGTGACAAACACAGATGCATTTGTCACTTTTGTTAGACAAACTTCAGCCAAATGTGGCAGTAGGTCTGTTCTGTAGATCCGCTCTATGCTGTAGACCTGCTTTGTGCCAACACTGGAACACAAATTTAGACTGGTTTTTGCTTCACGTTTGGTCTTGCTCTTCTAATCAGCCGCACTGTGGGAGGGGCTTGTGTTGGCTGTACGCAGGAAGGAGCGAGAGCGTGAAAAGGCGAGGGGCGGCGTGCTGACGTGAGGCAGATGGACAGGTAGGATGTTTAGGAAGTTGAACCTGCCCTGTGATGCACGCTGGTACACGAGGGCACACGCTGTCGCAGACGAGCCGTGCATAGGGAGCGTGTGTGTTTGTGATGCGCCGTAGAGTCTCCGCGGGTTTCAAATGAGCGCACAGGCTGCACTGAGACGCCCCACACGCTCCTGCACCCGCTACAAGTTTATTACCAACAGCAGCGGCCGGAATGAAATATGATCACACTTGTTGAGTGTCAGACCTCGAGTGAGAGACGAGACCGAGTCCAAACGCGAGTCCGAGACGAGACACAGTGATCTACCCACACGACCTTGGCGGTCGACTGGTAGATCGCGATCGACGTATCGAGCAACCCTGATTTAGAGTATTTACCTAAAAGTTAAAACCATTACATCCAAGTTTGATCTTTTGGTACCACTGCGTGCTCCACACTGAAAGTCCCAGCAGTAAAGTGTGTGCCGAGAGCCCGTCCGCGCTCTGACTCTGATAGCAGAATATGATTATGGAGGAGATTTGGGTGATAAACGACTCGGCGGGAGCAGGAGAGGGAGGCCAAACCGGGACAGATCCAAAGCGCGGATACAATGAGGAAATGAGTGTGTCTTTAGTGGCCACATTTATCCAGGTAATGTGGACACAAATGGACCTAAAGAGCAGACGGGACGACCATGGACAAGAAGAAAGGAGACACGTCTGAAAAACAAAACACTCACTTTTGGGCTTTTGACAATTTTGCGTGTCGTAAAAAGTACATTGAGCATTTTAGTCGCCGACTTTATATCAGGACCTAGAGCCTGGGCCCGCTTCTTTAAAAAGGGAGTATTATGCAAAATCGATTTATTTTAGATTTCCTTCCTTGTTATAATATTCTCTCATCAAAAATATGCCTGAAGAGGTCTTAAATGTCATCCATGCATGTCTGAAGAATCTAGTGATCTCTCCCAGGCAGTCCAAGGCTCCGCCCACAAGCCTACATCGCCCGAGCTTCAACACGACAATAATCTCCATAAATATACAAAATATGATGCAGAAATGTACAGCAACTTCTCAGAGACCAGAGCGGAGTTTTGCAGCCCCGGTACAACCGAACAACAACTAGCATGCTAATGAACACCTCCTTTTTATGAGACAATAAAAAGCTTTAAAACTAGATGTAAACAGCGAACTCATTTTAAGATGCTTATATAATATATTTGTACTGGAAATAAATACACAAATCCACAAATACATGGAAACAAATTGGATGCTTCATGTTCAGTGTCGGGGAGTAACAGATTACATGTACCGGAGTTATGTAATCAGAGTACAAATGATGAGTAACTGTATTCAGTTACAGTAACTGTTTCAGTGAGTGGGAATTGGATTACAGTTACTTTGCTGAAATAAATGGATTAGACGGTGATATTTTCCTGTTTTTAAATTCTGGGCTATTCCCTTTCTTTTCTTTTTTTTTTCTTTAATTCCACTCATTGCCAGAAAACCAGGTCTAAACTAGATCTAAACCAGGTTTAAACCGGGACTAAAACCAGGTCCAAACCAGGTCTAAACCAGGACTAAAGCTAGGTCCAAACCAGGTCTAAAGCAGGACTAAAACCAGGTCTAAACATGATCTAAACCAGGACTAAACTAGGTCTAAAACCAGGTCTAAACCAAGACTAAACCAGGACTAAAACCAGGTCTAAACCAAGACTAAACCAGGACTAAAGCAGGACTAAAACCAGGTCTAAACATGATCTAAACCAGGACTAAACTAGGTCTAAAACCAGGTCTAAACCAAGACTAAACCAGGACTAAAACCAGGTCTAAACATGGTCTAAACCAGGTCTAAATCAGGTCTAAACCAGGACTAAAGCTAGGTCCAAACCAGGTCTAAAGCAGGACTAAAACCAGGTCTAAACATGATCTAAACCAGGACTAAACTAGGTCTAAAACCAGGTCTAAACCAAGACTAAACCAGGACTAAACCAGGACTAAAACCAGTTCTAAACATGGTCTAAACCAGGTCTAAACCAGGTCTAAACCAGGTCTAAAACCAGGTCTAAACCAAGACTAAACCAGGACTAAACCAGGACTAAACATGGTCTAAACCAGGTCTAAACCAGGTCTAAACCAGGTCTAAAACCAGGTCTAAACCAGGTCTAAACAGGTCTAAAAGGTCTAAACAGGTTCTAAACCAGTCTAAACCAGGTCTAAACCAGGTCTAAAACAGGATTTAACAGGACTAAACCGTGCTGTGTGGACGTGTCTCCTCGTTTTCTATCAATAATATTTTTAATTTGGTTAAGGAAAGTCTGGGCTTTTTTATTTTCTTTTATCAGACAAAACATCTTATGTGAAGATTTCCTCGTCTTTGTTTCTCTACAGCAAATCAAGTAATCCAAAGTATTCAGATTACATTACTCACTTTAAGTAATTTAACGGATTCTGTTACAAACTACATTTTAGGTTGTGTAATCTGTAATCTGTAATCTGTAGGGGATTACATTTTAAAAGTCGCCTTCTCAACACTGTTCATGTTCATTTGAAAATATTGATATAGAAACATTTTGAGCTTTGGAGATGTGGACAGACTAATGATAAAAATTACTCAAATATGTGAAAAGAAAATGTGAAACAAAACACAATTCCAGGGATGTTTTTTATTTTAAATGAGGCAGTAACATAATGACAGGTCTTACAGAATCCATTTTAGCACCTCTAATATAACGTTTCCAACTATTTCCATGGAGAAGCCACAAGAGCGAGTTAAAGGTCAGATCAGAACTGCCCATTCACACAAGGAACGCATGCTTCTCAAGCTATTTGTGCGCAACAAAAACACCTCGAATTGAAATTAAATGCAAAATAGTTCAGTTTGATTAAAAATAACTTGACCTCTCAGGTTGTAGTTGAATTCATTATGAATTCAAATTAAGTTCATGAATTAAAATATAAATTATGAATTCAACTACAACCTGAGAGGTCAAATTTATTTTAAAACAAGTCTCCTGAAGCCTCTCAAAAGCACGTGTGTGTGTTACAGACGTGGAGCAGACTTATGGAATAGTTTAGGTGATCAGATCAAAACTTGTACAAACTTAGTGCACCTAAAAAAACAAAATAAAAATCAAATCTTACCTAGAAGACTAAATCCAATGTCTGCGCAAGTAAAACACAACTGTTAACTAAACACAGGCTTTTCTTTAACATGACCTTTTAGTCATCTATAAAAAAAATATAAATAAACTAAGAAAAAAGTGACTATATTTGTGTTCGAGGGGTGAGTGTGTGGAACAAGTTAATGATTTAAAAAAAAAAAAAAAAAAGTCTAACACTGTAGAAGTGGAATATATGGACCCAGTCAAGGCCAAAAATTCAAGTTAATTCATCTGATATAAAAATGTATTGAACAGATACATATGTACTCTAGTTTATTAAACTGTTGACCTTTTTTCTGTACCATTTTTGGTTCTAAAGTTCCATATGTTTTAAACAGACCATGTATGAAACATGGAACAAAAATTATTTCCCAAATTTCAAAGACCTGCAAAAATCATGTAAATAAATGTTTTTCATCATATATCTTGTGTTATTCCATCTTTGAACTGTTGATGAAGGTTCATGATTAGAAAAAAAAAAATATTTAAAATGATAAAAAATTTTGCTTGGAAGGACTGACATATTTTATAGAAATAGTTTCCTTTCATTTTGAAGTAATATTAAAGTATTTCAGAAGAAAAAAAGACAAATGATGTATAAAATCCTGCACCTTCTACTTGTTTGTACAATTTTCCCTCCGTTACTTTTCCCTCCGTTACCATGAACTTTCTTAATAAAAAATCTCATGATGAGTCAAAAAGTCAGAGGTTTTTCATCCTAATCTTGTTCCATATGGTAGAAAACTATATGAAGCAAATATTCAAACCAGTTTGTTAAGGATATGTAAGTGAGAACCAAGAGTTATCACTGTTTGGATTTATTGCCCAAAAAGTGCTGCATATTTCATTCCCTCCGTTACCGACATGAGTTTTTAAATTTTTTGTCTTGAACTTGAAAGAATCTCACAGGTTTAACTTGACCCTGTTGGAGTGTAACTCTTTCCTACATTCTGATACTTTACTTATTTCAATAGTCCCTCTAGTTTCTGAATAAGAGACATTTGAATGTCAAAAATCTGCCCCTGTTTCCCTCCGTTACCACTTGACTGGACCCAGATACAGTAAGTCGTAAGTGAAATTCTAAATGCAAACTTTCTTTTCAGATGCTGCTTTTCTTTCCTGGAATTTTGTCATTGTTTAACAGCGTTTGGCATTAAAAGTACTTTTTACTTCAGCCTAAACCCTTTCAGTCATGATCCATGTGGTTGTCTATGTCTATGTTTTGTTGTGTTTTGGTTGTAGTGCTGCAAAATGACCAAATAAACCACTACTACTTCTCTAATGCCGTTTTTGCATTTGACCACAACCACATCTGGTAGAACTTTCTGTTAGTATATCAGTTCAAAATACCAATGTGCTTGCAAAGAAATGTGCTTTTTCTTATTTTCTGTAAATGTTCAAATATGACTTAGGTAATTATGCTATGAGGTTAACGGTATGTATTTATTTGTTTATTTATATTGTACATATGTTTGCTTTTTTTGTACAGAAAGTCTCAAAAAATATCAGAACAACAGAGGTGAGCGTTGATTTTTGCACACTGATACGCCTCTGGTAAACAGGGTCATAGTAGAGTTTGGTACGTTTACTGTTTCTTAAGAAATATGAAATAATAATTCATAATTCTTTTAAACCTATTGTGATATTTGGTCTTTCAGTGCCTCCCGCAGTGGAACTGAAATGAGACAAATGGTCCAGTTTTGGCCGTGCTCTTTTGCACTAATAACTCTTATGATGATTATAATTAGCACGGCGGCTCGGGTCTGGCAGATGGACAGATGTCGAGGGGCTCCAATCACTTCTCACTTGTCCACATAGAACAATTATTTCAAATGCAGCGTGAGTCCAAATCTCTGGTTTTATTTTGTGTTTGTAAATGTGATTTGTTGGACTGCATATTTTCCTATAAATACAGATCATACTAGTACTACTCAAAGACGGGTGTTTTACTTCTACAGATATTAAAGGTCGTATGGAGGATTTTTTTTTAGTTTCAAACTGTCAGTGAAAGATTAAAATACCATTACAGAGACGCAGCAGCTTTGTAATTATGATGACCAAAAAAAAAAAAGAACGAAAATCTATCAACTGTGGACGTGTTGAGGCAAGATAAACATCAGCCAATAGAAACCGAGGCTCCCATATTTTCTATTGGCTGTTGGGTTGTCAATCAAACTCCCTAGTGTAACTGACTCGTCGGAGCGCGGGGATTATGTGGTTCTTAGAGGCTTTTTCGAACTGTCACTTCCTCGCATTTCGCACAAAGTTTGTCGCGACGGCGGACGAGAATCCACGACCGGTTCGCCGCAAAAGAAAGTCCGTTTTTGAGGTCGCTGAAAGAAGAAGAGAAGAGAAAAAGGAGCAAAGCCAAACTGAGGTGATTCTTGGAGATCTCATCCAGCGATGGCGCGACCGAAGCAGACGAAGGGTCTAAAAACTGACGCGTCGGTCAATAAATTACTTCTAGACAGGAAACTTCGCTGTATTTCTCTTCCCTTAAAAAAATCCTCTATACAACCTTTAACATCTTTAGGTCACCATGTTACCTTTTATTGTTTTGAAAATGATATATTCACCAAAAACAATATTTTCAGTTTAGTTTTTGATGCTCTGAGTAGTTCCATTAGTGGGATACAAACGTAGAACTAAAATCAAATCTGGAAGGTGAACCAAGACGGCGTCGTATTGTTTTCTATAGACGCATCAAGAATCTCAGACTTCCGGTCATCGCACAATTCACACTGGGAAGGATTTTCTGATAAAGTGAGTGTCAAACCTCCATGTTTGTTTTCCCAGTGGGACGTGTCTACTGTCAAAGTCGATCTTTTCTTGTCTTTTGAACCATATCACTTTTGTTTCTGGTTCTGATATTGTCATATTTTAGTTTTGGGATTCAGACATCGTAATTGTTGTGGTTGTTGGATCCAAACAGCGGAAAACGACTTGAGAAATGTGTTTGTGAACTTCATAAATGTAGAAGTGAATCAGATGTGTGTGACTCAAACCTCTGTTCAAACTGTTTCTCTTCCCAACGGAATTGAAAAATAGTGAAAGGTGAAGGTGATGGGCAGGATTGATCCACAGGAAGAACCAAAAAGGAAACATTTGTTTGACTAAGAAATCATCCCGAGTTTACAGAGAACATTTTGTATGTGGAGCGATGATCCTGAGCTGCACTTTCTCGTTCTTGTGGTTTTACAGAAACATCACGTCTTGGTCTTTGCAGTGGAAGGTGTTTCTTGGTGAACAGTTGGAGACTTTCACTTTGGCGTTGACTTTTTAAATTCGTAACCGAGGTTGAACGAGGGATCAGGATTTTGTTTTGTCGTCGCTCCACATACAAAATGTTCTCTGTAAACTCGGGATGATTTCTTAGTCAGTCAAATGTTTCCTTTTTGGTTCTTCCTGTGGATCAATCCTGCCCATCACCTTCACCTTTCACTATTTTTCAATTCCATTGGGAAGAGAAACAGTTTGAACGGAGGTTTGAGTCACACACATCTGATTCACTTTTGCATTTATGAAGTTCACAAACACATTTCTCGAGTCGTTTTCCGCCGTTAGGATCCAACAACCACAACAATTAACGATGTCCGAATCCCAAAACTAAAATATGACAATATCAGAACCAGAAACAAAAGTGATATGGTTCAAAAGACTTGAAAAGATCGACTTTGTCAATAGACACATCCCACTGGGAAAACAAACATGGAGGTTTGATGCTCAGAAAATCTTTCCCAGTATGAACTGCGCAATGACTGGAAGTTTGAAATTCTTGATGCATCTATGGTTTGTCCTCATGGGCCCAAACATAATTTTTTCTTCTGCATCACTTCCTCAAACGAGCTGGCTCCTCCCACTCGTGTGATCCATCAAACCCTCAGAGTGTGGCGAAGCTAAGTCTGACCAAGATCAATTTTGGGTGGTTTGAGGATTTAAAATAATAATAATACTTTATGTTGTGAAAATAGAAAAGAATCCCTACAAAATCTGACCTTTGTGAAAGTTGTGGATGCCCTGCCAACCCAAAAAATGCATGTAGCAAAAGGGGAGTATTCTTTCTGAGCCCAGGCTCCCGGGAGCTGCAATACCTGGAGCGACCACTAGGAACGACTTATCCCGTGTTTATTGTAGATCCACGGATACACGGTATAGACTATTCACACTTACGTTACAAACCAGGAAGTTATTTGGAAAGATGTGATGACAACTTCCGGTGTGGTTCCCGACACTGAACTCACCGACCGACTGTGATCAAACTCACTGAAGTAAATGTGCTCAGAGGTAAAATGAAGACTGCAGACGTATGTGCTGTTTGGAATCATCTGGAATTTGTCCCTCGTCTCTTCTAATCACATGTACCAGTGCACTCGGAGTTGTGCGTCAGTGAGGAAATGATGAAAACTGAGCTATAGTTGGAATTGTTGATTAGCCGAAAATACCAGAACTCTGCAATGACATGAAGATGAAGAAAACTGGGACATTTTCTCATTTTTCCAAGATTTTGTCAGACTTAGTACAAACGAACAAAGCCTGTGGGAAGTTGTCATCACATCTTTCCAAAAGTCTTCCTGGTTTGTGATGTAAGCGTGAATAGAGCCTATTGTGTGGCGACAGCGCTCTGAAGGGGGAGTGACTTGGGAGCAAGGGGACTCAAGCTCAAGCAAGGAGCTCAAAAACAAAACAAAAACACACAAACCCTGCTAATACATTGTCTTCAGTGAATATAGGATTTTCAAAACAATAAAAGGAAACATATTATCTCATGTCATATGTTGTGTTACCCCATAGAAGTAAAACACGCCCTCTTGATATCACTGTTCACAGCAAAAACTGAAGGGTTAAAATCTCAGGGTAAAATCTTTCAGAGTTGTTTTTAACACAAAAAATGTAATATTAACTATCCATCCATCCATTTTCTTCTGCTTATCCGGGGTCGGGTCGCGGGGGCAGCAGTCTAAGCAGGGACTCCCAGACTTCCTTCACCCCAGACACTTCCTCCAGCTCCTCCAGGGGAACCCCGAGGTGTTCCCAGTCCAGTCCAGAGACATAGTCCCTCCAGCGTGTCCTGGGTCTTCCCCGGGGCCTCCTCCCGGTGGGACATGCCCGGAACACCTCCCGAGGGAGACGTCCAGGAGGCATCTGAACAGATGCCCGAGCCTCAACTGGCTCCTCTCGACGTGGAGGAGCAGCGGCTCTACTCCGAGCTCCTCCCGTGTGACTGAGCTCCTCACCCTGTCTCTAAGGGAGACGCCCAGACCACCCTGCGGAGGAAACCATTTCGAGCGCTTGTATCCGCGATCTCGTCCTTTCGGTCACTACCCAGAGCTCATGACCAGAGGTGAGAGTAAGAACGAAGACTGACCGGTAAATCGAGAGCTTTGCCTTTCGGCTCAGCTCCTCTTAACCACAACGGTCCGATACAGCGACCGCATCACTGCAGACGCTGCACCGATCCACCTGTCAATCTCACGCTCGGTTATATTCACTATGTGAAAGTTAAATGGGAGTTGCAAGTTTGGGTTATTTATAATTATTGAGTTAATAAGGTTGAAGTTAATTCAACTTCTCCTAGTGTTAAAAGGATCCGCGGCTACTCTGACACGCTGCTCTTATATGATTAACGTTGGCGTCAGTTATAAATACATAATACCAAAAAAGCTCAATTATGTTTGTTTGTAGTATTTTTTTTATTTAAAAAAAAAAGGAGAAAATCCCATCACTAGTAATTTGCCATATTTGTTTACATCACAAAGCCTTCTGATTAAGCCAATGATGTTCATTTTGTCTTCTTATATACATTAACTTCTTAGGTTCTTTTTAAAGACAATGCAGTAAAGTGTATTTACCTTGTTGACATGTTTCGGCTGCTGCATCTTCAGAACTGTCACCGGTGTTGGTGGTGACGTGTCGTGTATCAGTTGTTGTTACTTCCTGTAGGCGTGGTCAGACCTGATGGACCTGCAGGTGGCTCAGACTGATGGTTAATGGTTAAACCCGAGCCCTGTCCCAAACCATCAGGTCATTGGATCAGAAAACAACAAGTTCAAACGCTGGATCAGGGAGGACAGTGAAATCAGGAAACGAGGCACAGAGAACATTAACCGTGATGATGGCGCGTTCCTCCTTTCACACACCTGGGACACCCTCCTCCAGAGACACCGGGCGACGGGAGGCGTGGTCAGTCTGAGCCACCTGCAGGTCCATCAGGTCTGACCACGCCCACAGGAAGTAACAACAGCTGATACACGACACGTCACCACCAACACCGGTGACAGTTCTGAAGATGCAGCAGCCGAAACATGTCAACAAGGTAAATACACTTTACTGCATTGTCTTTAAAAAGAACCTAAGAAGGCAAAGCATTCTGTTTAACCTCGTCACAAGGTTGTTGTTTTCTGTTGTCGAGTTCAACTTAAGCTCCGTTTTGCTAGCGCCATCAACTGATATATAATGCCACACTGCACGGTTTTCGGTTGTAATTTCCAGTCTAAAGGCAACAAGGAAACTGCTTTCTAAAAAAGAAAAGCAATCTGAAAATGTTCTCTTCCTCACCTCTTCGATCGTCTTCATGTTCATCATTATTGTCCGTCGAGTTGTCCTCCAAACTTGATGTGGGCTCTGATTCAAACTGAAAAGGCTGAACACAACCATGTTCATCTCGCCGAGACTCTTCATCAACAGAAACAGCGAATCCATACAACCTTGTGACGAGGTTACCCAGAATGCTTTGTGACGTAAACAAATATGGCGAGTGATCGTATTTTCTCCTTTTTTTTTAAATAAAAAAAATACTACAAACAAACATATTTGAGTTTTTTGGTATTACGTATTTATAACTGACTCCAGCGTTAATCATATAAGAGCAGCGTGTCAAAGTAGCCGGGGATCCTTTTAATTTGGCTCCTTCCACCCTCCACTTCAAACTCCCATGAGAGAAGACCAGTTTAAACCTGAATTTGATCTTAAATTCACTAAAATTGTGCAAAAATAAAACACCTCTGTGTCCTAAATCAGAATAACCCTACAAAGTGTTATCTGTTTACTCTCAAAATGTTAACAGGAAATTTGGTCCAGTGTTATTAAATTAACATTTCCAGAAATGTTAAATTAACTCTAGAAAAGATTGGACTCAGATAAACCCTTTTTTTTTTTTTTTTTTATAATTTGCAATTTATTCAGTGCTTTTTTGTCCACATAAATCATAATATACATGCTCTATCCCCCCCCCACACACACACATAAACTCAATATAAATAGAAAGTATATTAAATATATATATATATAATATATAATATATATACACACAATACATACACACATATATACATACATACAACATACATACATACATAGATACATACATACACATACACACATATACACAGTACACACACACACACATATATATATTTACACATACACACATACATATACACATACACACACATCTATACATACTCATACATACAAGTGTACAGTGAATAATAAGTTAGTACCTAAAAAGGGAGGCAGTCGGGTTACACATTCATACAGTACATTTTAGAATATACATATGTACCGAGTAAACATTTTCAGGATTTCAGTGGTTTGTTTTTTTCCCCCTAAACGGAAAACCACTGAAATCCTTTACATTTTGCATTACAGTTACTCCTCACTTCATACAGTTAAATTTTCTCAGATAAACCTTAAGAAAATGCTCAGATTGATTCTGTGCGAGTCAATTTTAACACTTTTTGCTGTGTTGTTTGGTCATGGGGCCAGTAATCGTAACCGTATAAAAATATCCAATAAAAAACAAGTCAGTCAGACATTTATGAACAGGTCGAGCTGTGAGGACTGAATCCGAGTGAGGCTTTCCAGTGCTGATGCCACACTGTTGCTACGGGCAACAGCGCTAATCACGAGGACGGTGCCGTTGCAGAGATGTCAGAGAAATGCGGGAGAGCTGCCAGCGCCGGGGAGCCACAGACGACCTGAGCTCTGTGAAGGAGGCGGCAGGAGCGTGTGAGAGTGTGCCGCTGCTGAAGAGGAGCACGTGGAGAGGCTGAGGAGACCGCTGCGTCTACTGCTGCGGCGGTAATGGGGCTGAGGAGCATCGTATTTGAAGCACCAGAAAAATGGGATACAAAGCTAGAGCTGCAACATTAACCACAATCACATCGAAATTGTGCAATTAGCAAATCACAAAGGCAGTAGCACCATCTTTTCCTGCGCAAACAACTAAATCTCCTGCCTTCTTCTGCAAAAAGCTGCCAACCCTGTAGTTTAGATCTGTACAAACATGTTCTGAAGTGGGATTCTTCTGTTAGTTTGTCAGGATTTTTTCTTCCAGGTGTGTTTAAACTGTGAACTTTGAACAGAATGCTATGATTAAAATTAGTGCTGTCATGCGATTAAAAAAATTGAGAGATTAATTAATTATGATCTGTAATTAATTAATTAATCTCATTTTAATCTCACCTAAAAATTGCTGAGAAAAGCTTCAATTTGAGGTATTTTCATTTAAATTCATTATTACATTATTGTGGCAGATCAAAAGACTGATATAGATTTAAAAAAGTGACTTTATAAAGTCATTTACTGTTGAGCCCAAGTCTCCATGAATAAGAAACTGTTTGCTGTAAAGTAGCAAAGACGAGGAAATCTGAACATAATAACTTTTGTCGACTTAAAGACAATAAAAAGTCCAGTTTTTCCTTAACCATATTAAAAATATTATTATAGAGAAATGTTTTATATATGAGATCACTGGTTTTAGTCCTGGTTTAGACCTGCTTTAGTCCTACTTTAGTCCTAGTTTAGTCCTGGAATGGGTTAGTCCTGGTGTTAGTTCTGGTTTAGTCCTGGTTTTAGTCCTGGTGTTAGTTCTGGTTTAGTCCTGGTTTAGTCCTGGTGTTAGTTCTGGTTTAGTCCTGGTTTTAGTCCTGGTGTTAGTTCTGGTTTAGTCCTGGTTTAGTCCTGGTTTAGTCCTGGTTTAGTCCTGGTTTAGTCCTGGTTTAGACCTGGTTTTAGTTCTGGTTTAGTCCTGGTTTAGACCTGGTTTAGACCTGGTTCCTGGTTTAGACCTGGTTTTAGTTCTGGTTTTAGTTCTGGTTTAGTCCTGGTTTTAGTCTTGGTGTTAGTTCTGGTTTAGAGGTTCACAGGAGGAAGCTCGGTTTACGCCGCGTACGCGAGAAAACACGATCCACACGCGGCTCACGGGAGCAGGTCGGTGTCCACGCAGTAACTACGGAAGGAAACGTGGTCCACGCTTTCTCAGGTTAATGACGATGATGAAGGTGTGTGTGTGTGTTGTGTGTGTGTTTGTGTGTGTGTGTGTGTGTGTTGTGTGTGTGTGTGTGTGTGTTGTGTGTGTTTGTGTTTGTGTTGTGTGTGTGTGTTTGTGTGTGTGTGTGTGTGTTGTGTGTGTGTGTGTGTGTGTGTGTGTGTGTGTGTGTGTTGTGTGTGTGTGTGTGTGTGTGTGTGTGTGTGTGTGTGTGTGTGTGTGTGTGTTGTGTGTGTTGTGTGTCGTGTCCTCATGTGCAGGTTGTTTTCAGGCGATTTTATATTTGTTATTTTCTTTTATATTTCACGTCGGGAGAAGAATTTCCAAGACACGAATGTGTTTTTCCCTGTGCACTGCTGCTCTGTTCTACTGGCTCTTCCACCTCGTCCACGTGCGACTGACGCCGCCAACATGACATTTACATCGCTCTTACTGCGCGCGTTTTGTGTGGGTTTCCGACAATGAGTGGAATTACTGAAATAAAAAAATGTATAAATGTGTTTTTTTTGTGTGTGTGTGTGTGTGTTGTTGCCCCAACAACACATAAAAACAAGTTTAATAATAAAGCAACTCGCATACAGAAACAGTAAATTTAGAGATTAAAAATTAGATTAACGCAATTAAAAAACATAACGCGCTAAATATGACTGTAATTAATTAATCGCAATTAACGCGATAATTTGACACCCCTAATTAAAATATACTGTAAGTCTAATTGCAATTACAGAGTTTGTCAGAAAAATGATGATTATTTCCAGATAGTTCTATCCAGAGCAGTGCCAGACAGAGACGTGAAACCTGACATAATCCTAAAGCCCGTCACACACTACAGGATCAGACGCCCAGTTTAGGAAACACTGGGCCTCATTCATGAATCTTTTCTTTAAACATTTTCGTAACTTCCACTTTAAGAAGATGCTGAGAGAACTCTGCCCCAGATTCAAAGAGTTCTTAAGATCCCAAATTCCTTCTTAAGTGACAGTTGTGCTTAATTCACCAAAACCCAGCGACAAACACCTCCACACTCATTTACCGTATTTTCCGCACTATAGGGTGCACTTAAAAGCCTTTAATTTCATCCAAAAATGACTGCGCGCCTTATAATCCAGAGCGTCTTATATATGAATTTATTGGGGTGTCTTAGTACGACTTTAGTAAAGTACAAAGCCGCTCCACTCGCAGCGTTACGGCTCCTGTCGTCAGGAGCATCAGAACAGACTGTGATTCCTTTTAATATCAAAATGCACCTGTCAAGAAACACGCTCACAACGCCCATTTAAACTCAAGGCTGTTCTAAAGTGAAAGTGCGAGCTGCGTGGGAGCAGTGGACGCCTGAGCTCAGGATCAGTATCAACTGTGGTCTGAGCTTTCACCAAGACCCGGATCATCACTGAACTGAACTCCAGGGAACAGGAACCACACTGACTCGGATCATGATGAGCGGGATGTGGACGAGCTGGACGCCGGAATCACCCAACTGTTTGAACTATTATGACTTATTGTGAATATACGAACAATTTAGCGTCTCAGACAGGATTTACGCTTTACAATTGAACAAAGTTGAGAGTTATTGTGAACGTGTTTGACTGACTTATCTAACTGTTGTGTTTCGTTTAATGTGTCTTATAGTCCGGTGCAGTTTATATGTGAATAAAGATCAAAAATAGACCATTCAATGACAGTGCGACGCCCTCTGAACTTCCAAATAAGGCAAGTTCAAGGCAAGGCAAGTTTATTTGTACAGCACAATTCGTACACAAAGTAATTCAAAGTGCTTTACAGAATAAGAAATACATTAAAATCATAATAAAAACAAATCAAAACATAAATAATCATGAAGATTAAAATTAAAAAAGAGAGACATAAATTGGAGAGAAGAGTGCGGAATGAAAACCTTTCAGTTATTTGCACAGTTAAACAGAAATGTTTAGAGTCTGGATTTAAACAGCGTCACAGAAGAGTCTGTCTCACATGTTCAGACTGTTCCAGGTTTTAGCTGCATGAACCTGAAACTCTGACTCCCCTTGTTTAGTCGTGACTCTGGGCACCAGCAGGAGTTGGTCCCTGAGCTCCTCAGAGTGTGAGATGTTCATATGACACTAACATGTCACAGATGGACTTTGGTGCTCGGCCATGGAGACACTTGTACAAGGAGCCAGAGCAGAGACCTGAGACCAGGACTTATGTGCTCGTACTTCCTAGTTCGAGTCAGGACCCGAGCTGCAGTGTTCTGGATGTTCTGGATGTTCTGGATGTTCTGGATGTTCTGGATGTTCTGGATGTTCTGGATGTTCTGGATGTTCTGCAGCGTCTCACAGCTCGTTTGGAGAGACCAGTGAGCAGAACATTACAGTATCTAACCTACTGGAGACAAACGCATGGATAAGTTTCTCCAAGTCTGATTTAGACAGTAAACCTTTGATTTTTGCTATGTTTTTTAGATGGTAAAAGGCTGCAGATGTTATTGATTTGATGTGGCTGTTAAAGTTCAAGTCTGAGTCCATTATGACCCTGAGATTTCTTGCCTGATTTGAAGGTTTTAGAGAGAGAGACTGGAGGTGACGCTGACACTGTCCCTTTGTTTCTGTGAACCAAACACTGTGACTTCAGTCTTGTCAGAGTTTAGCTGGAGAAAGTTGTTTTGCCTCCACACACTGATCTGTTGGACGCAGTGACCAAGTGACTCCACTGGTGAAATGTAATGCCAATATAGGTTTGGTATTATGACATGTGAAAGCACGAGGGAGAGAGATGAGGAGATCTGGTGGAGCGTCTACAGACCACGACTTCAACTGCGATTTTAAATGTCCAGACTCACATGACCACACCGTGAGGGGATATTTAAGGCATAAACATACTGAAATAAGTGGACACTTTTATCTTTTTTATCGTGTCCGGGGGGTGATGGGGGGTCCGGGGGTGTTGAGTCCGGCGCGGGGAGCAGGCTCAGGGCTGTGACAGAGCCCCATATGGAGGCAGTGGGGCTGAGACAGACTGAGGTTCACTGCAGCCTGGACAAAGTCTGTTACACCCAACAGACACAGACTCGAGAAAACTACTCCTAATCTTATTGGATCACACAGTCAGATGTTCATAGGAAATTATTTAAGAAAATGTAATAATAATAATAATAATAATTCTAAAACAGTAGAATATTTGTTCTTGTGAGTGCTCCTCAGTGTTCATAGGATTTGTTCCTCCAGAAGAACATTTTCAGTTAAGAAAAGTTTTCATGAATGCCAAAAAAAGTTCTTAAGAAGGTTTCATGAACGAGACCCAGTGTGTGTGTGTCTGATTTCGAAGGAGGCATGACCCAACTTTGTGTCCTCTTGTGTGTGTCGTATCATAACCACAAAACTCCACCAGAGCCAAAAACACAGAGTGACAGTGAGTGACAGACGCAAAGGAGCGTCCACACAGCAGCACTGTGGATCCAGTCTGAAGTGTTCTTCTGCAGTAAAAAGGTGAGAGTCGATCCTCATGTCCACACAGTGAGGATCAGAGTGAAACTGCTGCAGATTAGACAGAAAATGTATCACTAACCTCCTGTGCATTTACACACACACATTTAAATTCTCATACGATGCTCCTTGTGTTTGTGGTCTGTGTTTTTTGTCACACATTTCCAAATCGTGCCGTGTGTGTGGCTTAAAGCATGATGACTGTATCCATAATGAGTCATAGATGTGATTTATGCACACCTTCTTCTGCTCTCATCTACAGAAGAGGACAGAAAAAGAAAAGTTCTCCACTAGTGCTTGATTGATCCGTCTCTCACTGTTAAACTATAAGTCCATGTGGTAACTATGGCGACAGCCCCAGAGCGCACTGAGGTAATATATTGGATATAAATCATTTTACTTATATTACAGCACCGCATTATAACAAGAAATGAAACAGACATACTAATGCATATGCCTTATTATTTAAAATTATGCCATTTAAAATGATAAAATGATACTTTTATAATTAATTCACACAAGGTACAGAGTACAGCCCACAGAAGATTTATGGATTCCAAGTGGAGCCAGCGATAACTTCAGAAGTTGTTGCTGGCTACACTTTTCCCGTGGGGTCATGTGACCCGTGGTGTCACGTGACCCGTGGTGTCACGTGACCCGTGGTGTCATGTGACCTGTGGTGTTCGTGAATCAAAAAGTTGTTTATATTTCAAATATTTCGATCATTCGTCATTTAGATCTTTGGCATTTTTTGCCCTAACAACATGAAACTTGGCAGTGCACACACCTGATCCATTAGAATGACACTCTCCAAATTTGAGCTCAGTTGGATGAGGGCTTCAAGAGTTATGTGTGGAACACACAAACACACAAACACACACAAACAGGAGGAGACAGACAGATGTTCTGTGCATTAATAGACAGATTGTATTGAAGTATTAAACTCTCAAAACGATGGGCAGAGAGACTTGGGCCGCAGTAAGAACAACGATTTCGAGAGATACACTTCATCAGTGAGTCGCCTCTTCAGTTCTGACACAGATCTGACAGGGACTGGTTAATCTCTGGAAGGAGATAAACCACCTCTGTTGTTTTTATTTCAGTTTTATTTCAAGCTCACTACAGTTGTCAGTGGTACGAAGCACAAACACAGAAACAAACTAGAAAAAAAGCAGTATATCTCACTCGAACAAAGGAAGGACCTTTCTTCAAAAAGGTGCTCAGATTATGATTTTTTTTTTTTTTTTTTACTTTCATTTTGCAACAATAATATCAAGTTTCACAGTGATGTTCAACATAATATTTTGGCAACGACTTCACTATTCAAGATTGCAAACTGAGTGCTCTATTTTCACCCAGCAAATACTTTCAAACCCTCTTAGATTCCCTAGAAGGTTTCTCTGTTACTCCCCGTGTCACTTGTGTAGAAACTGAGCTTGCCTCCATTAATAGCTCACACATAGACTCAGTCCAAAGTGATTCACTGTCACTGTTCTAAAGTCACATGCAGGTAGTTGTGTGTTGGTGCCTTCAGAATGTGACAAGTGCAAAACCAGTGAAGTCACTGTGGTCCTCTTGTTCTGGCACTGTCCTCTAATCCAAACGGTCTGGTCAAGTGTTGTGTTCTTTTTGGTGTGCAGTCTCATCAAGGACACTTTCTCCAGACAAAGACTCTGTGCACTTTGGATCGTCTGGATCCTCACTGGACCTGCATGTTCAAATGCAGTCAGCCGTGTTATTTGGGACATTAACTGCAAACAAGATTCGTATTAAAAGACTGGAAAGCACCAACAGTGAACTGATTTCTGTCATGCACTTAGAAAAACTGAGCTTTCTGAACAAATTTGAGAGAACTTAGTGATCCAGTTAGAATCAATAAACCAGGGATAAACACTAAAAGAAAATATGTGCATAAAGAACAAAAATGTGGCTGTTTGCTGCAGTTGTTCCAATCAGTAGGAGCAAGTAGAGGACGCTCTTGGAAAAAAGGATCAAAACTCAAACACAACGGACTCCAGGCAGCTCCAAAACAGTAGAAAAAGTGAACACATCGCACGAGGAAAAATATAGTTAAAAGGCCTTTATTTGAATAGCCAAAGCCGACATGTTTCGACCTTAACTGGTCTTCATCAGGGTTTAATTAAAAACAGAGCCTGGGCGTGGCCTTCAAGTAGAACATATCAACCAACTAGAAAAGCAGTCAGAGAGCGCAGACCTCCGCCAAGGACCACCCCCATTTTTTATATAAATTGCGATAAAATCAGTCTTCTGGATCAGATCCGGATCAGCCTTTGGAATATGAAAGAGGATCCCACTGTCCATCCCTGAGTCAGATTTCATGGGGTTTGGTCAATAATTAACCAAGATATTGAGAAACAACATTTTTGGCCCCATTTACCACAATGTTAACTAAAATTTCAAAGTGATGCAGAATCCAGGATTTCTTCCGGATCAGCCCCAAAATGAAATCAGTTCTTCCTTTTCACATTTCCAACAAATCCTGAAAATTTCATCAAAATCGGTCCATAACTTTTTGAGTTATGTTGCTAACAGACAAACAAACAAAAAACAAAAACAAACAAACAAACAAACAAACAAACAGACAAACAAACAAACAAACAGACAAACAGACAAACAAACAAACAAACAGACAAACAGACAAACAAACAAACAAACAGACAAACAAACAAACAAACAGACAAACAAACAAACAGACAAACAAACAAACAGACAACCAAACAAACAGACAAACAAACAAACAAACAAACAGACAAACAGACAAACGCCGGCAAAAACATAACCTCCTCGGTGGAGGTAATAACAGGCTGGAGTCGACTGGAGGCCGACAAAACAGGTGCACAGGAACAGGACATGGTACACAGAAAAAAAAACAAAAAAAAAAAAACCAAACACATATCTTTACCATGAATGTTTCCATTATTATTGTTACCAATAATTTATTAATATTTATAGTTTGTATCATAATTTTTATAATAACCATAATAACGTATTATGGTTATTATTGATAATGATGGCAATAATAATAAAAAATAAACAATATTAAATGATAAAAATAACACTAATATAATATAAATATAATAAAAATATAAAAAATATGATACAAACTATAAATATTAATAAATTATTGGTAACAATAATAATGGAAACAACATTAATGGTAATGATATGTGTTTGTTTTTTTGTTTTGTTTTTTTTTTTCTGTACCATGTCCTGTTCTTGTGCACCTGTTTCGTCTGCCTCCAGTCGACTCCAGTCTGTTATTGGTTGATGTGTTTTACTTGAAGGCCACGTCCAGGCTCTGTTTTAATTAAACCCTGATGAAAACCAGTTAAGGTCCAAACATGTCGGCTTTGGCCATTCAAATAAAAGCCTTTTAACTATATTTTTCCTCGTGCGATGTGTTCACTTTTTCTACTGTTTTGGAGTTGCCTGGAGTCCGTTGTGTTTGTGATAAAAGTAAATATATTAGCCTGATCTAGCGTCTGATGAATGAACAGGAAGCTCACCACTTCCTCTCCAAATAACACTGCTGACTCATGCTCCAGCTGATCGTCCACACTGACGTCCATCCCAACATAAGAGCAGCTCCTCGCCCGCACCACTCCTGCTCTAGATAACAGTGGTATTTGTTCACTGCTTGTGTACTTTTTTGTGCACTCTTGTGTTTGTTTGTGTACTCTGTATCCTCAGTACCTCAGTGGAACTTCACTTGGTGCTGGTTAATAGACGGGAAAAACAAAGAGCTGTGCACACTGGACCACTGGACTCTGGATGTGTGGGAGAGTGGGTGGGAGTGTACGGCTTTGTTTTTCATATATGAATAAGGGATGGGAAAAGAAAGAAAGAACAAAGAAACAAAGAAATGAATGCATTACATATTTTAATGCATTTTATCACAGTTTGCCAAACAACACGGAACATTTGTCAGTGAACCAAGTCGTGGTACCACAATTATACTGACGCACAGTGTTGGGAAGGCGACTTTTAAAATGTAATCCCCTACAGATTACAGATTACACACCCCAAAATGTAGTTTGTAACGGAATCTATTAAATTACTTAAAGTGAGTAATGTAATCTGAATACTTTGGATTACTTGATTTTCTGTAGCAAAGCAAAGACGAGGAAATCTTCAGATGAGATGTTTTGTCTGATAAAAGAAAATAAAAAAGCCCAGACTTTACTGAACCAAATTAAAAATATTATTGATAGAAGAAGAGGAAAAACGTCCACACAGCAGGATTTAGTCCTGTTAAATCCTGTTTTAGACCTGGTTTAGACCTGGTTTAAACTTGTTTTTTGTCCTGGTTTAGTCCTGGTTTAGACCTGGTTTTAGACCTGGTTTTAGTCCTGCTTTAGTCCTGGTTTAGTCCTGTTAAATCCTGTTTTAGACCTGGTTTAGACCTGGTTTAAACTTGGTTTTAGTCCTGGTTTAGTCCTGGTTTAGTCCTGGTTTAGTCCTGGTTTAGTCCTGGTTTTAGACCTGGTGTCTGGCAATGTGTGGAATTACCGAAAAAAAAAAAAAAAAAGGGAATACCCGAAATGTGAAAAGAGGAAAATCCCGCCGTGTAATCCATTTATTTCAACCAAGTAACTGTAATCCAATTACCACTCACTGAAACAGTAACTGTAACTGAATACAGTTACTCATCATTTGTACTCTGAGTAACTCTGGTACATGTAATCTGTTACTCCCCAACACTGGTGACGCACACAGTTCCCACTACAACAGTGGAGCATGAACGCCTCTGGATGAACTGAACGGGACATTTCTATTAAAAAAAAAACCAAAACAACCCAATGAAGTATCAACAAACTGTGCAGAGAAGAGTTTCATATCACAGAAGCACCTCAGGCCTAAAACACGTTTAAACACAAAACATGTGACAGGACAGAACCTGTGCAGAAGGTCACAGCTTCAAGGAAAATGGCACTTTAACTTTTGTCTCTTGAAATGCAATTTATTTTTTCAAGACATTTTTTTTAGACATTGAAAGAACTTGAGTTTAAAAGCCACGTCTGTGAGTATTATTTATTATTTGATGAAATTGTCCACTAAAATTCATTTACATAAAATAGATGCTGCTTTTGGGGCAAATATTGTTATGTGATTAACTGAGATTAATTCATTTCAAAGCCTGTAATTATTTGGATTTTTTATTTATTTATTTATTTTTTTAAATCAAATCCCACCCCTAATATTAATATTTATTATTTTATTTATTTTTTCTCACTGGCAGCATTGAAAAAAATGAATTAATAAAATAAATGTATATATAAAATATAAAATAAAAATAAGTGACAGTGTCGTGCTCCATGTTAGTGCAGGTGGACATCTTTACTTTGAGGATGTACTGTGGAACCTGAGGTGCTCTTTTTATTGTGAGGAGTGTGTGTGATAAAGTCCTGCTGTAGTGTGTAAGGGCACCACCCGAGTCCTGCTTCACATAATCACTCAAAGCTTTAACGAGTCAACTGCCTCCTGTCAGCTAATGTCAGTCCAATAAAACCAGCACCAGAACTGAACATCCTTCTTAAATGAGAAGTGTTCAAACTAAAGATGCTAATGGAGGGTTTGACACCTGCTTGTCTCCATGGAGATGTTTCTGTTGTAACTTGTCTCCATGGAGATGTTTCTGTTGTAACTTGTCTCCATGGAGATGTCTCTGTTGTAACTTGTCTCCATGGAGATGTCTCTGTTGTAACTTGTCTCCATGGAGATGTTTCTGTTGTAACTTGTCTCCATGGAGATGTTTCTGTTGTAACTTGTCTCCATGGAGATGTTTCTGTTGTAACTTGTCTCCATGGAGATAGGTGGTGGTCGTACCGGCTCGTCAAAGCCTGATCCCGTCAGATCTCAGAAGCTCAGCAGGGCCGGGTCTGGTCAGGACTTGGATGGGAGACCCGTACGAACACCAGGTGCCACAGGGGGGCGCCAGTCACAAAAAAATATTGTTGTGTCCTCAGGCAAGGCACTTCACCCTCATTCCCTAGTATTGGTGTGTGAGGGAGTGATGGTGGTGATGGTCGGAGGGACCAATGGCCTCGCTTCCATCAGTCTGCCCCAGGGCAGCTGTGGCTACAATAGTTTCTTACCATCACCGGGTGTGGAGAAAAACAATGATGAATCTATAAATGCTCTGTGAAGCGTCTTTGTGACATATGTCTGTAAAAGTGTTATTTAAATAAAGACTTACTCTAGATACCTGAGGTAATACCACACTGTGGAACATTCTAGGCAAAGCAATGACATCTCCATGGAGACAAGAAAGTGGTGTTCTTCCATCAGAAAAGTTACATATTGCACTTTTAACTTTTGCTGCTGCTTGTCTCCATGGAGATAGATGCTCCACTAAGAATGAAACTGTGCTCTTTTAAATATACTGTACGTCCACTGACTGAATTTCACATTTTCTTTGTTAAACTGTGAGTGTGAGACTGAGTCCACATGAATGTACAGTGGAAACAACACTGTGTCTGTGTGGATTATAGTGGAGGAGGAAGTGTTGAAGTCGTGTTTCTATGATCTGATTGCATTTTGCCATCTTCCATTTGACATTCTTCACTGTGCCTCTGGGCCACGTCTAAACGCTGACATATGCATATGCAGAAATGTCACCGCCAGCTCCAGGCTACACTGTTGACAGCTCTTATAAGTGTAAATGAGCAGGGAGCCAAGGGGGGAAACAAACTAAACTGGAACTAAACCCAGAACTAAACCTGGACTAGACCAGGACTAAACCTGGACTGGACATTTCTTGTGAACATGACATGTGCTTGTTTCTATGGAGAAGATATTGTTTTGGATGGATTAAAATTATGAAGATTATTACCCTATTTGGTCATTGCTTCAAGAAAGTAATTTCATAGTGTTATTTGAGTTTAATATTAAGTCAAGACACGACTGGACCTCCTTAACCTGGTAGAGGAACCTGCAGGCTCCAGGAGATCATACCAACTCCATATGAAGGCCCTGGGCCACCCAAGAATCAAACTCAGAACCTTCTTGCTATGAGGCGAGAGCACTGACCACTGTGCCCCCAGCACATTCACCATGTTTTAGGCTGCACCAGTTTCATGTTTGCAGAAAGAGTCAGGAGTCTCCTCCTGAGCGCAGATGTTGGTGTCACAAGGAACTATGTTGTTATTAACTGTGTAACAAACATTTCCACAGTGACGCATCACAGTTATGTTCCTTAAAACTGTGAGCCCAGTCATATTTTAACAAGTAACACACCAAGACTGTAACAAACCCTGATGAAGACAAAAGTCAGTCCATCAGGACTTTAGTTCACACTAATCCCACACACATAGTCTTCGTCTGGTCCAGAAATCCTCTCCAGAACCTTCTTGAGCAGAGAGAGAAGTTCTTGAGTTGACTGTGCTGCTGCTGTTGGTGAGGCTCTCCTACAGAACTACTGGTAATCAAACTTGGGTTCTCATGCCTATGAGGCAAGAACACGTCTAAGCCACTGCAGAGCACAAGGAAATGTTCAGTCAAACTGGGTTGAGTTTGACACATATTTGGTGAAAGTACTTTTATCCTGCGCTGACGCCTCCCACTGTCTCTGCTCTTGTTTTCATTCTATAGAGGCCTAGACTATAACCGGATTATTGTCTCCTCATCACACGTTCCACACTGGCTTTAATCTGTCTCCCTCTCTCTTTAAATAAGTGCACATCTCTGGCTCCTGCTCCTGTTTGATCTCCCATCAGCCGCAGACAGGATCCAGCCCAGAATCTCTTGTGCGCTGCCAGCCCGTTTTGCATTTTGATGGGAAAGACACACTTGCTGCCTGGGTCTCTTTGCATTTGTGATGGGCTGTGTGCTTTAGAAGTCCGACCGCAGCTCTGTGCCCACTGCCACGCTGCACTGCTGCATCTTTTAGCACAGCAAAGCGCTTGGAACAGAGCCAGGAGCAGCTCTGAGTGTGAAACAGGGCTAATACAGCCAAGTGAATGTGAGACCTGCTTTAAACACGCCTGATCTGAGGCGGGAGCCACATCCTTGGGGGTGATTACTTTCTTTCAGCTTGGTTAAAAAGAACAAGAGGCCGTTCTGTAAAATCACAGTTGTAACATTATTTGGAACCTCATTTAGGGCAAATATGAACTGTATATTCACTATGTTGGCAAAGTGATGTGACTCCATTGATTCACACGGCTCCTGTCTCTGTCACTGCTGCTGTCAGACTCACCATTCACACACTAAAATGTGAATTTTATCTCACTCTACTGACATCCAGGGGTTTTTATTTCACTATTTTATCCCCAAATCAAGATATAAGTATTAATAACAGGACTTTCCCTGAGGTCAGGTCCTGCTGGCTCTAGCAACAGGTTTGATTGACAGTTTGCTTGGTCCTGCTGCTTCCTTCTTTACTTTTTAATCATTTAATCTCTTCCAGCACTGGAAAATCTGTCTACTTATGATTTTATTTTCAAGTAAACCAAGACTTTTAAACTTTTTATTTTTATTTTTCAACATCTTATCTGATGAACCGTCGTGTCCGGGGGTAGAAATCTGTGAGTGCTGTCAGAACTATCAACATGCACAGATATTTGCTTTAGAAACAGAAAAAGGACTTCATTGTACTCTCGCAGTGACAGCTACCGGAACAGAACTGAAGTGGCTGATATCAAGAAATCCTACCAATGTCCTGAGAGGGTCTGAAGGACACACAGAGGCACTGATCCTGGAGCTCAGGAGCAGGACCTGAACACTAGAGCAACAGAGGCCCAGATCTGCCACACCAGACCAGAGCCACGGTGTAGACGGTGCAAAGAGGCTCCTGAGACAGTCCAGCACAGAACTGCAGATGCTGCAGGGAAACAAACATGGAGCGACATATTTAAGTGGCGGGCAGAGTGTACAGAAACATCTGTGCAGAGTACGGGCTGGAGACCCCAGGATCAAGGTGGGAAACACCTCCAAAGGTTGTGGAGAAAGACCGAGTCAAGATCCTGTGGGACTTCAGATACAGACTGACAGGATGGAGATGAACCAACCAGACATAGTGGTGGTGGAGAAGAAACAGAGCAGAGCCGTGGTGGTGGAACATCACAACACCAAGAGATTTAAATATCAGGAAAAAGGAACACGAGAAACTAGAGAAACACCAGGAGCTCAAGGAGGAGCTGGAGAAGGTCTGGAAGGTGAAGGCATCAGTGGAGCCTGTGGGCTGTAACCCCCAAACTGGAAGAGGCTACAGCAGATACCAGGAAAAAAACAACAGAACATCTCAGTCCAGAAAAGTGCAGCAACGGGAACAGCAAATATTTGGTCCCAGAAAAGAGTAGCGATGTTGTAACACCGCGGTGTTGTGGACGTAGGAGCTTATCTCCAGTGCATGATTTCTCTTGTGATCAGATCCACTCTCGCTGTGCGCTGCCAACACTCACTCCCACAGGCCTGGAGTACAGGGCAGTGCGGAGAGCAGGGTGTATGTTCTGTTGTTAGTCATGTGAAAAACTCACTGTGTGATTAACCCCGCAAGGGTTTTTACTTGATTTGAATTTGGTTAAAAAGAACAAGACGCCAGCAACATCATAACCTCATTCACAGCAGAATTTCAGGGTCAGGTCAAAGAGAGTGAACGAGGGATTAATAAAATATGTCTTAACGTTTATTTTATTTTATTTTTTCTGTATTATTGATTTGGTGGGATAGTAACTGTGGGAGTTCTAAAATCCAAAATGCAGAAAAAATCTGCCATACGTAAGACATTTTTCTGATTTTACAGATTAGTTATTTACCAAAACAAAAGTGTCTTGTGAACACGGCAGACGCTCCCACGGACCCGGAGTGCAGGGCAGCGTGGAGAGCAGGGTGCATGTTCTATTGTTGGTCATGTTCTAAAAGTCCGTGTGGGATTAACCCTGCGGGGCCCGGAGCACAGTCCTCCTCTGCCGTTATCTGACGTGTGCACCGAGCGTCATCAAACACTATTAAGAGAAACATGCTTGAACAATATGTGTACAGTCAAACAGCCCGCAACCACGATTATGCACAGATCAACGCCCGTCCCCAGGGTCAGGAACAGAGGCTTTATATAGACGCAGATACATACAGTTTGATTTGAAAGATGCTTCGACGAATGAGAAGAAGAAGCAGAAAACGAAGAACATTTTGAACTAACTGTGTATAATTATATGAGTAATGTACAGCTGATGTTATTTCCCTGAAGCCAAGTTTCATCCACTATCCTTCTCCTGAAAAAAACAGACTGTATATATAAATAAACATTCATATACTGCAAACACAAAGGAAACACAGGCGGGATTTGGCTCCATCAACACCAATACACAACACACACATATACACACTATACAGAACAAATGTGGCCCCCTCCCCTCCTGCTGTCAGACTCAGTGGATCATTTGGACTTGAAAATGTTCATCTGGACCTGAGTTTTTATTGCACTATTTTGTCCCTAAATCAACATATGAACATTAATAACAGGTCAGGTGCTGAGTGACAGTGTCGGGGAGTAACAGATTACATGTACTGGAGTTACGTAATCAGAGTACACATTATGAGTAACTGTATTCAGTTACAGTTACTGTTTCCATGAGTGGTAATTGGATTACAGTTACTTTGTTGAAATAAATGGGTTCGGTCAAGTGGTAACGGAGGGAAACAGGGGCAGATTTTTGACATTCAAATGTCTCTTATTCAGAAACTAGAGGAACTATTGAAATAAGTAAAGTATCAGAATGTAGGAAAGAGTTACACTCCAACAGGGTCAAGTTAAACCTGTGAGATTCTTTCAAGTTGTTGACAAAAAATGTAAAAACTCATGTCAGTAATGGAGGGAATGAAATATGCAGCACTTTTTGGGCAATAAATCCAAACAGTGATAACTCTTGGTTCTCACTTACATATCCTTAACAAACTGGTTTGAATATTTGCTTCATATAGTTTTCTACCATATGGTACAAGATTAGGTTGAAAAACCTCTGACTTTTTGACTCATGAGATTTTTTATTAAGAAAGGTCATGGTAACGGAGGGAAAAGTAACAGAGGGAAAATTGTACAAACAAGTAGAAGGTGCAGGATTTTACATCATTTGTCACTTTTTTCTTCTGAATACTTTAATATTACTTCAAAATGAAAGGAAACTATTTCTATAAAATATGTCAGTCCTTCCAAGCTAATGTTGATCATTTTAAATAATTTCTTTTTTTTTTTTTATCCTGTCCCTTCATCAACAGTTCAAAGATGGAATAACACAAGATATGATGAAATACATCCATTTATTTACATGATTTGCAGGTCTTTGAAATTTGGGAAATAATTTTTGTTCCATGTTTCATACATGGTCTGTTTAAAACATATGGAACTTTAGAACCAAAAATGGAACAGAAAAAAGGTCAACAGTTTCATAAACTAGAGTACATATGTATCTGTTCAATACATTTTTATATCAGATGAATTAACTTGAATTTTTGGCCTTGTTGTTTACTTCTGCTTGACCAGGCCCACATGGATTACACAGCGGTATGTTCCTGTTTTCTCATTTTGGGCTAAACCAGGACTAAACCAGGACTAAACCAGGACTAAACAATATGACACTAACAGTAGGTGGACATGAATTTAAACCAGCAGTGATCTCATGTAAAAATAATTTCTCTATCAATAATATTTTTAATATGTTTAACGAAACACTGGACTTTTTATTTTCTTTTAGCAGATAAAACATTTTATGTTCAGATATTCTGGTCTTTTCTTCTCTACAGTAAAACACAAGTCTGTTCATGGAGACTTGGGCTCAACAGACAATTTGAAGAAAACAAACATGAATTTTCTGGATGTGGTTGGTTCATTCATGTAGTTTTAAAAAGCAGGACAATATCAAGTAATCCAAAGTATTCAGATTACATTACTCACTTTAAGTAATTTAATGGATTCCGTTACAAACTACATTTTGGTGTGTGTAATCTGTAATCTGTAGGGGATTACATTTTAAAAGTCACCTTCCCGACACTGCTGATTGGTTTTGTTTCGCAGACGTCAGGTGCCGTTAGCGTTTGCAGCAGGTTTGATTGACAGTTATTGTGCCTTGTTGGTGGCTGAAGGGGCGAGCACCTTGAATAACCTCGGTCCCAAATGGCTCTTTAGTTTGAGCTCTCGGGGGCAGATCGGAGCAACGACGTCTTGAATACAGGAGAATAAAGATGACTCAACATGCACGGATCAGTCCAAATACAACTGGAGAGGGAAACAATAACAACACGATTACAAAAACTCTAAAAGTCAAATAGGTCCACTTTAAAGTCCACAAGATGAATGGGGCAGAACGAGCACACATCATTTACCACAAAGTTGAATAGTGTTTTTTTGGATTGTTTGGTTGTAACTGATGGGTGTTCAGCCTGGCTTTGTTACACCCTTCATGTCCTTGAGTGCCTGTCAATCACCACGAACGGCCTTGAATATTCATAGAAGAGATGAATGATGGCAACTGCTCACGCCGCCAGTCAAACTGCATGTTCCACCAGCGACCAGAATGTAGAACGCACAAGCACAAAAGACAAAACAAAACAAAAACAGACTAGATAAAAACAGGAGGTGAGAGGGACCAGGTCTGCACATGAGCCCTTCACTAGGACATGGACACGGACATGGACACGGACATGGACACGGACATGGACACGGACATGGACATGGACACGGACATGGACACGGACATGGACACGGACATGGACACGGACATGGACACGGACATGGACACGGACATGGACGGACACGGACATGGACACGGACATGGACACGGACATGGACACGGACATGGACATGGACATGGACATGGACACGGACACGGACATGGACACGGACATGGACATGGCCACGGACATGGACACGGACATGGACACGGACATGGACATGGACATGGACATGGACACGGACATGGACACGGACATGGACATGGACATGGACACGGACATGGACACGGACATGGACATGGACACGGACATGGACATGGACACGGACATGGACATGGACATGGCATCAGATGTTATTGTGAATGTAACAATGGCCTCTGTTCTGTCTCTTTTAAGTAAACTAATTAATAATTAAACATGTAATACAGTTGCAGTGTCATGATGTAACCCACAGTTTGTCCCTGTACAGAAGTGAGTAGAGAAGCTAAAAATAACTAAGAGTAATAAGTAAGAAAATCCGTGAATCATTTGTTCATCCGTTTTTTTTATATAAAAACCAAAAATAAGAAAACAAAAAAAATTAGTTTTCTGCATTATTTGTCTCCAAAACCAAAATGAAAAAAAAAAAAAGCAGATAACGATTTGTTTTTCCAGTTTTCAATTTTGTGTTTAAATGAAGAATGGAAAAAAATGGATAATGACCACACCGGCTTGTTAAAGCCTGATCCTGTCAGATGTCAGAGGCTCAGCAGGTCTGGGTCTGGGTCTGGTCTGGGTCTGGGTCTGGTCTGGGTCTGGTCTGGGTCTGGTCTGGGTCTGGGTCTGGTCTGGGTCTGGTCTGGTCTGGGTCTGGGTCTGGGTCTGGACTTGGATGGAGACACTGGGAGTTCCAGGAGCCACAGGAGGCGCCAGTGGCAAAAAACTGTTGTTGTGTCCTTAGGCAAGACACTTCACCCACATTGCCTAGTATGAAAGTGGTGTGAGTGTGAGTGATGGTGGTCGGAGGAGCCGATGGCGCAGATTGGCAGCCTCACTTCTGTCAGTCTGCCCCAGGGCAGCTGTGGCTGCAGTAGTAGTTTACACCACTGAGTGTGGAGTGACTGAATAATGAAGTGTAAAGAGCTTTGGGATCTTGAATAATTATATAAATGCAATCAATCATTTCCCTTTTCCGTGACTGCGATGCCGGACTAAACCAGGACTAAACCAGGACTAAACCAGGACTAAACCAGGACTGAAACTAAACCAGGACTAAACCAGGACTAAACCAGGACTGAACCAGGACTGAACCAGGACTGAACCAGGACTAAACCAGGACTGAACCAGGACTGAACCAGGTCCAGGACCAGAAGGGGACAGAGACTGGGACTTAGACCAGGACCAGACAAGGACTGAGACCAGGATTGAGACCAGGACTGAAACCAGGACCAGACCGGGACCAGACCGGATCCAGACTAGGACCAAACCAGAACTGAGGCCAAGAATGAGACCAGGACTGAAAATGGTTCAGTCCTGGTTCAGTTCGGCATCACAGTCACAGAAGTCACGGAAACAGGAAACGACCGTTATCTGTTTTTTAAACACAAAATCGAAAACTGAAAAAAACAAAACCAAATCATTATCTGTTTTTTCATTTTGTTTTTGGAGACAAATAATGAAGAAAATAGTTGTTTTTTTGTTTTCTTATTTTTGGTTTTATATTGAAAAATGAATGATACACGGATTTAAGAGTATTGTTACTTCAAAATGATAATACTCAATTAGAAGTACAAAGCAGTGGTCCAAGAAATTACTCAAGCAGGAGTAAAAAAGTGTGATGAATGAAGTAGGCCCCAAAGAATAACTGTGTGTAATTCTGGACGTAACATCTCATTTATAATTTGGAGATTATGTAACTGACCAAACATTCAACTGTGCACAACATCTGGTATTTTCAAAAGACCAACACTTTATAACAACTACACCTTATTTAGCCTTAATAAAGCATGAACAAAGACTTAATTAATAATGATTCACGCTTAGTAACTACTTAAAGGTTGTATGGAGGATTTTTTGTTTTGTTTCAAATTGTCACTGAAAGTTTAAAATACCATTACAGAGACGCAGAAGCCTTGTAATTATGATGACCAAAGAAAAAAGAATGAAAAATCTATCAACTGTGGACGTAGTGAGGCTAGATAAACATCAGCCAATAGAAAACGAGGCTGCCTCTTTATCTATTGGCTGTTTGGTGGTCGTCAATCAAACAAACTCCCTACGTTTCTAGTGTAACTGACTCGCTGGGATTATGTGGTTTTATGCAGCGGTTCTTAGAGGCTTTTTCAAACTGTCGCTTCCTCGCAATTCGCAAGTTTTTTGGCGATGGCGGACGAGAATCCACGACCATTTCGGCGCAAAAGAAAGTCAGTTTTTGAGTTTGCTGAAAGACGAAGAGAAGGGGAAAAGGAGCGACGACAAACTGAGGTGATTCTTGGAGATTCCTTCCAGCGACGGTGCGACTGAAGCAGAAGAAGGGTCTAAAAACTGACGCGTCGGTCGCCAAAATATTTCTAGACAGGTCACTTCAACAGTAAATCTGAACACGCGCTGGCTGTAAACAAGCGTGATTTCTAGAGTAACGAGACGGTTGCTGTATTTCACTTCCCTAAAAATCCTCTATACAACCTTTAATTACTTCCTGAATTAGCACTTAACTTGCACTTAATTCACCTGTGCTGTAAATAGTTACTCATAAGTATTTCTTACTTAATTACTCATGAACTAACCATTTGTGTGTGTGTTTGTAAATGTATATTTAAGTACAAATTTGAGCATTTATTAATGATTAATAAGCCATGAGAGAATGATTTACTAGTAATGCATTATTGTTTCTCTGGAATTTGACCAAACTTAACAAATGCTTAATAAACATCATTAGTCTTCACTTTAGAAAAACTCTCAGAAAGATTTAACTAACAGATAACAGCTGCCTGAATGATCATTGTATTATTAGTAAATCATTCTCTCATAGTTTAATAATCATTAATAAATGCTCAAATGTGTATTTAAATATACATTTGTAAACATGAGTAATTAAAGGTTGTATGGAGGATTTTTTTTAGTTTCAAACTGTCAGTGAAAGATTAAAATACCATTACAGAGACGAAGCAGCTTTGTAATTATGATGACCAAAAAAAAAGAACAAAAATCGATCAACTGTGGACGTAGTGAGGCCAGATAAACATCAGCCAATAGAAAACGAGGCTCCCTCATTTTTTATTGGCTGTTAGGTTGTCAATCAAACTCCCTAGTATAACTGACTTTCGAACTGTCGCTTCCTCGCATTTCGCACAAAGTTTGTCGCGACGGCGGACGAGAATCCACGACCGGTTCGCCGCAAAAGAAAGTCCGTTTTTGAGGAAAGAAGAAGAGAAGAGGAAAAGGAGCAAAGCCAAACTGAGGTGATTCTTGGAGATCTCGTCCAGCGATGGCGCGACCGAAGCAGACGAAGCGTCTAAAAAGTGACGCGTCGGTCGCTGAATTACTTCTAGACAGGAAACTTCAACAGTGATTCTGAATGCGCACAAGGACTGTCACTGTATTTCTCTTCCCTTAAAAAAATCCTCTATACAACCTTTAAGAAGTATTGAGTAACTATTTACAGCACAGGTGAATTAAGTGCAAGTTAAGTGCTAATTCAGGTAGTAAATTAAGTAGTTACTAAGCCTGAATCATTATTAATTAAGTCTTTGTTCATGCTTTATTAAGGCTAAATAAGGTGTAGTTATTTATAAAGTGTTACCAAAAACCTTTTACAAAAGTGAGGTAACTATTACACTGCCCAATGTGTTACTCAGGTAAAAGTTTCTGGAAACAACTCAGAAAAGTATAATTGTATTTAAAAGGTCTAAAAAGTGAATGCCACCCACTTCTACTCGTTTCACGCTCTGGCACGTTGGTCCTTTGGAAAATATTCCTGAAGCATAACAGAACATAAGGTCGAAGAGAGACGACAATAGAGTCCAGAAGTAGGTCATGGTGTCTGGGCTTTGTCCTCGTTCACCACGGAACACAACAGAAACAATAGTCTGCACAAAGTCAGTTGGAGGAGAGCAGATGCGAACAAGTTCAAACACGCCAGTTTAAAAGGCTCGTACCCGGTCGTGTTCCATGGGTTTGGGTGAACTTAGTCTTGCCCGAGGACAGATATAATGTGAAAGCAGCACTGAGGTCACTGTGCATCCAGTTATACAGCCTTTTATGGTTTGTGTGTGGTCAGTGTTGGGAAGGTGACTTTTAAAATGTAATCCCCTACAGATTACAGATTACAGACCCAAAGTGTAGTTTGTAACGGAATCCATTAAATTACTTAATGTGAGTAATGTAATCTGAATACTTTGGATTACTTGATTTGCAGTAGAGAAACAAAGACGAGGACATCTTCACATCAGATGTTTTGTCTGATAAAAGACAGGCTTAGTCCTGGTTTAGATCTGGTTTTAGACCTGATTTAGTCCTGGTTTAGTCCTGGTTTAGACGTGATTTATTCTTGGTTTAGTCCTGGATTTAGACCTAGTTTAGACTTGGTTTGGACCTGGTTTAGACCTTTTTTTCTTAAAGTTTCAGGTTCTTCATAATAATTTTGTAAAAGAAAGAGTTCATTTACGAAGATTTTTAGTTTAAAAATGTTTAGTTTCAAAGTTCTTTAAAAAGATTTCTGTAATAGATTTGTGTTTCTCTGCACAAATATTTGAACTTATTGTTATTTTTGGGGTTTATATGACATGAGTTTTCTGATCCGGACACTTTGGGATCAAAGTCGGTTGGATACGACCCCTGGACCAAAATGAGTTTGACACTCCTGCCGTAGTAGATTTTACACTTCAGAAGCAAATGAATTTACATTATCAGTTTTTGCCATTGTTCACTTTTAAATATTATTATAAGTTAATTTCACTGTTTGCACTAATATTAGCACTTCAAAGATTACACACTTAATCCCCAGAACATTTCTAAAAGTGTCCTAATTTATCTGTGTTGTTCCTGCTCTGCTTGCATAAGGAAATGAACCGTTTAAAATATTTCAGCCTTAACGTAACACTGGTGTAAATACAAGTGCAGTGTTACATGTACCAGAGTTATGTAATCAGAGTACAAATGATGAGGAACTGTATTCAGTTACAGTTACTGTTTCAGTGAGTGGGAATTGGATTACAGTTACTTTGTTGAAATAAATGGATTACAGGGCAGTATTTTCCTGTTTTCACATTTTGGGCTATTCCCCTTTTTTTTTTTTTCCCTGTAATTCCATGCACTGCCAGACACTAAATTTAACACTTAAACCAGGACTAAAGCAGGACTAAAACAAGGTCTAAACCAGGTCTAAAACCAGGTCTAAAACCAGGTCTAAACCAGGTCTAAACCAGGTCTAAACCAGGTCTAAACCAGGACTAAACCAGGACTAAACCAGGACTAAAACCAGGACTAAAAGGTCTAAACCAGGACTAAACCAGGACTAAACCAGGTCTAAAACAAGGTCTAAACAGGACTAAACCAGGACTAAACCAGGTCTAAAACAAGGTCAAACCAGGACTAAACCAGGACTAAACCAGGTCTAAAACAAGGTCTAAACTAGGACTAACCAGGACTAAACCAGGTCTAAACAAGGTCTAAACCAGGACTAAACCAGGTCTAAACCAGGTCTAAAACCAGGTCTAAAACCAGGTCTAAAACCAGGTCTAAACCAGGTCTAAACCAGGTCTAAACCAGGTCAAAAACCAGGTCTAAAACCAGGTCTAAACCAGGTCTAAACCAGGTCTAAACCAGGACTAAACCAGGACTAAACCAGGACTAAACAGGACTAAAACCAGGTCTAAAACCAGGTCTAAACCAGGACTAAAACCAGGAAACCAGGTCTAAAACCAGGACTAAACTAAACCAGGTCTAAACTAAACCAGGACTAAACCAGGACTAAACCAGGTCTAAAACAAGGTCTAAACCAGGACTAAACCAGGACTAAACCAGGTCTAAAACAAGGTCTAAACCAGGACTAAACCAGGACTAAACCAGGTCTAAAACAAGGTCTAAACTAGGACTAAACCAGGACTAAACCAGGTCTAAAACAAGGTCTAAACCAGGACTAAACCAGGTCTAAACCAGGTCTAAACCAGGTCTAAACCAGGACTAAAACCAGGTCTAAACCAGGTCTAAACCAGGACTAAACCAGGATTTAACAGGACTAAATCCTGCTGTGTGGACGTGTTTCTTCGTTTTCTATCAATAATATTTTTAATTTGGTTCAGTAAAGTCTGGGCTTTTTTATTTCCTTTTATCAGACAAAACATCTTATGTGAAGATTTCCTCGTCTTTGTTTCTCTACAGCAAATCAAGTAATCCAAAGTAATCAGATTACATTACTCACTTTAGGTAATTTAATGGATTACGTTACAAACTACATTTTGGTGTATGTAATCTGTAATCTGTAGGGGATTACATTTTAAAAGTCACCTTCCCGACACTGCACAAGTGACATGGATTTAGTTCATAAATGTGTTTCTTTAGACTTTGTGTCTGGTTTAGACGAGACAAACATCAGCGACGGTTCAGTTCAGCCTCGTGGACAAAAGGACACAGACATGGAGGTTTGGTGTGAGGCCAGTTGCGGCGCTCGGTTTGATCCAGCCCCTGTGATCGTGGGTCGTGATCTGCGCCACAGTTCAAGTCATGTGTAAAGTCGTACATGTTGTATCCTGGCGCGCTGCCCCCTGGCTGCTGTGATGAGGCAGCACTTGTAAATGGGTCATGTTGAAGCCGCGCTACACTTCACTGCACAGTTTGTGTCGTCAGCGATAGCGCAGGCCCCTGAACACGGCTCTGAAATAGATGTGATAGAGGTGCACTTTTGTGATGAAGAGCACTTTTGTGATGAAGAACACTTTTGTCGCTCTCTGGTTCTGTGTGGAGCCTGAGGAGCTCCTGTGCTGCTCCCGTCACAGCTGCTGCTCTGACACTGGCCCCGGGCTGGAGCAGGGTCTGGGCGCAGAAGCACAGCACTGTTTTGTGTACAAACACTTAGACATATTTAGAGATATTACTCAGTAAATATAACATTCTGTATCCTTAATAAAAGGCCAAGCACACAGTGAGGCCTTATACTTCTCCTCTTTCTGCACTGATAAAAAAAGGTTTCTGGATTTGCATAAAAAAGTTCTGGAAAGCGGCTGCATGCAATAAAATGATGTTTAGGCTTTGAAACTTATTTCGATCTCCTCTACACATATTTTTCTCACAACATGAACGTCACTTTTTCATGTTGATGAAATTTGATCAAATCTTGCTGAATATACAGATTTATCTTATGTTAACTTATCATGAAATATATAAGTATGTACGATTTAATTTAATTGATCTACTTAATACAAAAACAGTCTTTAGTTTCCACAGTTCTGTTTTGTCTTAACCCTCTCAGGCTCAAATTAATTTTTAGTATCAGGAAAAATCTGATATTTGGGGAAAATTATCATATGGGGTAGTAATATACAATTCTGACTTTTTTATCCTTTGTAAACAAAAAAAGTATTTTGCACTTCTGGCAGGTCGTTTGTGTGTAGTTGTTCTTGAACAGTTTGCATCGCCCACGTTTATCAGCCTGGATGGGAGAAAAGGCTCCTGAGTAAAAAAAGCTCATAAAATATGGATGTGGAGTAAGTAGGTAATTGGAATTTAGCTGTTGCAAATCTGCAACTCCTGCCTGGAGAGGGTTAAACAGAATCAAACACACAGAGACACACAAGTACAGAGACACACAGTTTGGAGCTGGACAGTGTGAAGATTTATTCCAGTGAAGAAGCTCTGGTCTCTGTGGACACAGAATCACACATGATGATCACATTCTGATCATCTACTCTGTTCTACATGTTTAAATACATTTAAAGCACTTATTACTACAATAATGGACCAGAACAGAAGAACAAGAACATTAGAAGTGTATCTGCAGAAACAAAACTCACCATGTGCTGCTTTTCTTCCTCTAAACACAGTAACAGGGAGGGCATCTGGTATAAAGTCTCCTAGTGCCACATCACCCTGTAGAAACACGATCACTGTTTCAATAGAAGTACATTTTAAAATCATTTTAGTTGAGTTATTTACTTTGTTCATCTGTTCTCTGTGTTTTGTTGGTTTTCAAACATCTTCCTTTTTCTTGAAACATCAGCTGTAACATTCATGAACTTCCCCACAGCTGCAGCAGAACCTGGACGTCACTCTGTGTTTGTAGACGACTCTGGAACAAACACATTCAACTCTGACTACAACTGTCACACTCCTGTAGATGGACAGTCAAAGACAACTTGTCTCATGGGAACAGTCCTGACATTAACTCTAATTTCAAATAAAACATCACAAACATGTTTTAACAATGACGACTTTCTCGTCCAGAGAAACATATACAATCTATGAAAAGTCTCACCTCCAGATCAGCTTCATGATCCTCCTGCTCCACACTGTGTGTCTCTGCTCCTGGATCTGTCCTGTGTCCTGTTACAATTGAATTTTCCCTCCAGATGTTTTGTGGAGGAGAATTCCAGAGGGAGGAGCTTCACCACAGATTAAATAATAAAGTCATGTTTCCTCAACCTGATTAAAACCTGCAGGTCTCACATCGGCCACAATCAATCATGATTAAGATTTAAACATGCTGGACAGAGACTCATAAAAAAGTCATGTTATTGTTGTAAATTTTTTATTTTTTTTTTGCAATTTGAGCAACTCCTCTCGGACCATTTTTTCAGTGTGAACACGTCTCACGTCTGTACGTCAGGTTCATCTACTTCTGTCTGTGGACGATGAACCTGCCTAATGAACCATAACATCCTCCTTTACATTTCACACTTACAAAAATGTGTGGGAAAAGCGCGAGCTGCTGCTGGTCGTTGGCAGAGGAGCCTGTGGTCCTGAGGTTGGCAGGGCAGATGTGGCTACAGGAGCTTAGCACAAAGTGAGGAGGAAATGAATAATAACTGCAGCGTATCCAGGCCGATCGAGCTTCAGTTTCTATTAGACGTCAGTGCAGTGACGTCAAATAGAAACCAGGAGGGAGACACACTGACTCACACACGGTGAACAGTTCTTTAAAGCAAACCTTTTTTTTTTTTTTTACACAAACTCGTCTTTTCAGAGCTTTTAAACTAAAATCTGAATAAATGTGTAGATTGATATTTGCATGAACAGAGTGACGTCTGCGTCCATTATGACAGATACAAGCACAATTCAGCCACTGCAACTTCTCCAATGTCCCAGCAGGTTCACATCTGCGCCTCGACTTTTGCAACACATTTTGCGATTTGTGCATGTGGCAAAACTGATTTGCACTGGTAGAGAGACGGGGGGAGGAGGGGTTGACCAATCAGAAAGCGGGAAAATGAAGAATTCGTGTATCATCTGTTTTTCAAAATAAAACCAAAAATAACTAAACGAAAAAAACAACAACAAATTTCTTCATTATTTGTCTCCAAAACCAAAATGAAAAAAAAAAGAAAACAAATAATGGCAGAAATTTCCCGTTTACATGACTTAAACTGCGATGTCGTACTTTTGCAGCGCACACGACTGAACCTGAGATCCAGAACGTGTCCTGGGCAGATCCGTGAGACACGCAGCGGATCAGCGGCGCCTCCGTCACAGACTCGGCCGCGGATCCGCTGCGTCTCCGCGCGGTGGATCAGTTGGGGATCTGTCGCGATGTACAAGTGGACGTGAATCTCTGAGTACCACCGCTGCAATTACCAGACCAGACCAGGACCAGACCAGTTTAGACCTGTTTTAGTCCTGTTTTAGTTCTGGTTCAGTCGTGTGCGGCATCGCAGTTTAAACCATGTAAAAAGGAAATTTCAGCCGTTATTCGTTTTTTTTTTTTTTTTTTTTTTCATTTTGGTTTTGGAGACAAATAATAAAAGGAAATTGTTGTTGTTGTTTTTTTTTTCGTTTTTGTTATTTTTGGTTTTATTTTGAAAAAACGGATGATCCACGGATTCTTCATCTTCCCGCTTTCTGATTGGTCAACCCCTCCTCCCCCCGGCCACATGCACAAATCACAAAATGTGTTGCAAAAGAAAAAGAAAAGAAAAAGATGTGAACCTGCTGGGACATTTGAGAAGCTGCAGTGGCTGAATTGTGTTTCTTTCTGTCATAATGGACGCAGATGTTTTTTTACACAAACTCGTCTTTTCAGAGCTTTTAAACATGTTATGTTGTTTCCTCTCACCATTTAATCTTCTAAAGTTATATTTAGATCAGGGGTGTCAAACTCATTTTGGTCCGGGGGTCGTGTCCAACCGACTTTGATCTCAAAGTGTCCGGATCAGAAAACTCATGTCATATAAACCCCAAAAATAACAATAAGTTAAAATATTTGTGCAGAGAAACACAAATCTATTATAGAAATCTTTTTTAATTGATGAATTCTTTCTTTTACAAAATATTATAATATTATGAACAACCTGAAACTTTAAGAAAAATACAATTTCAACACAATATTTTAACATGAACTTGTCTGTAAACAGGAATAAGTCAATTTTTGTTGTAAAATTCTGCACTCGGCTCTACTTTTCTCATGTTGGACATTTTTCTGATGAGGGTGTCACGGTCAACAGTCAAAACGATCGTCCTTTAAGAGCGTTTGGAAAGAGACAAGTCTTCATTTGTGCTGCTCTGGTGGGAGGGGCCACGTACAGAGACGCTGGAGACGCTGCTGTGATAAACACCACAGAAAATTAACAAGATTTTAATAGAAAATATAATTACAATATTTTAGTAGAAAGTCAGCTGAGGGCCAGATTAAAGGTCTTAGAGGGCCGGATCTGGCCCCCGGGCCTTATGTTTGACACCTGTGGTTTAGAGAGACTGGTGCAGGTTTCAGTCGTCTGTAATCACCATTTTGCCGGTTAATTCCTGCACGACGGTTTTCTCACACAGAAGTCATGTTTCTTATTAAAGGTGCACTGTGTAATATTTCTAGAGGAGGGTGCACCTGCGTATCTCCATAGAAATGTTATTACTTTGTCTAGAACGTTCTACAGATCTCATCTGTCACAGGGAAGACGAGCAGGTCACAGCACTACACCACATTACAGTTCAGATCTGTGGAGAGGAGGAATGGTTGTACTTTTAAGCAACAGAAACACACATATTGAACAAAAGTGAGATGGAAATGTTTAAAGGTCCTAAAATACAAAAATGGATTCTTGTAAGCCTCAAAAACACACCTGAAGTTGTTTTTTTAAGTTCAGAATGTGCCGTTCCACCTTGTGATGTCATGAAGTGGTAGTTTTCAAGTTAACTACGACTTTTGACCCTTACTTGAATGAAACACAAGTAGGTTTTTGAGGACAGAATATATCAGACCATAGAAAATACTGGACAAAGCAATAACATCTCCATGGAGACAAGCAGTTAACAGACCAGAAACGTTCACGTCATTTTAGGTGCATTTTATGATTTCAAATGTGCAGATTAAACATAATGATCCACACGTGTCAGAGTGTGAACATGCACCTCAGAGTTACTTTTAAAATGTAATCCCCTACAGATTACAGATTACACACACCAAAATGTAGTTTGTAACGGAATCCATTAAATTACTGAAGGTGAGTAACGTAATCTGAATACTTTGGATTACTTGATTTGCTGTAGAGAAGTTTTAGACCTGGTTTAAACCTGGTTTTAGACCTGGTTTAGACCTGGTTTAGACCTGGTTTTAGATCTAGTTTAGACCTGGTTTAGATCTAGTTTAGACCTGGTTTAGATCTAGTTTAGACCTGGTTTAGATCTAGTTTAGACCTGGTTTAGATCTAGTTTAGACCTGGTTTAGACCTGGTTTAGACCTGGTTTAGACCTGGTTTAGACCTGGTTTAGACCTGGTTTTAGACCTGGTTTTAGACCTGGTTTTAGACCTGGTTTTAGACCTGGTTTTAGACCTAGTTTAGACCTAGTTTAGACCTGGAGCAGGGAGAGGAGCAGGAAAGGGGAGCAGAGAAGGTTGCGCAGAGATTCCATGCGAATGAACTAGCTACAACACGCAGCAGCAAGCGGACTTTTTCTTTGCCCTGAAAATTACGTTTTCAGACATAGGATATCACATTCGTGTCCTGAAAAACGTTTGTTTCGCTCTTGGAAATAAAGTACGTTTTCATAATAAGCAGAAGTTTCCTGTCCAGGAGTAATTTGTGGACCAGTGGTTCAGTCTTTAGACCCTTCGTCTGCTTCAGTCGCGCCATCGCTGGAATGAATCTACAAGAATCACCTTAGTTTGGCTTCGCTGCTTTTCCCCTTGTCTTCTTTCAGCGACCTCAAAAACGGACTTTCTTTTACGGCGAACTGCTCCTGGATTCTTGTCGCCATCGCAACAAACTTTGTGCGAACTGCGAGGAAGATATAGGTCAAAAAAGCCGCTAAGAACTGTTGCGTTGGTGGAGTAAACAGCGTCTGTGCGTCTTGCGTCTGTGGACTGTGTGACAGTCGTACGTAAACCACGTACCGGCGGCGCAGGCAAGTCAGTTACTCTAGAAACGTAGGGAGTTTGATTGACAGCCTGTCAGCTCACAGATAACGAGGCAGTGTCGTTATCTATTGGCAAATGTTTAGCCCCACCACGTCCAGAGTTGATGAATTTTTATTCTCTTTTTTTTGGTCATCATAATTACAAGGCAACTGCATCTCTATAATCACTGACAATTTGAAACAAAACAAAAATCCTCCATACAACCTTTAAGTGGGACAGGGTTAAAATGTCTGATTTTCAGGCAACAACTTGCAAAATGTTCAGTAATTCGAGCTCTACAACCTTCATTTCAACTTCATTTTAAATCTTTTTCTTTTAATAAAGCATTGGTGGGTTTGTAAACCAACACATTAAGTCATGCTGGTCTTAGCTGATGCTGTTATGCATGATTATGTGTTTTCCTGTCAATATCTCTAAAAACTTTGATGTTGCAGCCATTTTTAATTGGTAAACATTCCCTGTTGCTTTCATCAAATATACATTCAGTTGTTCAAGAGAAATGTTGCTGACAAACCAATAGAAGAGGGAATGATTTTCTGACTAGTGGATCTTCTGATGATAAGGCTGTAACCATCAAGTTGGGGAGTAAATTAACATTGGGATTCACAGGTCAGGCCCATCTGAATGATAAAGAGGGACAAGTCAATCCAGTCAATCACACGTGTACAAAAAGGGCAAAGTGACACCTCCAACAGCCACACTGCAGCTCCCACGAGTCACAGCGAGAAATAAAAATGAACTTACTTTTAATCCTACAGATGAACTGGCATCGAAGGTCCAGAGCTCCAACACAACACTTTCACCTCACAGGAACGTGCACTGCGGAGCTTTGAGAACGATACCGATATCCTGGATCAGTGACCACGTAAACAGAGCACAACATGAGGCGCCAGGTAACTAAGGCTACGTTCAGACTGCAGCCTGAAGTGACACAAATCCAATTTTTCCGCTCCTACGTTCCTGTATCTGATCTTTTAATGTCAGTCTGAACGACACAGATCCGATTTTTTTTAAATGTGACCCAGACCACTTGGATATGTGCTCCTGAAACCCAAACATATCTGATCTTTTGAAATGTGACTTCAGTCTGAACGGTCGGGTCACATTCATCCCACCTACACGTCATAACAACACGGTAACAAGCACATGTTGCGAGCCAATACAGCCCAACACCGACACGTTTGCTCAATGAAATATGCTGCTGAAGACATGTTTTCCCCCGCGAGAGTGGTTCAAGTAGGCGCTCACAAATGTACACAAACGTTCTTCTCGTCAGACGGAAACTGTGCCTGAACTGTGTGTGAGTGAAGCAGTGAAGTACAGGTCAGTCCCTCCACTCTTGGCTGCGACTCTGCACACGCACGTTTCTTTCTACAGACGTTGCTGCCGCTGCCTCACAAAACACCACGACCAAAAACCTCATCTTCTCAATCTCCTCCTTAAAACAAATCAGCTGGACATGTTCTGGCTCCGGTACGACGCCAACTTTAAAATCTCCAGGTGCTCGATGCTGCGTCCATGTTTAGGCGACTTGCGTAAACACTGAACACGCTCACTGTGTGTGACGTCGTCGTGTCTCCAATGCTCATGCAGGACACGGGGTGTTTAAAGTTCACACTGGAGATCGCATACAAACATCACAAAAAAATCTAATTTCACAAAAAAAAAAAAAAAAAAAAAAAAAAAAATCACATTAAGTCCTGCAGTCTGAACTACGGTATTTTCTGCACTATAAGGCGCACTTAAAAGCCTTTCATTTCATCCAAAAACGACTGTGCGATTTATAACCCAGAGCTTCTTATATATGAATTTATTGGTTTGTCTTAGTACGACTTTAGTAAAGTACAAAGCCGCTCCACTTGCAGCGTTACGGCTCCTGTCATCAGGAGTAAAACAGACTGTGATTCTTTTTAATATCAAAATGCACCTGTCAAGAGACTCGCTCACAACGCCCACTTTAAACTCAAGGCTGTTCTAAAGTGAAAGTGCATTTAGCTGCGTGGGAGCAGTGGACGAGAGAAGGAGAACACACATTCACAGAGACAGAGAGACAGAGAGACGGCGCCGAGCGACTTACGCCACGATCTGCCGACGGATCGTGGACGCCTGGACTAAGGATCAGTATCAACTGTGGTCCGAGCTTTCACCAAGACCAGAATCATCACTGAACTGAACTCCAGGGAACAGGAACCACACTGACTCGGATCATGACGAGAGGGATGTGGGCGTGTGGACGCCGGAATCACTCAACTGTTTGAACTATTATGATTTATTGTGAAAACTCAAACAGTTTAGCGTCTCAGACAGTATTTTTTCCACATGTTACAATTGAACAAAGTTGAGAGTTATTGTGAACGCGTTAAATAAAGTTTGACTGACTTATCGAACTGTTGTGTTTCGTTTAATTCACCTTATAGTCCGGTGCAAAGTTTGAAAATAGACCATTCAATGACAGTGCGGTTTATAATCCAGAGCACCTATAGAGCACCAAACATGGTAAATGAAACAACCATGTAAGGATTAAACTAAGTTACTGAAGTCAACTAAAGATGGAGAATACTTCCTGCAGAGCGGCGGACGTGGAGGTACAAGTGCATAAGTCAGAGGGCGAGTAACACAAAGGAAGCGCTATTTATGGATTGACGGCTGTCGCGATTGGCCAGTGGGAAGAAGAGTCTCTTAAAGTGACAAGGCCCACAGGTCACACTGCCTCATACGGTATAATGTTTCAAACACTGTTCCACCTTGTGATGTCATGCAGTCATACAGGAAGTGCTTCACTCTGTTTTTAAACTCTATACACCTTCACTGGAATCATTTTTAATCATTTCAGCCCTGGAATTTCCAATCTGAACAGGAAAAAGGCCTTTGTTAACTTACTTATAATTAAGGATTAGTCAAACACGTGTGAATGAAACAAAATACTCCTCCAGGTCTGTTTTTTAAGAGGAAACAACATTCTCACATGGTTTATTTTTTTGCATAATATAGGACCTTAAATGTAATATTAACAAAGTAGAAAATAATGCACAAAATCTGGTATTTTTAGAGGATCGGCACAAACATGAGACAAACTAAATCATGTGTGAAGGAGCTGCAAGAAACAGCTCAAATTATTTCATATTGTCACGTAAAACTTTTGACACTTGCAGACTTACTCACAGTGGGAAGACGTTCACTCTCAAGTAAAAGTACTATTACTTCAATAAAAATAATAAGTATAAGTGCTGCTAGACAAGTATTCTGAGAAGTATTCAAGTAAATGTAACTGAGAACCACTGCTGGAGAATATCAGACAGGTTTGTTTATGTCAGAAGCCCCTCAAAACACATGCTTGGACAGATGGTGTTGCCAAAATGAGCAGATCAAATTTGAATTCCCCAATGTCATTAAAATGACAGAGGAATGAATGTGAAGTTGTTGCAGTAAACCACTGGCAATTTTGGTGGTTATGTGCTAAAATGTTGTAATTTTTGAAAGTATCTAGTGATTTTTAGTCAGATGTCAGAGGAGAGAAGCCAAAATTGTACTCAACTAAAACTACTGTTATTTAAAAATAATAATAATACTCGAGTAGACGTACATACTAGTGGTTTGAGGAAAATACTGATTGATAAAATGACTGTAATTGTCTGGACTTAACATCCAAATTTATAAATCGAAATGCAATTTGCAAAGGATTATAATTTCAAATGACCACACGAATTAGAAAGAAAATCAGATCTGAAGACAAGAAACAAATGTTCAAATAATTTCATATTCAACATAAAACTTTGTGGACTTACAGCAAACAGGTTGTCAGAGTCACTCTCTGTGAGAATGAGCAAATTAAACAAAAGAAAATAAATTAAATGCATATGACATTACACTAGTCATTTCACTAAAACTGAGTTAAAATAAGTGGAGTTAATATGATTGACAGGAGCAGGACACGCCTCAACCTCCTGCTGCTCCTGTGGAGCGAACCACAGCTCAGCCCCATTTATTCAGGCCCATCGAACTAAACCGTGTGTCTCGCCCGCCTCCCTCCCGTCTCGTGTCTCTCGTTCATCCTTCAGCCTGAAGACATCATCTGAAAAGGGAGGCCACATCCAGTATGGAAGATACATTGATCCATCAGATTTAGAATTTTAAATGCCTCTGAATTTGTCTTTGTGATTTTTATTTATTTATTTTTTACTGAAATTTCAGTGTATACTTTTCAGTGTGTCAATTTATCTGTAAAATATTGGCTGTATTTCTCTTCAAACCTTCAAATAACTGTGTAAATCTGGGATAGTCATTGCACGGCTCACGAGCCACATGCGGCTCGCAAGCTTATACCAAAAATAATAACACAGCCAATATATTTTTCAAACGTGTAGATAAACATGTAGTGAACACTGCAACACAAACATCTGCATTACACGAAATATAAACCAAGGCTTCAAGGAAACTGACACCAGCAACAAGTGATGCACAGGTCCATAAACGACCCGACCAGAGTTTTCAACTAACCCACCCACAACTCTGACCACAAAAACAAAAAGTTAAAATACTGTTCCCGACTCGATGCCTGAGCCGCATTTTAAAAAGTAGAACATGTTCTTGATTAACGTCATCGAAATAAAGTGAGTGAAATGTTAAATAAAGAGCTGCACTAAACCTGCACATGTCTGATCTGTGAAAACATGAACCATCTCCAATGCAACACGCACACACACACACACACACACACACACACACACACAGTCACACACAGACAGAAAACACTCATATTCCACTGAGTCGTGTCCTTTAGTCTGACAAAAGCTGATCACATCAGTGTACAAAGAAAGAGATGTTTTTTTGATTTGTTTTTTCAGGCTTACAGTTTATGCAAATGAGTCATGCAGTTTTTATGAGTTTTCAGTAAAACGTAAACAAATATGTCAAATCTGCATGTCAAGTCTTTATTTCCGGAATGCAGGTCCAACTTGAAAAAAAACAGGGAAACAGACACAAGGCTCAACTCGGCTTGAAGTTTTTTATTGAAATAATTTGATTCTTTTAGTTGTAGTAGCAGTAGTAGTAGTGGTATTTGTAGTTGATGTAGCAGTAGCAGTAGCAGGTCGAAAACCTTTAAAGTAAACAAATGTGTAATTAAATTAGCATTTTACAATTTCATTAGTTATATAATCCAATTTAATTTTAATTAATACACTTCAATTATAATATCATTTATATATATTATTTATATATATATTATTTATTGTATTTTTTTATCTAGCACATTTCACACATGAACTTAAATAGCTATCATTTTAACCAATAATTTTTTAATCCTATAATTAACTTTTTATACAGTTTTAAATGAATATGAAAGTAATATTTGAAGATAAATTCTGATACATAAATACATTGTTTTTTTAATTGCTAAATAACATATATTTATATAATATTTAACTAGAGCTACTTAAACTTAGGATTTACATCATTTTCTTAGTAGTAAATCTGATTTAAACAATTTAGTTATTCAACTTAACTCTTTTGGCATTTTCAAACTTAACTGAATTTATTTACAGTTCCTTTTAAACTTGAAACTAATTTTAAAGTTAAATTTCCTCACCAGTAGTGTCTCTGTTTCCCCTCACATTCCTTGGTTTGGTTTGATTTGTTTGCACACACCTGGGCCTAATTAAATGATTCCAGAGACACACCTGGTTACCTTGTTTTTTGTCTTGCTGCCATCTACTGGCCAGACTCAAAATAACCTAATCAACTAATAAAAAGGGAGGGGAGGAGGAAGAGGAGGGAGCAGAGGTGAGAGGAGACAGGCTCTGGACTGGAGGTGAAAACTTGGTGCAGGGGCTGGGCTTTTTCACTTGACGCTGCATTAAACACATGATAATGTCAAACGGCTGATGTGGCTCTGGAGTGTTTATGGTTTATATGCTGTAAAGATGAGTTTATTTATGCAGATAAGTAATAGTAATAATAATGAGGATAATTTTTATATAAAAATGTTCATAATTAATCGAAAATAGATCCGCTGACAGTATTGTTGACAACACAGTCAGTCTTGACCTGTGCTCGTGCAGCCACAGTCAGGCCACGTAACTTTCACGAGAAAACGTGAGATGCCAGCGATCACAACATCAAAATGGATCATTTTTTAATTAAAAAGGGACAAAAAACTGCAGATATACCACACGTACAAACACGCAGAGTCGTAAAAAACAGAAAAGAAAAAGAGTCTGAGGAAAATGTGACTGTGAACTCTTGCATACAAGATGAACACAGGAAATGTCAAGATAAAAGGACGGACAAATTCTTATTCATTATCCATAACACAAACTCTTTATGCTTATTGTGCAATGAAAGAGAAGCAACTTGGAACACCATTTCAACACAGCGCAGCCACAGTTCAATGAAAGTTATCCGGCTGGCAGTGAACTATGAAAGAGGAAAATAGCACAGCTCCCTGCTTCACTTTGTGAGCAGCAAAACCTTATCCACAAAGTACAAACCTCCACTGCAGAGCGTTTAGCAGACGCAGCTCTGAGATGGCGTGGATTTTGGCCCAGGCCAAACAACTATTTTCAGGCTCCAAAATAGTAAAAGACTGTTTTTTGGCTTCAGCAGAAATACTGTTCACAGACTTTGACAGACTTTGATCCTTAAACAAATAAAAGGATTACAGTTGTTTGATTCAACAATAATGAGGAGGATGGAAAACATCAGAAAGGACGACAGAAAGGAAGACTAGTTGAGCAGTCGACCTGTAGCGATAAACTCCTGGAGATAACCACACACACCACATTTGGTGTCAACTGAGCAGTCATCAGTATCAAGTATTTCTACAAGACTAACATATTTGATAATATATTACAAAAATATATACAATAAAATGACCTGAGGGCAGATATTCCCTGCTCCTTCTGTGGGGGGGGGGGGGGGGTATTTGTGTTTCTTGTGGTCTTCAGTGGAGCTGCTTCATCTGTCTCACTACTCACCCAATCACCTTTGAGAGAGAATGAGGGGAATGTAAATGTGTTCACAGTATTTTTGCCTAAGCCCAAAAGTCCTACTTGAATTGAATTAAAAGTTTTAAAAGCCATTTTTGGTTTCCATCAATGAGGGAGGTTTTAATCAAAAGCCAAATCCTGTCTCTCCATTTTATTCTTACCTCACGCTCACCTTCCAACTGAAGAGACGGTACCAGATCAGAACATACACTTTAACCAAGCTGTTTTCTTGAATCTGAATCTATAACTTGGTTTCAGGTCACAATATTTTAGACTTCATTAAAAATAAACACAATGGGTTTGGTGAATAGTTAAAAGACGTAACATACAAGCCTGATGATCAGGGATGTCCAAGTCTGAACAGTCGTCCAGGGTGACTCCACACATCTCAGAAGCACCTCCAAGGAGAACATGAACAATGGCAGGGCTGAGGTCAGACAGACAAGGCCCTTCATGGAGGAAGGAGTGACCCTTCATCCTCCCGGCCATGAGGAAGAGGTCGTCTTCAACCAGAAAGAGTGAAGCTGATCAGACAAGAACACTTGGCTCCCCTTCAAAAAGTCGAGTGATTCTGCTGTTTGCCATGGAAAACAAAGTTGGGACACAACAAATCAGAAGGTTTTCTGTTTTGACTGGAGCAAACCAATTCATATTTAAACTGTGGAAGTATGTCACTGTCACAGGAAACAGCAAAGGGAGATGTGACTGGTGCCAAATGGATAAACTGGTATATAACAACATGTTTGTGAAAAACCGAGTGTTTCTGTCCACGTGGAAAAAACAAACAAACAAACTAAACAAAAACAAACACCACGTCTCTGTCCCCTATGACACTAAATAAATAAATAAATAAATAAAAAGAAACTGAATCTCATTTCTAAGAACCTTGAACATTTTTAGGTTTTACCTTCTAGTCTGCATGTCAGTGGACAGGCCCCTTCCACATTTGTTTGTCCTGATCTGCAAAACTTTTTCTAATGTCCATGTTGAGAATTAACGGACTCGTCCATTTCATGGTTTTGGAGAAACTGCTTTGCACATTGAGACTGATCCCCCTTGGATCATTCATAGATAAACTCACAGATATTGTACAATTGATTTGATTGTAAATTTACAAAAACGACCAAATAACAGATTTTAAACACTCATTTTCTGTTCCTGTTGTGTTTTGTTTTTGTTTTGTTTGTTTTTTTTTCATTATTTTTAATGAGAATTTTACTCCTGTTCCAATCACAAGATGCACGCTGCTTTTTCCACAACATCAGAACCCACACTCTATCTAGGGTTTATATTCTCATTGGCTCTGAGTCTGCACGATCAGGTCGCCGCCCGAGCTGCGTCACCTGGACTGTCACTTGGGCAGCAGCCAACTTGGACCTGAAGCATCTATGCACTTACATGAGGTGAAACTTCAGCAGAGGACACTTCTGTTTTTAGAAAGGGACGTCTCTGTGAGTCAGTGCTCATGCTAATGCCGCTGTCTAAGCCTCATCAAGATTCAAATAACACCACAAACTGAAATAGTCAAATAATAAAGAAAGAATCAGATGGTCTTACCACCAATAACATTCTGTTGTAATGTTAGATTTGACATTTTAATAAAAGTCAACATGTAGAAACTTCAGACATTTCTAGAGAAAAGAAAGTGACGGCAGCAGGAAAAGGATGAGTTCACAGGTGGTAACGTCCTTCAGCTCCTACAGCTGAACTGAAGAGCATCAGCATCATGAGGCAGTGCAGGTCTGTGACACTGAACCTTTATAACTGGTCACTTTGGATGTTCAACTGAGAGTGGAAATTTATTGTAGCCCAGAATTTTTTTTATTTTTATTTTTCTGTCTATAATGTCCAGGTCCACCTAAAACTGTAAAGAGCAATGACATGTGTCTGAGTTTAGATTAGTCGGCTAATCCCTCCTTAAAGTGGAGTCAGGGGTTTGAGCGCCCGAATGATCCCGGGAACTTTGTTGTCGAGGCTTTTATAGTACGACTGTAGAACACAAACACTGTGAGGTGAGCTGTTGTCACTCACAACAGTGAATAAACTCAGCTCCAAAACAAACGGCAAATCCACGCTCACCTTCAATAAGCACTTCTGTCACAGAAGTCGGTTAAGAGCTCTGCCCCTTTCTTCACCGAGTGACTAGAGGTGAGATCGGGCCTAATTTGAAGCTTTTCCACACCTCACTCTTACCGGGCGTGTTTGTCTTTTCAGTTCTCCTGCCTTTAGTTTAACTTCTTGCTCCTCCATATTGGGGACACCAGGTCAAAATAGATGCAGACTTGCGGAGGGGAAGATTATTAAATGAAGAGGGGGCGTTCACGTGCGCAGAGCTCTGGCTCTGCGGATCCTGTTTAGTAGTTAAATAGCAATTACATTACATTACTTCTCTGTTTTATCCATATTATTTATTTTATAACAAGTATTCCTTAGTTTAGTATCCACACATCGTTTTAGCATACATTTTATAAACATATATTTATTTGAAGCCGACCCGACCCGAAGTAATGATTGACATTTTCGGGTCGGGTCGGGTCGGGCTTGGGCTCGGTCTTAAGATCTTACCTCTACGAGTGACCAAGACAGGCGGCCGAAAGTCAGACGACACAAAATCTATCATCAACTTCCGGTCTACGGTGTCCTTGTGCCACGTGCACTGATGAAACCTTCTGTTTGAACATGATGTTTGTTATGGACAAACTGTCACAGAAATCCAACAGCAGACAACCACCTCATGTCAGAGATGCTGTTCCTCCTGATCACCTCTCTCCACGTGTCACTCTCCACGTGTCACTGACGTCATCACCGTGGACACTGGAGTAGGAGCCTCCTCAGTAAGATCTAGTCCAAGGTACTGGAGATGAGGATCCAACTGATGGTTCATGGGAGTTTGTCCAACACGTGCTTTGAGAATCTGGAGAAGACGTTTGACTGTGTCCCGCGTGTTTGTCCTTTGGGTTTGTTCTGGGAGTCTGGGTTCCAGGCTCTTTGCTCAGGGCTGTGTGGTCCTTGTCTGCTGTTTGCAGATGATGTTAATTCATTTCAAGAAATATACGTTTAATTTGTTTAGACCAGGGGTGTCAAACTCATTTTGGTCCGGGGGCCGTAACCAACCTACTTTGATCCCAAAGTGTCCGGATCAGAAAACTCATGTCATATAAACCCCAAAAATAACAATAAGTTCAAATATTTGTGCAGAGAAAAACAAATCTATTACAGAAATCTTTTTAAAGAACTTTGAAACTAAACATTTTTAAACTAAAAATCTTCGTAAATGAACTCTTTCTTTTACAAATTATTATGAAGAACCTGAAACTTTAAGAAAAATGCAATTTCAACACAATATTTTAACATGAACTTGTATGTAAATAGGAATAAGTAAATTTTTGTTGTAAAATCCTGCACTCGGCTCCACTTTTCTCATGTTGGACATTTTTGTGATGAGGGTGTCACGGTCAACAGTCAAAACGATCGTCCTTTAAGAGCGTTTGGAAAGAGACAAGTCTTCATTTGTGCTGCTCTGGTGGGAGGGGCCACGTACAGAGACGCTGGAGACGCTGCTGTGATAAACACCACAGAAAATTAACAAGATTTTAATTAAAATATTTAAGTAGAAAATCAGCCAAGGGCCAGATTAAAGGTGTTGGAGGGCCGCATCTGGCCCCCGGGCCGCATGTTTGACACCTGTGGTTTAGACCATTGTCACTCTGGACAACATGTGGCAATGTTCATTTTGTCACAAATGAAAACCCTCTCCTCCTCGTGCTTTTCCTGCTGTATCTCTGTCTGTTTCTTCTCCACTCGTCTCGTCACACCAGAGTTACTCTTCCTGAATTCTGCCTTTGTCTGTTGGTCATAATTACAGACAGTAGGTACAATAAAAGTGAAGCAATCTAAAAATGCACCGCGCTGACGTTACCATGTGATTTTTATTTTGATAATATTCTGTCTATTACAGGTAATCTGATGAAAATATAATTCATGTGGAGTGTATTTATTCTCTTTCCTGTTTGGTGCACTGTGGAGAACAATCATGTTGGACTCTGGCAAAGAAAACAGACTTGGGCCATAATTTTGTCACTGGACGGCGGAGAAGGCAGAGCAACCCTGCGCCGCTCATACACCAGATCTGAAATTACTCTCACTCACTCCAACATGAACAGTTCCTACGCAGCAATAACAAAACACAATGAAGACGTACAGTGTGGAATCTGCCTGTTATATCCACTTTAAACATCCTCCACATGGAGAATTACTCTACACTCCACTTAGGTTAAACTGTGTAACACACTGATCTGATTTGTTTCATCCTCATGTGTCCAGAACTCTTTTGTATGTTGTATAATATAGTCAGTGTTGGGAAGGTGACTTTTAAAATGTAATCCCCTACAGATTACAGATTACACACCCCAAAATGTAGTTTGTAACAGAATCCATTAAATTACTTAAAGTGAGTAATGTAATCTGAATACTTGATATTGTCCTGCTTTTTAAAACTACATAAATGTACCAACCACATCCTGAAAATTCTTGTTTGTTTTCTTCAAATTGACTGAGCCAAAGTCTCCATGAACAGACTTTTGTTTTACTGTAGAGAAGCAAAGACGAGGATCTTCAGATACGATATTTTGTCTGTTAAAAGAAAATAAAAAGTCCAATCTTTACTTAACCAGATTAAAAATATTATTGATAGAGAAATTATTTTTATATGAGAAATTTATATGATTATGTCCACCCTACTTTTAGTGTCATACTGTTTAGACCTGGTTTAGACCTGGTTTAGACCTGGTTTAGTCCTGGTTTAGACCTGGTTTAGTCCTGGTTTAGACCTGGTTTAGACCTGGTTTAGACCTGGTTTAGTCCTGGTTTAGACCTGGTTTTACTCCTAGTTTAGACCTGGTTTAGTCCTGGTTTAGTCTTGGTTTTACTCCTAGTTTAGACCTGATTTAGTCCTGGTTTAGACCTGGTTTAGACCTGGTTTTACTCCTAGTTTAGACCTGATTTAGTCCTGGTTTAGACCTGGTTTATTCCTGGTTTAGACCTGGTTTAGACCTGGTTTAGTCCTGGTTTAGACCTGGTTTAGACCTGGTTTAGACCTGGTTTAGTCTTGGTTTAGACCTGGTTTAGACCTGGTTTAGTCCTGGTTTAGACCTGGTTTAGACCTGGTTTAGTCCTGGTTTAGACCTGGTTTAGACCTGGTTTAGTTCTGGTTTAGCCCAAAATGTCCCCAAAAAATCCCTCTGTGTAATCCATTTATTTCAACAAAGTAACTGTAATCCAATTACCACTCACTGAAACAGTAACTGTAACTGAATACAGTTACTCATCATTTGTACTCTGATTATGTAACTCTGGTACATGTAATCTGTTACTCCCCAACACTGGATATAGTGAATTTGAACATGTGAACATCCTGTGAGTGTTTGCCTCATGAATGTGACCAAGATGTGACAGTGGCTCGTCCCTCCTCCTCCTCCTCCTCCTCCTCTCACACACTATTCTACTTAAAGGGATAGTTCGGGTTTTTTGACATGAATCTGAACCGAGATACTGGCCGGTTTCTGTGCTGAGGAAAGTCGTCCGGCAAGTTGTCTGGGGACTGTAAAATAAAGTGTTTTTCTTCTCAAAACAATGTGTTCAAAAGAGTGATACATTTGCATCACAAAACCATCGTCCTCCAAAAAGTCAGACCTCATAATCGCTTGGCACTATTTTCTCTCCGTTCGTATCACTGCGCGCTGCCGCCAGGTGACAGCCGCGCCTGGTTCACAGCCTGGATAATCAAGAGTTTGCACCATTTTTTAGATATATTCTTATGTATCTTATACAAATTTATATACTTCTCGCTCTAGTTCTCACGTTAGATCTCTCGCATCGCGGTGGTGTGTGCATGTCAACACTGCCGAACAACTGAACAAAGTGATGGATCCGTGCGCGGCTGTCACCTGGCGGCAGGGCGCAGTGATACGAACGGAGAGAAAATAGTGCCAAGCGATTATGAGGTCTGACTTTTTGGAGGCCGATGGTTTTGTGATGCAAATGTATCACTCTTTTTAAAACATATTGTTTTGAGAAGAAAAATGTTTTATTTTACAGTCCCCAGCCAACCTGCCGGACGACTTTCGTCAGCACAGAAACCGGTCAGTATCTCGGTTCACCGGACGCTGTCGGGGGTGAGTCAGTGTGGATGCACCACACTGCTCATGAGGATGACATACAGATTCATGTCAAAAAACCCGAACTATCCCTTTAAGGACATTTGGGTGACATTTTTTCCGACACTATAAAAATGTCTTTAAGTGAGACGAGTAAATAGAGGAGCCGGGGAAACCAGTGACTCTCCTCCAGTGTAAATGCCACAGTGTCCCAGAGGCTGCACGTCCACTGTACAGCACATTCTAACCCCAGATCCCTTTATATTAGTACACGCATATTCCTATTGCAAAACCAAATAAATACATCAATAAATCTTAGCTGTAATTTGTCTTGGTTTATATTTATTCTCTCCATAATATCATAACAGTGATAAGAAGTAGTCTGCTGATGTTCCATTGTTAAGTCAAAAGATTTAACTCGTAAAATGTCATTATGTAAGATTTGTATTAACATTTCCCCAAATATGACCTAAGTGTTTCCCAGAGACGACGTAAACAGATCAGATCAAATATATATTTTGACTGAAAACAATTGTAATGCTAATTTATTCTGAATGTTTCTGATTCTTATGTTATAATGAGGTATTTGTTTCTCAAGACGATTATCCAATCAGAAAGCAGAATGAGCGTCACATGACTCTCTCATTTGGGTTGCTGGTTCAACGCTGAAATCCAGTGTGTTTAAACCTAACATGTCTCTGATCTGAACGGTCTCTCTCTAAACCCCAGCACCTGCAGCATCATGAGTCAGTGCTAGTTCAGCCTCTGCAGCTCAGGGAGGGAAGTCTGGAGGTTCTGAGCTTCACATGAGCCTGAACATGAACTGAGACTGAGACAAACTTGGATGTGTTTCTATCTGCAGGTTAAGGCTCTGATGACACTGGTTCAGTTGTGACTGTAGTACTTTAAAAAAATATACAGTTTTGGGAAGGTGACTTTTAAAATGTAATCCCCTACATATTACAGATTACATACACCAAAATGTAGTTTGTAACGTAATCCATTAAGTTATTTAAGGTGAGTAACGTAATCTGAATACTTTGGATTACTTGATTTGCTGTAGTGAAGCAAAGACGAGGAAATCGTAACATAAGATGTTTTGTCTGATAAAAGAAAATGAAAAGCCCAAACTTTACTGAACCAAATTTAAAAATATTTCTAATAGAAGAGGAAGAGACACGTCCACACAGAAAGGTTTAGTCCTGTTAAGTCCTGTTTTAGCCCTGGTTTAGTCCTGGTTTAAACCTGGTTTAGTTCTGGTTTAAACCTGGTTTTAAATCTGATTTAGATCTATTTAGATCTAGTTTAGACCTGGTTTAGTTTCCTGGCAATGAGTGGAATTACCGGGGAAAAAAAAAAAAGTGGGATATAGCCCAAAATGTGAAAACAGGAAAATCCCGCCGTGTAATCCATTTATTTCAACAAAGTAACTGTAATCCAATTACCACTCACTGAAACAGTAACTGTAACTGAATACAGTTCCTCATCATTTGTACTCTGATTACGTAACTCCAGTACATGTAATCTGTTACTCCCCGACACTGAATATATATATATATATATATATATATAAAACAGTAAGAGTGCAGTCTGCATCCAGCTTCTTTAAAACACCACATGTGTTTTTCTGGCCTTTGTCTTTTTGATCACTGATATTCTTCTTCTTCTTCTTCTGCAGTGCATTTGTTGACAGGACGCTCCACCTGCGTCTTTGATCAGATGTGTGTATTATGTATATATATGTCTACTGGAGTCACTTAAGGAAAAGATGACAGAGAATAGAAAATAAAAGTGTCTGGAGGAGACGTGTTTGTGTGTCCGCTGTGTGTGTCAGAGTCGCAGCAGGGAGCAGTGGTTCTGGGCGTGTCTGTGTGTTCGCCTGTGCCCCGAGACGCACGTGTCCATAACATATGTGGACAGCAGCGATGCACTTCAGGTCGAGTCATTAAAGGTGCTCTTCCTGTTTTGTCCACCCTTAAAAACATGAAACACTCACTTCCTGTACGTTTTCTGTTTAGAAGCACTTTTCACAACTCCAGTGTGAAACCAGTGCAACTCTGCAACCAGTGCAGGGTTTTACTGTTGCAGTGAAGCTAACAACAACTAGAATGTTATCTTGCACTTCCTGATAATAAATAAATAAAATGCAGCTCATTGCAGGCAGCAAGAAGGTGACTTGTTGTGACCTTAAGCTTATACAATATGTGTCTTTACTGTGGTAAGTTTTGCTCAAATACAGGAGTAAAAAAAATAGTTACAGTTCATCTAACGTTCAAATTAGTGAGAAAAAAAATATTGCTTTTGTCATAATGGTGATTTTATTTAGAAATCATATGAATCTCACTTAATTTTGTTGACATATTACAAAGGGTAAAATAAAAATAATGAGAGGTTTTGGAGAGCACATGCAGTATTAAAGAAATGCTTATAAAATGCAATAAAAAATCCATCAAAATAGAGTAAAACATAAGTAAAATAAAGTAATAATGAAATAATAAAAATAAAGAAATTAAATAAACAAATACAATATTAAAATAATAAAAAATAAAGCCAAGTCAAGTACAAATAAGTAATAAGTAAAGTCAAATATGGTTTATATGGTACAGCCTGTGTTCTTACAGTCCTACAGTCTCAGCTGTGTCTCCTCCACCTGCAGAAGCTGCACTAGCACTGACTCATGATGCTGCAGGTGCTGGAGTTTAGGATGTGACTGTTCAGATCAGAGACATTTTAGGTTTAAACACACTGGATTTCAATACTGAATAAATCAGCATTGGAACTGTTACCTACGGAAGCCCTGAGAGGCAAGAGAGAGAGAAAAAAAAAAAGAGGCAGGTCATTTGGGCTCTGTTTTCTAAGTGTCTTTTTTTTTAACCACATCAACAGCAAAAAAAAAAAAAAAAATTACATATTTTTTTTGACAATTTTTTTTTCTAAAAGAAAAAAAAAGTTCTAATTTTTTTTTTTTTTTTTTTCTCTTGTGTTTTTTTTTTTTTTTTCTGTTGATGTGGCTGACGAAAAAAACTGCCGCACTGCCTCTGGTTTTAGCGGGACTGAGGTGCGCCCTGACGTGTAGAGCGACCGTGTTTCCCGGGAGCCGACATTTTGCATTTTGCGCGTTCTCATTGCGATGGGATTTGAGAGAGAGAGAGAGACGCTGCGATCATCCAACGGTCTATGACGGACGCACCTTCGGGCCCCTCCCCACATTCCTGGTTCAGTCCTGGTCCTTTCATGTCTGTTCGGGTCAGGACAGTGCGGCGTTCTGTCTTCCAGCCTGGAGCAGTGATCCCCACTCTCGCTCTCCCAGAATGACAGCGGATCAGTGATGCATCGATCTTACTTCTCATATTACTCAGAACATAAAACATAAAACTCATGAAAAGACTGTATTCAACTAGAATAAAAACACACAACCCGGTCCAGGTGAGTTTCAAACCTCGACCTCCCACATCCCAACCCAGAACCTAACGCCATAAACCAAATCTCCTGCGGCCTGAAGTGTGGTACTTATGGGAATACACCAGGAAAACACTTAGGCTCTGAGTGGTGTTTTTTTTTTTTTTTTTTTTTTTTTTTCCATCAGCCACATCAACAGCAAAAAAAAAAACACAAGAGAGAAAAAAAAAAAAACGGAGAAAATGTATTTTTTTTTTTTTTTAGATTTTTTTTTTTTTTTGTAGAATTATTATTAATATTTATTTTTTTTGAGTTGGTGAAAAAAAAAAAAAAACACTTTGAAAATAGAGCCCAAATGACCTGCCTCTTTTTTTTTTTTCTCTTGCCTCTCAGGGCTTCCGTAGTTGTCAGTGATAGAGCAGATCTATTTGAACATGATTATCTTGTATCTTAATGTATCTGTAACACAGTTTGGTCTGTGGAATTTAAAATCTCACTGAGTTCCTTTAAGGATCTTAAGCCTTTAAAGTTACAATGTCCCATTTCAAAGCTGAAGTTAGAGGAAAGAAAAGCCGTTATCTCCTGCAGTGTCACCACTTGGATTGAACTTAAGTGCAAATGTGATGGACAGTAGACTTTGTTCGAGAGGAATAATATGGTATTAATATTGCATAACCTTGTCCAGGCCTTGAGCAAAGACAAGCGTGATATGAGATGAAAATATGTGCAACTTAAGAACTCATTAAAACTGAGCCATTAAATATTGAAGTGCTTTATGAAGGATTTTCAGAGGAACATTTACAACAGCTCACCCTGCTCGCTTCAGCCCACACCTGTACACCACACGCCTGGGACGTTTGGAAGGATTAATAGAGCTCAGGATCTCCATTTTTGACTCAAATTGACCAAATATACAGTTTTAGTGTGGTTTAACCCCACTGTCACAAATTCTGTCTTAAAAAAGGTGTATTATGAAAAGTCAGCTGTCATCTTATGACCTTGTTCCCTCATCAAACCATGCAAACAATGTCACCTTGTCTGAATAATATACTTTACACATGATCCATATTAATAGTGTTCATATTCATATGAATCATTATTAATATGACATTCTTTTACTCATTAAACCATAGAGGAATATATTTCTCCTGATCCTACATTTATTTTTATAAAATAAATAATGCAATGTTGACAAGACGTCTGTATTGACAGTGGCACTGGTGAAAGCTGATGTCTGAATCCTATATAATGTATAGCATCTATAGGTGAAGAAGAATCAAGCTGGCACGTTGTGAAGGTAAATGTGTCCATATGTTGTCACAGTAATGCCTCTGCACAGCGCTGTGACAGCACAGCTCTGGTCACACATGCTCCTGTTTGGACACGCGGATGAGAAACAAAATGGAACCTGAGCTTTGTTCACAACACAGCAGCAGGTTTAATAAGACTTGATAATTGGCATAAGTGCTGCAGCTGACAGCCCATGGTCCAGCACAACATGTTAAAGAATCATCATTATGCTAATGAGGCAGATCACTTAAGAACACAGTATTTATTAATACCTGCTCGGGCTCAGACTTACTGTCACAGCATCTGATGAAAGACACAGTTGTTGCATTTTTGTGATGCGACTGGCAAAGCCACACACAGCCCATCAGTGAGACGACATTAGCTCTACTTAGCTTTTAGTAGTAGTTTTACTACTACTCGTAATAGTAGTAGTAAATCTGCAGCAGCGGCCACAGTAACAGTAGTAGTAGTAGTAGTAACAGCGGCGTTTAAAAACAGATGTGACAATCCCCTCAGGACCCTGTGCAAATGAGATATTTTATATATTTTTTATTTCCTCTGCACTTTATCGACACGTGATTTCTTCTTTACTAGATGAAGATGTATGACATGATAATGTTTCACTTGAACTTTCACTGCACTGAGTCTCCCCTCTATTTGCTCTCCATGCTAGGTCACTCCACCTTCAGAGCACTGTCGCAGCACAATCAGTGTGCATCCCACTCATGTGTGAGAGAAGAACTCAGTCTAAATCTGCAGGGTTTGTGTGAATGAAATAAAATAAAAGTCCAGGTGTGTTTGTGATGAGGAAACTACATTAGACCAGAGTTCAGGAAACAGAGTCATATGGGCCGTTTAAACTTTAGGTCACATGAAGGAAAATGTGTTGGTGTTTGGGAAATGACTGCACCTCAAAGCAGCATTTTATCTCCATGTTCTGTTGCTTTGTTCTTTTTTTCTTTATTAATGACCATGACACAGTCCTTATATTCAAAGTGCTGTTCTGTTTTTATCAAACCTTTTTTACTTAAGTCAAAGGAAAGAGGCTGCAGCAAAACTTATTCCAGTCAAAAGATGTAAGACACTGGACGTGTGACACCAGGGAGCTAGAAAAACCTCACTCAGATGCAGGCTGTTTGTTACTTTCATGGCAGTTTATGAAAACAATAACAGTGTCTGACTTGTTCTTTTGGTACTGAAACTCAATTTTAAATATTAGAAAGTGTCACACTGTTGTAGTATTAGTACTTGTACAGACACAGTGTTACACTGTTGTAGTGTTAGTACTTGTACAGACACAGTGTTACACTGTTGTAGTGTTAGTACTTGTACAGACACAGTGTTACACTGTTGTAGTATTAGTACTTGTACAGACACAGTGTTACACTGTTGTAGTGTTAGTACTTGTACAGACACAGTGTTACACTGTTGTAGTATTAGTACTTGTACAGACACAGTGTTACACTGTTGTAGTTGTAGTATTAGTACTTGTACAGACACAGTGTACAGTGTGTACTTGTACAGTTGTAGTATTAGTACTTGTACAGACACAGTGTTACACTGTTGTAGTATTAGTACTTGTACAGACACAGTGTTACACTGTTGTAGTTGTAGTATTAGTACTTGTACAGACACAGTGTTACATTGTTGTATATAGTACTTGTACAGACACAGTGTTACACTGTTGTAGTTGTAGTATTAGTACTTGTACAGACACAGTGTTACACTGTTGTAGTTGTAGTATTAGTACTTGTACAGACACAGTGTTACACTGTTGTAGTATTAGTACTTGTACAGACACAGTGTTGCATTGTTGTAGTTGTAGTATTAGTACTTGTACAGACACAGTGTTACACATTGTTGTTAGTATTAGTACTTGTACAGACACAGTGTTACACTGTTGTAGTATTAGTACTTGTACAGACACAGTGTTACACTGTTGTAGTTGTAGTATTAGTACTTGTACAGACACAGTGTTACACTGTTGTAGTATTAGTACTTGTACAGACACAGTGTTACACTGTTGTAGTATTAGTACTTGTACAGACACAGTGTTACACTGTTGTAGTTGTAGTATTAGTACTTGTACAGACACAGTGTTACACTGTTGTAGTATTAGTACTTGTACAGACACAGTGTTACACTGTTGTAGTTGTAGTATTAGTACTTGTACAGACACAGTGTTACACTGTTGTAGTATTAGTACTTGTACAGACACAGTGTTACACTGTTGTAGTATTAGTATTAGTACTTGTACAGACACAGTGTTACATTGTTGTAGTTGTAGTATTAGTACTTGTACAGACACAGTGTTACATTGTTGTAGTATTAGTACTTGTACAGACACAGTGTTACACTGTGTAGTAGTTAGTACTTGTACAGACACAGTGTTACACTGTTGTAGTTGTAGTACTTGTACAGACACAGTGTTACACTGTTGTAGTATTAGTACTTGTACAGACACAGTGTTACATTGTTGTAGTTGTAGTATTAGTACTTGTACAGACACAGTGTTACACTGTTGTAGTATTAGTATTACTTGTACAGACACAGTGTTACACTGTAGTAGTTAGTACTTGTACAGACAGTGTTACAGTAGTATTAGTACTTGTACAGACACAGTGTTACATGTTGTTAGTAGTATTAGTACTTGTACAGACACAGTGTTACATTGTTGTAGTTGTAGTATTAGTACTTGTACAGACACAGTGTTACACTGTTGTAGTTGTAGTATTAGTACTTGTACAGACACAGTGTTACATTGTTGTAGTTGTAGTATTAGTACTTGTACAGACACAGTGTTACACTGTTGTAGTATTAGTACTTGTACAGACACAGTGTTACACTGTTGTAGTATTAGTACTTGTACAGACACAGTGTTACACTGTTGTAGTTTAGTATTAGTACTTGTACAGACACAGTGTTACATGTGTAGTTGTAGTATTAGTACTTGTACAGACACAGTGTTACACTGTTGTAGTTGTAGTATTAGTACTTGTACAGACACAGTGTTACACTGTTGTAGTATTAGTACTTGTACAGACACAGTGTTACACTGTTGTAGTATTAGTACTTGTACAGACACAGTGTTACACTGTTGTAGTTGTAGTAGTTAGTACTTGTACAGACACAGTGTTACATTGTTGTAGTTGTAGTATTAGTACTTGTACAGACACAGTGTTACACTGTTGTAGTTGTAGTATTAGTACTTGTACAGACACAGTGTTACATTGTTGTAGTTGTAGTATTAGTACTTGTACAGACACAGTGTTACACTGTTGTAGTTGTAGTATTAGTACTTGTACAGACACAGTGTTACACTGTTGTAGTTGTAGTATTAGTACTTGTACAGACACAGTGTTACACTGTTGTAGTTGTAGTATTAGTACTTGTACAGACACAGTGTTACACTGTTGTAGTATTAGTACTTGTACAGACACAGTGTTACACTGTTGTAGTTGTAGTATTAGTACTTGTACAGACACAGTGTTACACTGTTGTAGTTGTAGTATTAGTACTTGTACAGACACAGTGTTACATTGTTGTAGTTGTAGTATTAGTACTTGTACAGACACAGTGTTACACTGTTGTAGTTGTAGTATTAGTACTTGTACAGACACAGTGTTACACTGTTGTAGTTGTAGTATTAGTACTTGTACAGACACAGTGTTACACTGTTGTAGTTGTAGTATTAGTACTTGTACAGACACAGTGTTACACTGTTGTAGTTGTAGTATTAGTACTTGTACAGACACAGTGTTTACACTGTTGTAGTTGTAGTATTAGTACTTGTACAGACACAGTGTTACACTGTTGTAGTTGTAGTATTAGTACTTGTACAGACACAGTGTTACACTGTTGTAGTTGTAGTATTAGTACTTGTACAGACACAGTGTTACACTGTTGTAGTTGTAGTATTAGTACTTGTACAGACACAGTGTTAGCAGAATGATCTGTCTGTCAGGTTCCCAGCAGCTGTTGGCACGAGCCCCAGAGGTGCTGTACCTTCTGTCAGGGTGACATCTGTATTTCCCTCACTCACCTCCTCACACTGTTTACACACACAGGAGTGTGTAAGTGTTCTCCCACAAACTATTTCAGTAGCACGGCAAATTATGACAACAAAGTGTTATATCCAATAAACTTACGCAATATTGCAACAACGACTTTAAGTGTTAAGCTCAACACGTTGAATCCATGATCCAGTCACTTCTCACAACAAAGGTGCTTTTATGTGTGGAGCTGACCTGTTTTTCTGTGTGGAGTTGACATGTTTATTTTATTTTATTTATTTATTTTTTCTTTGTGGAGTTGACATGGTTTGGTTGTTGTTGTTGTTTCTGTGGAGTTGACATGTTTCACTGTGTGGAGTTGACATGTTATTATTATTATTATTATTTTATTTTTATTTTTTTTTGCCTGTTTGTTTTGTTTGTTTTTTTCCTTTGTGGAGTTGACATGTTTTTCTCTGTGTGGAGTTGACATGTTTCTCCACCGTGTCTGGGTGGTTTCCTCTGGACTCTCCTCCTCTGCTTTTATAAACATTCATCATGGGTAAACTCTTCCAGCTCTGGACCCGTCCCTCTGGACATGGGTCTCTGCTCCTGCACCTTAAAGGGCCCATATGACGCTATTTTCTGATCTATGTTCTAATGTCATTTCCTCATCTCAAACAGACCTGGAGTTGTGTTTTGTTTCATTCACACGTGTTTAACTTGAAATCTCCCAGTTCATGACATCACAAGGTGCAAGAGTATTTAGAGTTTTGGAGATGTAGACTAATAATAAAGATTAGGTTTACATGTGAAAGAACAAGGGGGGGTCTCAGCGTTTTGCAGATTTTTTTTTTTTTTTACAGCGTATGAATGCGTATTGTGTATTACAGGCAGATAGTAATTACACACGTGTGAGTCAGGACTAAACCAGGTCTAAACCAGGACTAATCTTGGACTTAAGAGAGAAAACGCTGAGCAGTTTGTCCACAAAGCGCGATCGGGCAGTTGCCGCGTTTACGTCTGTGAGGTGCGGAGCTGAGCCGGTCCTTTCTCCTGCGTCACCTCCGAGCCCGTCCTGACACTGAGTCCTGTTTCAGTCCTGGTTTAGTCCTGGTTTAGTCCTGGTTTAGTCCTGGTTTAGTCCTAGTTCAGTCGTGGATTAGTCCTCCTCTTCAGTCCTGGAATCAGTCCTGGGTTAGTCCTGGTTTAGTCTTGGTTCAGTCCGTGGCGTAGGCAGCGCAAAAGTTTGATATAATCTCGGGTTAACGGGCAGGTGCGGTCCTGTATTGCGCGAGTGCGGTGTTGCTGTGGGAGTCTCCAAAAACTGGACCCGTGCAGGACTCTGCGCTGTCAGGCTCCATTACAGAATAAATGAATCTTCAGTTCGTTACATAAAGAAGGAGGAAAATAACAAAAGGACGACAGCAGCAATAAGTTTTAAGAAGGAAGTAAAAAGTGTTGCACCTGTCGATCCTGTCTGAGAAAAGTGTATAAAGTTTGTGCTGAGGTTTTACAGCCTTAAAACAGATAGAATAATTGTAAAATATAAAGTTGATACTTCGTGGATTTCACCTGTCGCGGGTTATTTTTAGAACGTAACTCCCACGATAAACGAGGGACACTGACCTCTCACCTCACAACCTGTGCACATGGACTCACACTTGTCCCGACCGGGACGGAAAATGGAGAATTTCTTGTACAAGTCACTTGTTAAATGTGCATTTGTGCTTCGGTGTGTTTCAGACTGACCGACTGTTTGTGTCTCGCTCCTTCTGAGTCACAGACGCTACGAGAGACGCTCAGTTTAATGCCCCCAACAAGCGGTACTGAAAACCCGGACATTTGCATCACTTAAAAAAAAAAACCCCGGACAGGACGCAAAATACGGACATGTCCAGGGAAAAACAGACGTTTGGTCACCCTAACTTCTGACTGGATTGTTTCTAAATGTAGAACACAACAAATAAGATGTTGAGATGTTCTGCGTGTGCCTGTAGACACAATGTCAGAGCTGCTGGCACATGACACGTGTATCCTGTAGGTGTGGCTGCTCTCGGCGTACCACCAGGGGGCGCTGTCACCGTGCCGCTGTCTCCTCTAAACATCCACAGGTCTTTGTTTGTAGACTGTTGCCGGTTCAGACATCCCACGACGCTTTGCTTGCTTGTGTTTCATGTTTACGATGCGTAGTGTCAGACTTGATCCTCGGTTGTCGGGTGGATTCCCCAGAGAATGCTTCGCTCACCTGCTCTGATGTGACACGAGCAGCTCCAAACCCCCACGCAGATGAGACGCCGCCGCTGCCTTCACATCTCCGAGCAGCCGACGTATTTACACAAGTCATTACACTGACACGACGGGCATTCATTACTGAAGAGCACAAACGCAGGTGTTTCAGACGACGGGCCTTGTTAGTCGCTCTGCTGCCCCCTCTGGCATTTTGCACTTTTTAGGGACGATTACATTTGATTTGACACAGCTCCTTTAAAACAATACAAACACAGACGCTTGTAAAAATCCATATATATCCTAAACAAAGCCCAACATGAACAAGTGATGCTGCTCATTCCAAAACTGTGAGGATACAAATCACTTCGTGCTGAAAAGACAACGCTTGTTTTTGGAATCTTTCAACCAGAGAACAAAAAGTAAAAAGGGACTGCTGAGGTTTGAACCAAGGATTTCTTGTTTATTAGACAGACGCTTTAACCCTCACAGACCTAAGGGCAATTTTACTACATCTGTCCTTGCTGGGATTTTATTTTATTTATTTATTTATTTATTTTTTCAGAATTTTGCATTAAAACTCCCCATTTTACCCCTCATGAAGTGTTATAAATCTTTTTTTTTTTTTTTTTTTCCGTGCAACCTGTTATTTCTGTATTTATTGCTGTAGTTGTGTCATATGGCTGTAATAAAAGCTACAGGACCAAAACTACAAATGAAAAAATAAAAAAATAAAAATACAAATAATAATAATAATATTAATAATAAACAAACAAAACAAAAACAAAACAAAAAAAAGGAAAATAAAATTCACGCTTTATGTCAGGAGTGTCAAACTAATTTTGGTCCAGGGGCTGTATCCAACCGACTTTGATCCCAAAGTGTCCGGATCAGAAAACTCATGTCATATAAACCCCAAAAATAACAATAAGTTCAAATATTTTCTTTTACAAAATATTATAATATTATGAACAACCTGAAACTTTAAGAAAAATACAATTTCAACACAATGTTTTAACATGAACTTGTCTGTAAACAGGAATAAGTACAGTTTTTGTTGTAAAATTCTGCACTCGGCTCCACTTTTCTCATGTTGGACATTTTTCTGATGAGGGTGTCACGGTCAACAGTCAAAACGATCGTCCTTTAAGAGCGTTTGGAAAGAGACAAGTCTTCATTTGTGCTGCTCTGGTGGGAGGGGCCACGTACAGAGACGCTGGAGACGCTGCTGTGATAAACACCACAGAAAAATTAACACGATTTTAATAGAAAATATCATTAAAATATTTGAGTAGAAAATCAGCCGAGGTCCAGATTAAAAGTCTTGGAGGGCCGGATCTGGCCCCCGGGCCGCATGTTTGACACCTGTGGCCGAAAGTATTAGCTCCTCTTACATTCCCAACCATAAAAGGGGTCAGATTTTGCAGCAGGATGGTGCTCCATCACATACTTCTATCTCTACATCAAAGTTTGTCAAGGTGAAGAAGATCAAGGTGCTCCAGGACTGACCAGCCCAGTCACCAGACATGAACATCACTGAGCAGGTCTGGGGTAGAATGAAAGAGGAAACATGGAAGACAAAACCAAAGACTCTTGATGAACTCTGGGAGGCATGTAAGACACTTTCTTTGCTATTCCTGATGACTTCATCAACAAATTGTATGAATCATTGTTGAACCGCATGGATGCGTCCTTCAAGCTCATGGAGTCATACAAGATATTAAATCTGGATCTCACAGCACCACTACTTCATTCACTGACGTTATGCGACATATTTTTGTATTTGAAGTAAATTATTTGTTCAATTTTCTGTAGGCGACAAAACTTTTGTCTTGCCAAAATCTGACCTTTCTGTGTTCATTAAATGATCAATCTTTCTTCAGTGAAGAACATTTATTTTAGTATATTGAGCATAATTTGGGAGGGTTTTAGCTTCATATGAGACATTTCTAAAACCAATCGATTAATTTAAAGTCAGGTTATAAGCTTTTGTTTCTACAAAATGGATAAGCGACAAGACTTTTGTCAGGGACTGTACACATGATCTTCAGTTTGTAATAATTACAGAGAAGTTCCAGGCTGCACACTGGAGTCTGCAGTCACAGAGTCTGTACATATGGTCCGAGTGTTTGGTTCAATGTTTCATGTGCTGTTGAGAATAATGACTTGAATAAACAGTCCTCTTGCTGTTTTGGCCAATATCTGCTTAAAAGTGTAAATCTGAATGTAATTATAACATCTATTTCCCTGATCACTGAGGACACTTCCTCAAACTCTCTTCACTCTCGCTCCTCTCCACGAGTGTGGTTTTTGTCTGAGCCAGAGGAGAGAACTAACCCCAGGGTCCCACCTGAGCACAGAGAAGGAATGTGCTGCCCCTCGTGGTACTTTTATAAATCCTGCGCATGGTGCAAAGGGCATAAACAGAAGCCCGGCCATGTTTCTGCTCATGTGCAGCTCCTGTAGATTTGGCACAGTTTATGTATGTTCTGTTTCATTAGACTCTTGCTTTTACACACAGCCAGGTATTTTGAGAAACTAAGGTAACACTTCATAATAACTACACCTTACTTAGCTTTAATAAAGCATGAACAAAGACTTAATTAATAATGATTCACACTTAACAAATGCTTAATAAAGCATAATTCGTCTTCACTTTAGAAAAGCTCTCAAAAAGACTTAACTAACAGATAATAACTTCCTGAATTACCATTGCATTGCATTATTATTAATCATTCTCTCATAGTTTACTAATTATTAATAAATGCTCAAATGGTTAGTTCATGAGTAATTAAGTATGAAATAATTATGAGTAACTGTTTACAGTACAGGCAAATTAAGTGCAAGTGCTAATTAAGGTAGTAATTATGTAGTTACTAAGCGTGAATCATTAAGTCTTTGTTCATTATTAATTAAGCCTTTGTTCATGCTTTATTAAGGCTAAATAAGGTGTAGTTATTATAAAGTGTTACCAAAACTAATATTTCCGTCCCTCTGTTTTCCAAAACAACATGTATGCATTGTTTTCGAAAAAAAGTTTTCATTTACATCAAACTACATGAATACGCCATCGAGCACCGGCTGGATCAAACCCAAAACCGTACATGTACCAGAGTTATGTAATCAGAGTACAAATGATGAGTAACTGTATTCAGTTACAGTTACTGTTTCAGTGAGTGGTAATTGGATTACAGTTACTTTGTTGAAATAAATGGATTACAGGGTGGTCATTTTCAGTTTTCACATTTTGGGCTAAAGCAGGACTAAAACCAGAACTAAACCAGGACTAAACTAAAACTAAACTAGGACTAAACCAGGACTAAAACCAAAACTAAACTAGGACTAAACTAAAACTAAACTAGGACTAAACCAGGACTAAAACCAGAACTAACCTAAAAATCATGACAATATCATGTAATCCAAAGTATTCAGATTACATTACTCACTTTAAGTAATTTAATGGATTACGTTACAAACTACATTTTGGTGTGTGTAATCTGTAATCTGTAGGGGATTACATTTTAAAAGTCACCTTCCCAACACTGGCTGTGGATACAAACCAGAAAAAGTGCGACTGCTGCTCTGAATGCTCCATCATCATCATCATCATCATCATCATCATCATCAGCATCAGCATCATCAGCATCATCATCATCATCATCAGCATCATCATCAGCATCATCATCATCATCATCATCATCATCATCAGCATCATCATCATCATCAGCATCATCAGCATCATCATCATCATCATCATCATCATCATCATCAGCATCATCATCAGCATCATCATCATCATGCATCATCATCATCATCAGCATCATCAGCATCAGCATCATCAGCATCATCAGCATCATCATCAGCATCATCATCATCATCATCATCATCATCATCAGCATCATCATCAGCATCATCATCATCATCATCAGCATCATCATCATCATCAGCATCATCATCAGCATCATCATCATCATCATCATGCATCATCATCATCATCATCATCATCAGCATCATCATCATCATCATCAGCATCAGCATCAGCATCATCAGCATCATGCATCATCATCATCATCATCATGCATCATCATCATCATCATCATCATCATCAGCATCATCATCATCATCAGCATCATCATCATCATCATCAGCATCATCATCATCAGCATCATCATCATCATCATCAGCATCATCATCATCATCAGCATCATCATCATCATCAGCATCATCATCATCATCAGCATCATCATCATCATCATCAGCATCATCATCATCATCATCATCATCATCATCATCATCATCATCAGCAGCATCAGCATCATCAGCATCAGCATCATCATCAGCATCATCATCATCATCAGCATCATCAGCAGCAGCAGCATCAGCATCATCGCATCATCATCATCATCATCAGCATCATCATCATCATCATCATCATCATCATCATCAGCATCATCAGCATCATCATCAGCATCATCAGCATCATCATCATCATCATCAGCATCATGCAGCATCAGCAGCAGCATCAGCATCATCATCATCATCAGCAGCATCATCATCATCATCATCATCATCATCATCATCAGCATCATCATCAGCATCAGCATCATCATCATCATCAGCATCATCATCATCATCATCATCATCATCATCATCAGCATCATCAGCATCATCATCATCATCAGCATCATCAGCATCATCATCATCATCATCATCATCATCATCATCAGAGCAAAAGGTAAAACACTGGTCTCACTTTTGGTGCTTCAGCTCCTAAAACTCTTTTTATTTCACTTTAAATACACAAACACCAAACTGTAGTTTCCCAGAATCTCGTCTCTATTCAGACTTTTTAGAAAGATTTGTTTTCAAACGTGAATTTACCGTTTGCTTGTGAAAGATGAGTACAAACAAAGGGAAATGTCTGAGTCTTTAAAAATACCCGTGTACGTGTAAACAGGGCCTGACCATCGTTACTACACATCTCCCGTGATTAGCATGCCGGCTGCTGGCCTGTGCTGCTGCTGCTGTCTGACAGGCCTAGTTTATCCTGATGCTCACAGTTGATAGTATTGATCTTTGGGGCCATAATCCAGTGCTGTAGCAGGTGCCACGGCTCCATTGTCTCGGAGGGCTAATCCCAGGCATTGTGAGCGATTAGCAGTGTCCTGGCTCAGTGCGCAGCAGCGGGGCTGAAGGGGCCCCACGCAACCACCACTGCCCCACATGAGCACGGACAAAGGCGTGTCACTAACTGTCAGCCTGACGTGATTAAGCCGGGGCGCGGGGGCTGGGCGCGGGGGGCTGGGGCACGGGGGGCTGGAGCGCGGGGGGCTGGAGCGGGGGGGGCACGGGGGCTGGGCACGGGGGGCTGGGGCACGGGGGGGGCGGGGGGGCTGGAGCACGGGGGGCTGGAGCACGGGGTAGGGGGTTAGGGCAGGGCACCGTTTTTTTGGGGGGTTTTTTTGTATTGTTTTACATTTACCTATTTATGAACGTCCAAGATAATAATAATAATAATACTAACAATAATAATACTAACAACAACAACAACAACAATAATAATAATAATAATAATAATAATAATAATAATAATAATAATAATAATAATAACAACAATAATAATAATAATAATAATAATAATAATACATGGGTTTTATTTTGCACTCTTCACGGTAACACAAACAGTGTCGGGGAGTAACAGATTACAAGTACCGGAGTTATGTAATCAGAGTACAAATGATGAGTAACTGTATTCAGTTACAGTTACTTTGTTGAAATAAATGGATTACACAGAGGGATTTTCCTGTTTTCACATTTTGGGCTCTTCCCTTTTTTGTTTTTTGTTTGTTTGTTTGTTTTTTTTGTTTGGTAATTCCACTCATTGCCGGACACTAAACCAGGTCTAAACCAGGTCTAAACCAGGACTAAAAGCAGGTCTAAACTAGGTTCAAACCAGGTCTAAACCAGGACTAAACTTGGTCTAAACCAGAACTAAACCAGGACTAAAAGCGGGTCTAAGGACGAGGCTGGACGGGTTCTGTGAGGTACGGAGGGGCCTGGCTATGGACCAAAAAACACAAAATAGAGCCCAAATGACTTTTTTTTTTTTTCTCTTGCCTCTCAGGACTTTCGTATAACTTAATCCATGTTGGCGAGATCACTTTTTTCCCCCTCACCTCACTTTTCAGAGCTTTTAACCACGTTACCCCGAATTCACACCAGGAGCTGCAGCAGAGCTTAACGTAGGCGGAGCTGCGTGCGCGTAAATTTCTAAGTTTCAATTCACACCAGAGTCAGAGACGCTCCTGCTGCAGCTGCACATCCTCTCACTGTTTTCAGACATCACATTTTGTACTTGCTTTTTATTATTTATTTTATGTTAAAGTGTATTAAGTTAGAATGTGTCTTAAGTGTATTATGAAATAAGTGTACAACTGCATTTGCGTTTAATGAGGTTTAATACTATTAGCACGCACATTAAACACCTGAGGTTTTTTTTTTCCCTTAATAAGGTAAAATCACGTATAATTAACAAACATTATGAGCATGATTGAAATATCCGTACAGGTAATAAGGCCGATACGTTTATATGTAGATACAGAGTCCTGCACCGATGGATAAGGGAAAATAGTCCCTGAAACAAGCGAGTTTTAACATTCTTTTAAGGGCGGGTCAGGACTAATTCAGGTCTAAACCAGGTCAAAACCATGACTAAACCTGGACTAAATCAGGTCTAAACCAGGTCTAATCTTGGAGAGAGAGAGAGAGTTAGTGAACCCTGAGCCCCGCGGAGCAGGTGTCTGAAAAGCTCGACGGCTGCACGTACCTCTTCTCCGAGCTCTGCACCGGTCCTTTCGCCCGCGGACACTCGGGGCGACACGGAAGGACCCCGGAGCACATTTCGACAGTGAGTCCTGGTTCTGGTTTAGTCCTGGTTTAGTCCGGGGTTAGTCCTGAGTCCTTGTAGAATTGGTGTCTGACATCGTAAATCACGTGCGCGTTGTTTACGTCTTTGTCTTGACTTTTGGTTAAATTATTTTGAAAGGGCATCGGAAGTTTATTTTGACACCGCGTGTTTATTTCAGACGCTCGTTGGACGTGTGTATGACACTGTCGGTGTTACTCTGTCGGTGTTACTCTGTCGGTGTTACTCTGGCGGTGTTACTCTGTCGGTGTTACTCTGTCGGTGTTACTCTGTCGGTGTTACTCGGTTTACTCTGACGGTGTTACGTGTTACTCTGTCGTGTTACACTGTCGTGTTACACTGTTACACTGTCGGTGTTACACTGTCGGTGTTACGCTGTTGGTGTTACACTGTCAGACCGGTTAAAATAGAGTTCTACAGCAGCGCGTCTGCTGCTCGTGTGCTCTGCTGCTGTATAGTTGTTTGACTTCACCATTTACTCACCCAAAGTTGTATTTGGAGTGATTCGGGCATGTTTGAGTTATCTTTAATCTCTAATCTATTTTTAAAACGCCATTTTGTAGATTTTCACCACCACCACCACCACCACCACTGCTCTGTTCTTACTTTGTACTCCAATTTTATTTTCTTAATTGCCGATAGATGTTGGATTAAGCAGTGTCCCACAGTCATATTGTTACATAAGGGGAAAAAAATCTAGTGTGATTGTGTCAGTGGACTTTTATTATGTCATTTTACATGAACATGACCCACAGGTGCCAGAGAGTGTAAACTTATAACAGAGACAAGCACACTGTCATATTATTATTATTATTATTATTATTATTATTATTATTATTACCATTTCACTGGCTCTCAGTTAAATAGTTTAAAGCAAAATCAGGTAACTTTCTTTTTTTTCTAATTTTGCTTGTGTTTATTGCACTGAAAACATAAATAAATAAATAAATAAATAAATAAATACATCTTTAACGTGAGCAGCCGTGCGTCTCCACAAACACTTCCTTGGGAGCTGGGCTGCTCCTGGTTGTTTCCATGGAAATGTTCCTCACTATTATCTTCCTCTGTGTGACATAAAACTTTACAGTTTACAGTTAAACACCGTCTCTGTAACGAGGAAAACAGATGGTAATTAAGACAATGTGGTAATTCATTGTAACCAAAATAGATACACTTATTATCTGTAATGAGCAGAGGTGATTACAACTAATTAAATTATTTATTATTATTATAATTTAGTTTAATATTGTGATTAAGAATGCATTTTTTTTCTTGTCTCTTTTTTTGTGTTTGTATTTTTCAAAGGCTTGTTTTTTCTCTGAAAATCTGGCAACACTGCTCCTGATTTCCCCTGGTCTTTCTATAAAAAGAGTGCAGTATTTACCGTGTTGAACATGCATAATTGTGTTCTTGCGTGTCCCCTGTGCGGGGACGGTTTCCCGGTGCACAGGTCTGGTTTGGGGCCTGTGAGTCGGAGCATCTGGGGCTCCTCTTCACATATGGTAATGTCTTTATCGCACACAAACACGTCGTGATGGGACACAGATAGGATCACAGAGCCACTGGAGCATCAGCTGTGTCAGATGAAAATACTACTATAAATATACATGAATACGACACATATTTGTACACCTGTCACATGGCTCTGCTCTTCTTTCATGATGTGTGAAATTAGGCTGAACCAAAATCCTTCCAGAAAGATTGGATTTTTTGTCTTCTGTCCCTGTCACGTTTCAGGCCAGTCAGAGAAATGCTCTCTTTTCCCTCCTTTTCCTTCTGTATCAACTGTCCTCCATCCTTCAAACCTATCTCCAAACAGCAGCAGAACTATCAGCCTCCTCAGCCGCTCCATCGTCTCTTCTTCACAGCCACCACCTCTGCCTTTGCCCTTGGGGGAGTGGTTTAAAAATTCTACTTTATTGATTATTATACTTTACTGTTTTGTTGTATGGTTATTTGTTCATCAGAAACATGCCTGAAGAGGTTTCAGATGTTTCAGATGAGACCTGAGTGTGAATCCCCCTGAGGCACAACGATCCAGTACCAACAGTCAGTGTGGGTTTTTTGGGCAAGACCCTTCGTCCTGCTGCTCAGCTCATACAATGATGAGAGACAATGAATGTTTGCTGTCGTCTTGCCAAACAAGGTCTGTGTCAGGTGCCTGGGGAACCAGAGCACCTTGATGAAAAATGGGCTACTGGAAGATGTAATTGGGTGAGATATGGGAACAAGGCTCTGTTGGAATGCTACTACTCCAGTAGTCAGAGGGGTTAGATGAACAGGATGTGGGAGAAATGATCTCTTCGATACTCCCAGTCCTTACAGCCAAGCAACTAGTAGCTCAGTGTTCCACCATCCACAAATGGCAACTGTTATCACAACTCGAGACTGACGAGATAAAACACAAATGCGACAGCAAAGGGGAAGCCAGGATGCCAGGTCAGAGAGGAGTTAACACCAACTCCCCAAGCAGATCACCGATACAAGCGCTCGAAACGAGTTTCTTCTGCAGGGGGCTGGGCGCTGCCTTAGAGATAGAGTGAGGAGCTCAGTCACACGGGAGCAGCTCCGCACAGAGCCGCTGCTCCTCCACATCGAGAGGAGCCAGTTGAGGTGACTCGGGCATGTGTTCTGGACTGCCTTCAGAGTTTTTCCGGTTATGTCCCACCAGAAGGAGGCCCTGGGGAAGACCCAGGACACGCTGGAGGGACTATGTCTCTTGGCTGGCCTGGGAACACCTCGGTGCCCCCTGGAGGAGCTGGAGGAAGTGTCCAGGGTAAAGGAAGTCTGAGAATCCCTGCTTAGACTGCTGCCCCCATGACCCAGCCCCGGATGAGAGGAACTGAAACCAATGAGCTGATCTACACTTCAGCAGCAGTGATCCTAGAGGTGCTGGGCTATAAGAGCAACCACAGGAGCCATGAGATACAATACCCACCATGGAAAAGACGGCTAGAGGTTAAAAGCAAGGACAAAGTGAGCAGAAGTGAGCCAATTGTCAGAGGCCCAGAAAGTGTGAAGAAAAAGCAAGTATTCAAGAGGTACAGCCAGATGTCCACACCTGAAGCTCTCGAAACTGCCAAACAAAGGCTCCAAGCCTTGGCCAGCCGCCTAAAGAGGTACACACGAGATAACGAAGCCAGATGAATGAACCACCTGTTCACAACACAACCGACGAAAGTGTACGCTCAGTGGCAGGGTAATAACACCAGAGCAGAAACACCAAGGCTGGAGACTGAGAGGTACAGGAAAGGCACATGGGAGAGGGAAGCAACACATAACACTGATGCACAGTGGCTGGTGGATCTGACAGAAAACCACAACAACCTCCATGAACAGAATCCAGTCACCATCACAGTGGCAGACATCCAGGAAAGAGTCTCAGGTATGAAAAACTGGACCGGACCAGGCCCTGACATGATCCACACACACTGGCTAAAAAAACTCACTGCTCTCCACGAGCAAATGTGGTGGAGAATGACCGAGCCAAGATCCTGTAGAACTTCCCGATACAGACTGACAGAATGATGATGGCGAAACAACCAGACATAGAGGTGGTGGATAAGCAACAGAACAAAGCCAAGGTGGTGGACATTGCAATACCAAGTGATGGGAACATCAGAAAAAAGGAATACGAGAAACTAGAGAAATGCCAAGGACTCAAGGTTGAACTGGAGAATGAAAGGCTACAGCACATCAAAGGAGGTTAAATGCAAACTAAAGATGCTCTGTGGATGCTTAAAACATGCTAATAACACACAGTGAACTTGGAAAAATAACTACACTACCTAGACAGCAACCTGACAACAGTACTAACTCAGACGTAGTCATGTGCTCTGAGGATGAACGTCTTTTTACAGGCCTCACTGCTGTTCTTCTGCACTCTGTGCATGGATCTATTAAAGACTCTATAGTAGAAAGTGATTAAATAGAAAAGCAAAAGTGCTTAAATCAGCTCTACATTTCACTAATGCTTTATTCCTCCAAGTTTCATTTATTCTTGCCGATTTTCATTAGAAGATTTATCTTTTGCTCTTGTACTGTAACAAAATTGAGAAGTCATAAACTACTGCGGTATTGGACTGGTATTATACTCACACACTGGTGCATCACTGTAAAGTATAAGTTAGTAATAATATGTTTCTGCTGTCGTCCTGACTTGTCAGTCTTATTTTATAGCACTTTTCACACACATTTTTGTCACAAAGACGCTTTAAAGAGCATTATTCATCAGTATTCATGCCAATCAGCACCAACGGTCCCTCCGACCATCACACACACACACACACACACACACACACACACACACACACACACACACACACACACACACACACACACACACACACACACACACACACACACACACACACACACACACACACACACACACACACACACACCACTTTCATACTAGGCAATGTGAGTGAAGTTTCTAGCCACTAGCACCAGTGCTACTTTCCGCCTGTCGTCCCTGGGCAGGTTTATTGATTGATTATATTTAACTGACCTTGACTAGATTCTGGAGACCTGTGTAGCATGTTTTGTTGATGGGGGGAAACGCATCCGGACACAGGGAGAAACATGCAAACTCCACACAGAAAGGCCCCAGCGACCCGGGGATCGAACCCGGAACCTTCTTGTCTGAAGACAGCCAATCACTGCAAAGATCAGGCCTGCAAACAGCCAATCACTGGGCAGATGAGAGCTGTGCTGTATCCCCCTGTGAGAGAACCGGTTAGTCCAGTATTTATGAGATCAGAATAGCCTCCTGTCTGAGAAACGACCTCCTCCAGCGTTTTCTGCTGAGCGCGGATTGGAAGAGCACATCAAACATCACTGTGAAGATGACATGAAGAGGGAGGGGCACCAACGATCTCCAGAAGAATACGTCAACCATGGCTGCAGGGAGAACACCAACTTGTAGAGAGGTGGGGGGTGACGGAGAGAGAAGTGGGAGGGAGTTGGGAGATAGAGTAAAGGGAAAGAGAAGGAGTGATGGAGGGAGGAGAGGCTGCTCGCTGCTGTGGAAACATCTGGGGGGCTGCTTCTCTTCACCTGCCTCATCTTCATTTTCACATCTCCATGCACAATGTCACACTGCGGTCTTTCATTTTCATTCTTTAGTCAATTGATTGGTGAATGGTATTTTAGTTGACTAATTATTTTATTTGGGTTATAAGGATTTATATGGGACAATAGCAGGAAGGAGAAGTAAGGAGAAGTGTGTCTAAAAAGGCAGATTAAAGATTAAATCCTGATTTATAAATTGAATCTGTCTTTACATAAGTACATTGTTTTACAATACTTTTCTGCATAAATAACAGTTTGTGCATGAACTCCCCCTGCAGCAGTTTAGTCTTGTGGGTGCAGCTTGGGTCAGACTCAGAGATACATCATAGTTTTCAGAGCTTATGAACGACAGCACGTCTTTCTTTAATCGACTACAGGACAATTAATTATGCTTGGCATGTTAAGCAAATCAATTTCACAAGATTCAGACAATTTAGTGCATTTTTATTTCACTCCACACTCTGTGGTAGCTCATCATTACAGCCACAGGTGCCCTGTAGATCTGCACCACCACTTATGCACACACACACTGTGTGAAGTGTGCTGCCTGTGTCATGTCACATTGGTTCAAACTAGTGACCTTCAGAGGTCATTTCTGCAGCTACTCATCCTGGTTATCTTGTTTCACCTTCTTCATATAAGATCAACTGAACTGAAATCACTCAGTGTCATGAAAAATAAAGCACTGGAAGCAGGCAGGTCGACCTGGAGATTTAATGAAGGTCCAAGTTTGACAAATAGTAAAGCAACGACTAAGAAGTGAAGAAGACAAAACATGAATGAACTGACTTGTTGGGATGACTCCATTTTCACAGAAGGAGACAGAAGCTGCCACGTTCAGTCAGTTCACTGAAGTCTCTGCAAGTTTTTTGGGTTTTATTTTTTCAGACCAAGAGTTTGTTTTCACCCCTGACAGTTTGGACTGATCCTGTGCTCTTTCTCAGAGTGGTCACTCACATGTTGCTGGGATGTGTCCGGTCAGAGGATTTATACAGGTTTTGATGCTGTCTTTCTACTGGTGGAGGCAGGTCTTAGGTGTGTGAGAGTAAAAAAGCCCCTCGTCCTGGTTTATCGTCCTGTGTCTATATTTCGATCGACTCTTTAATCCAACAACAATGATTTTAAACATGGTTTAAACACAGAGTACACTGTGGTTCTCTTACAGTCACTTGTAACTTCCCCATGTGATTTAAAGTACCCGCCCCCTGTTACTGCACCTGCCAATAAGCCCAAATGACATATTACCCAGAGTGCCTCTCACCACTTCCTGCTCTGGTGCTTCCTGCTCCCGCTCACTGTGGCTGTCGTGCGAGTCGTGCTCTGGAGTCAACGTGCCAGTTGATTGTTGGTCATATCAACTTCAACTCTGCATCTGGCTGGATCTTAAAACTGAACTGTAAGAACCTCAGTCTGAATTTCACTCTAAACGACTGCTTGTTCATGCAGACATGGATTAAAAACTAAATGGACAATATACGATCTCACAGGACTCTTGCATTGAACTAAAGTTTTGATTTGCTCTGTCTATCAAAAGTATAAACTAGTCTAAGTATTATTATTGCCAACCTATTAACATAAAACCCTAATAATATGATACAATTTTTCATACTACCAACTTTATTTTGTGTCCGTTTTCATTCATTTACCTTATGGCTCTTTAGTGAATCTGTTTCTGATTAGTCTATTGCTGTCAGTCTGCCTATAGCCTACAACACCTCCTCCTACACCTACTGGTCACTACAGACACAGACCCTGTGGAGTCGGAGCGGCTCTCGTAACCTGTCCTGATTATTGAACTGTGTCTGTGAGCTCGATGATGCAGGAGTTTTTGTATTCTTCTAGAAACTGTACATTGGTTTGCAGCTCATCAATTTTGCCACTTAAGGACTGAATATTGGAAAGCGTAATGGTAGGAAGAAGAATCCAAGCACTCCACCACGTCTCCCTCTTTTCTTTGTTACAAGCAGCTTCTGTGTTTCAAATCCATCTGAACCTGCTTCAGGTCGAAGCCTCTGATCCAGGAAAACGACTGATGGATCAATAGTTCCCATGCACGAGTTCTGAAGAAGGAAGAGAAACTCTGAGTGTCCTGGACACTAGAGCCATAAGCACACAGGACATTATCACCTATTATCCCAATAGGCCCATTTTTATCTCAGATTCTGCACTGCAGATGTGATGCCCTTTACTGTGTAAACCAGTCCATTTGTTCTACAGCATAAGCATCAAAATTTGCCAAGTCTGGGGATCGATCCTCCACTTTGTGTTGGGGGAGCACTGCTCTCCCACTGAGCTCTGTCACCCCTACTTTACTAAAGCTGAGCAGTAGAGTTAGTTTTAGTGAGCTCCAGTGTGAATCCATGAGAACATGCTCCTCCCAGCATAACCACTAAGCCCCTGCAAGCCCAAAGGATAAAAGCTCCTGGTCTAAGTGTTTCCCCCAGCCTTTCACTAATATTAGAAAAAAAGAATGTATTTTAAGGCCGCAGGCCTGCCACTGAATACTTGAAATCATATTGAGACTTTATTTTGTATGTATTTTCTTTGCCAAAAGAGCCACATCCCTCCTGGAGCCCATGCACACATCTGCTGCTCTGTCCTCTGCTCTCATGCACTGCTCTCTTGTGGCTGACAGCTCCTGATTTGTAGGCTCCCCGGGGCCCACTGGAGCATAATGCGCTTATGGAATGCTGATTGATTGGAGAGAGGAGTTTGCCGTTTGATTGAATAGTGAGTAATGGTGGCGTGGAGTGCATTCATAACTGGAGCAGGCACACAGCACTCAGCCGGCTCGCCCGTCTCCTCCTCAATCTACACCGGATCCGGGTCAATCGCTCCACACTGCAACCAATTTAGCAGCAACCGGAGTCTTCTAAGTGCAATCATATAGGGTTTGTTCCCTGACTGAAGTTATATTGTGAGGGAATTAGTAAATAGTTTGATTAAAGGGCCCATATTACACTATATTCTGATCTATGTTGTAATATTGTTTCCTCATCACATCTGGAGTAGTGTGTTTGTGTGTTTGCTCTAGAGCTAGAATCAATGACACCTGTGGATCAGTCTGTATCATTTGCACAATTTAAATCACATTATTCATCTAAAATGTGCCGCATTAGAAAACTGCTGTTCCCAATGTTCATTTGTATCAAAATGACTATATATATAATGCTGCCAAATGGTGACTGATTATTATGACTGTTTATGAATACAAATTTGGAGAACTTAAGTACGTCACAGGGTTAGATCAAGCAATTTTGCATCTTGAAAATAAGTAATTAAAGATTGCTCAAACATGCACAAATCACTCCAAATACCATTTCAAGCATGTAAATGATGAATGAAACAACTATAACATGTTTAAAGCCTCTGAAAAGTCAATTTTGCATAATAGGTCAGCTTTAACACACACAGAGTGCGGGGGGGGAGCTGCTGACCTCAACTGGGGATGTTGTTGGGCAGTGGGAGGAATATACTTTGAGGATCTCTTCCATCTCAACATCACATCTTCAGAGGAGGAAGCAGACACTGAGGACTCACCCTGGCTCAAGTCTCTGAGGTGGTTGGGAAGCTTCTTAATGGCAAGACTCTGGGGAAGGATGAGATCTGTCCTGAGTATCTAGATCAGAGGTGTTCACACTTTTTCATCATGTGAGCTACTTACAAAATGACCAAGTCAAAATGATCGACCTAATACAAAGCCAAACAAACTGCACTGAAACACTCTGTGCCCCTTTTTTGGACCCTCCCCCACAGTTTGAGAACCTCTTCTTTAAGAGAACTTCCTCTGGCACTTTACACAAAACTGTGAAAAAAGTGAAGGAAGATTTTTAAACCTGTTTTTTAAAGTTCCAAACTGGAGTTTCATTCTTTTCTGGTTTTGCAGTGATATTTACCAGCCTCTGCACGTTTACCAAACCAAACGCACATCGTGACAAACACAGATGCATTTGTCACTTTTGTTAGACAAACTTCAGCCAAATGTGGCAGTAGGTCTGTTCTGTAGATCCGCTCTATGCTGTAGACCTGCTTTGTGCCAACACTGGAACACAAATTTAGACTGGTTTTTGCTTCACGTTTGGTCTTGTTCTTCTAATCAGCCGCACTGTGGGAGGGGCTTGTGTTGGCTGTACGCAGGAAGGAGCGAGAGCGTGAAAAGGCGAGGGGCGGCGTGCTGACGTGAGGCAGATGGACAGGTAGGATGTTTAGGAAGTTGAACCTGCCCTGTGATGCACGCTGGTACACGAGGGCACACGCTGTCGCAGACGAGCCGTGCATAGGGAGCGTGTGTGTTTGTGATGCGCCGTAGAGTCTCCGCGGGTTTCAAATGAGCGCACAGGCTGCACTGAGACGCCCCACACGCTCCTGCACCCGCTACAAGTTTATTACCAACAGCAGCGGCCGGAATGAAATATGATCACACTTGTTGAGTGTCAGACCTCGAGTGAGAGACAAGACCGAGTCCAAACACAAGTCCGAGACGAGACACGGCGATCTACCCACACGACCTTGGCGATCGACCGGTAGATATCGCGATCGACGAGACTGGTCCCCTGGTCTAGAGTCTCTGGAGCTTGTCGTGCTGTCTTGGTTGTGCAGTATTGTGTGGTCAGGTGGATTTGTTTGATCCCTCTGATCATCTGAGGTTGTGTTCCAACTACAGGAGAATCACACTCCTCAGACTCTCTGCTAACGTTTCCTGTCCCTATTCCAGGGACTGGAGAGCAGAATCTGACAGATAATCCAACAGGGGCAGAGCAGTTTTCATCCTGGACATGGAACACTGCACTCTTGGCTGGTCTGGGAAAGGAATACGATCAGATAAATCTTTATTTGTCCCAAAACCGAGGAGTGGGGCGTTTTACGGTACAAACAGCATGTGAGCACGGTCAGTTCATCAAAGCTCTTGATTATCTCTCAATACTATTTCCAAACTAGTTTTGACTGGTTTTATTTTGTTCATTTGCTTCAGTTTCTCACTCACTTAGACTCTCTCTCTTTGCATATCTCAACCTATCTACCTGTTCATTAACTAGAACATGTCGCTAATGCTTGTTTCCCATTGGTGGACGGCAGCCTGTTGCCTCATGCCTCCTCCCTGCTCCTCGTGATCCTATCTGCCTCCCGCTCCTTTGAAAGTCTGATGTAGTTTTTGTTTTGGAGCCGCCTGGCACACTGTATCACGCTCTGAAACAAAGCCTGTGTCCTCATCTGCAGGTCGATCTCCATCTGAATATGAAAGCCCACCAGAGCAGAGGAGCAGAGAGGAGACGCACCTTTTGTTCAGACCCACCAGGCTGCAGCTGCTTATTATTTCTTTGTGTGGAGGGATCGTACCTGTGGTAAATATTTATCATGGTTTTACATCAGTCAAGACACAGTTAGAGAAGAGAAGTGGAATACATCAGAGGTGCGGTTACACTTCTGTGACATATTAACTGCTGCTGCACATGACATATTTAGATCATCCGTGTGTCGTTCGTTCATTTGTTTTTCAATATAAAATCAAAAATAAGAAAACGAAAAAACAACAGTTTTCTTCATTATTTGTCTCCAAAACCAAAATAAAAAAACGATAACAATTCGTTTTTTCAGTTTTTGATTTTGTGTTTAAATGAAGAATGGAAAAAACAGATAACGACCGTTTCCCGTTTACGTGACGTCCGTGACTGCGATGCCGGACGTTTGCACCACGTACGGACTGAACCAGGACTGATCCAGGTCCAGGACCAGACCGGGACCTGGGCGGACTCCAAGCTTTGACTCCGAGCCTCCGCGGGGTCCGAGCCTCAGCTCCGAGCTCCAGCCCTGCCCTGGGCTCTGAGTCTCAGGTCTGGTCCCGGTCTGATCCCGGTCTCAGTCCCACTCTGGTCCCGCTCTGGTCTCGGACCTGGATCAGTCCCGGTTCAGTCCGTACATGGTGCAACAGTCCAGCATCGCAGTCACGGACGTCACGTAAACCGTTATCCATTTTTTCCATTCTTCATTTAAACATAAAATCAAAAAGTGAAAAAACGAATCGTTTATTTTGGTTTTGGAGACAAATAATGAAGAAAACTGTTTTGTTTTTTTTCGTTTTCTTATTTTTGGTTTTATTTTGAAAAACAAATGAACGAATGACACACAGATTTTAGACGACCACTGTTATTGTTTTGAAAATGTGATATTTCAGAAAAAAAAAAAAAAAAAAAAAAGCTAAAACAAAATATTAAAAGGTTTAATTACTATGTTTCTGTTTGATTTTGCTGTCACAACAGTCAGCGTGTGTCCTGCTAACGAAACTACAGCACATCAGGTTTGAGTCGTACACTAACAGTCCCATAACATTTTATTATTATTATTATTATTATTATACACACTATTCAAGGACATCGGATCATTAACTAAATAGAACAGCAGTGTTTTCAATAGTTGGTTTCTATGGCAACGGTCCACATGTTACATCACTTTAAAAGGATGGAGATTTTAAAATTGAGCTGAAGGTCAGATGCATATTTTTTATTTATTTATTTATTTATTTTTTGGGTTAATGTTATAGTTTCTCTGTGGTTACTCAATGCCCATGAAACTAAAACTCACAGGGCCCAATCTTTTCACCAGTCTCTGCTCCAGCTCGAGTGTTAACGAGGGGGCGAGGGCAGATCGAGCTGGACTTGGCCGCTGGAGGCTGGAGTTGGGCCGGCACAGTTTTAGATGATGACAGCATCTGAGCCGATCTGTGACCCGCTGTGGCATTTAAAATCACTGCCAGCGTCTGCAGTCTTTGCCTCATTACCAGGCAGCAAAGAGGGTGTGGGGGAAAAAATTAAATATATATCTGTATATATGGGTACAAAAGCAGCTCTGGACCCCCCTGAGGGAAGCACTCACTTGTGGAGGGGTCAGGATGATAGACTTTTGGACGGGCCGTCACAGAACAGGCTGGGCTTGTGTTCCGTGTGCTCCTCTCACGTACGCACACTCCTGTAAGCCCGTGCACACACACTCACATCAACCACCGTTTCTTTGAGTTCAGTGTCTGTTCTTGTGCGTCCCTCGTCCCACATCAGACCCACTGACCTCCTCTCTCCCCCCGGTCGCACTCGCAGTCGTCTCTCTCACGTCCTGAGTCTCTCACCTGCTGCTGTTGACCGTGTTCTCTTTCCACAGGTGTGCACTACATTTGGTTCCCAACAGGTCTGCAAATGATGGAATATGTTTATTGTCATGGAAATATTTCAGATTTTACCACTTTGTGCACAGACATGGATTAAACATGAACACACAGGGAGGCAGAAGCTCTAAAGCCTGCGCTCTAAACGCTAAACATTGTACTTTTGTACAGGTCGTGATAAAACCAAACTGTAGGCCTCGCTAACAGAAACTATAAACAGTTAGGGTGTTAGTTTCAGAGTCATTTAGCTCCTCCCTGCAGGCAGATATAAGGAAGTGTCCACCAGCGTCTGACCAGAACTGAAGAAGCAGCTTGGACGACTTTTGTCCAGTGAACAAACTGAATTTCTCCTTTCTTCCTACCAGGACGACTGAGGCATGTTTCCTACAAACTGTAGAGCAGAGCTGAGTTGATGCAGGAAGCATCAACAGCACAGGAACATCCCAGAGAGCAGGAAATATATGAAAAGATTTAATATTAAAATAAGGCTGTTACGCCTTGAATATGTTACACGTAATGTTTTTCAGTGAACTAGTTCCATATTTATAGATTTATAGATATTTATTTATTAGGGTGACCAGATTTTCAGAATTCAAAACTGGGACACACCTGGTTGGGACGGTTGGTATAAACAGTGTTGGGGAGTAACAGATTACAAGTTACATAATCAGAGTACAAATGATGAGTAACTGTATTCAGTTACAGTTACTGTTTCAGTGAGTGGTAATTGGATTACAGTTACCAGGTCTAAACTAGGTCTAAACCAGGTCTAAACCAGGTCTAAACCAGGTCTAAAACCAGGAAACTAAACCAGGTCTAAACCAGATCTAAACCAGGTCTAAACCAGGTCTAAAACCAGGTCTAAACCAGGACTAAACCAGGACTAAACCAGGTCTAAACCAGGTAGATTCTAAACCAGGTCTAAACCAGGTCTAAACCAGGTCTAAACCAGGACTAAAACCAGGACTAAACCAGGTCTAAAAACTAGAATCTAAACCAGGTCTAAACCAGGTCTAAACCAGGACTAAACCAGGACTAAACCAGGACTAAAACCAGGTCTAAAACCAGGACTAAACCCAGGTACTAAACCAGGTCTAAACCAGGACTAAACCAGACTAAACCAGGTCTAAACCAGGACTAAACAGGTCTAAAACCAGGTCTAAAACCAGGACTAAACCAGTAAACCAGGTCTAAAACCAGGACTAAACCAGAACTAAACCAGTCAAAACCAGGACTAAACCAGGTCTAAAACCAGGTCTAAAACCAGGTCTAAACCAGACTAAACCTAAACAGTCCAGACTAAACCGGTCTAAACCAGGACTAAGCACTAAATCGTTTGGGTGAACCGTGTTTCCTCGTTTTCTATCAATAATATTTTTTAATATGATTAATTAAAGTCTGGACTTTTTATTTTCTTTTATCAGACAAAACATCTTATGTTACAATTTCCTCATCTTTGCTCTACAGAAAATCAAGTAATCCAAAGTATTCAGATTACATTACTCACCTTAAGTAATTTAATGGATTCTGTTACAAACTACATTCTGGTGTGTGTAATCTGTAATCTGTAATCTGTAGGGGATTACATTTTAAAAGTAAACTGCCCGACACTGGTTGTTCTAGAGAAATGCAGTTTGATGTCGTTTGCTCTGCTGCTGTATGTACATCCATCACAATAAACTCTGATTGGATTGAAATTGCAGAGTGAATGAAAACAAGTTTATTCAAATTCAAATATGAGATTTCAGACAATCAGAACATGATAAAACTGAATCTGAATATCACTGAATATCCTGATAATTCCACAACAACTCAGGCGTGTGGGTCGTCCTCAGTTACATTTACTTGAGTAACTTTTTAAAGAAATTGTACTTTTCCAATAGTATAATTTTAATCACACTTGCGGATTTTTTTCTTTCTTTTCTTTTTTTGCAGTACTCTTACTTGACTAATTTGTTTTAAAGTTTTGCTTCCTCTTCCTACTGTGTGTAAGATTACAAATGGAAAATGGAAAATGTGAGCATTTGTTTCTCCTTTCGATATGATTTAGTTTGTGTCATTTTTATGTCTGTCCTTTGAAAACAACTGATTTTGTGTAAAACAAAATGTTTTGTCACAGAACCAGGATTATAAACTCAGTTCTTGAACTTACCGTTACTCTTAAATTCCCAAATACTTTGTACTCTTATATGAAGCAGCCTTTAAACCTTACTGTACTAAAACCAGGCATTGTAAACCAGGGTGTGACTTAAAACTCCAAGGACCTAAACCAAGGTCTAAATAAACCAGATTCAAATTTAAAGTAACCCAGGATTACCAGTAAAACCGGGTTAAACCCAGGACCTAAACCAGGACTAAGGTCTGAAAACCCAGGTCTAAACCTCAGGATTCTAAACCAGGACTAAACCAGGTTCTGAAACCAGGTCTAAAACCCAGGATTAAAACCAGGTCTAAACCAAGGTTAAACCAGGTCTAAAACCAGGGAAACCATTTAAACCGGTCTAAACCACAGGATTTAAACAGGACTAAATCCTGCTGTGTGGACGTGTCTCTTCTTCTATCAATAATATTTTTCATTTGGTTCAGGAAAAAGTCTGGCCTTTTTATTTTCTTTTTATCAGACAAAAACATCTGATGTGACGATTTCCTCGTCTTTGTTTCTCTACAGCAAATCAAGTAATCCAAAGTATTCAGATTACGTTACTCACTTTAAGTAATTTAATGGATTATGTTACAAACTACATTTTGGTGTATGTAATCTGTAATCTGTAGGGGATTACATTTTAAAAGTCACCTTCCCAACACTGGCTGCAGCGAACAAGGGTTCAAGGTTCAAGTGGTTCTTCATTTCACATCACAAATGTATGTGAGAGAAACACATGACAGAATGAAATGTGCTCTCCCAAGGCCCAGTGATCCAGAAAGACATAAAAACAATAATAACATGTAAAAAAAAATAAAAACATTTAAAACAGCAACATTTAGCAGTTCCAATGAACAAGTAGTAAACGTGGCAAGACAGAGAGGCAACCAAAGCAGGAAGTGAGTGTGAACTGTTCACAAGTCTGACAGCCTCAGGAAAGAAGCTGAACACAGCTTTCAGAAGAAGTTCTAGCTTTAATGCTCCTCAGTCTTGTCCCAGAGGCAGAGGACAAACAGATGGTGGAGGGTGCTGAGGTTCCCCCCCATGATCCTGGAGGCCCGTCTCTTCTGCAACGCTCCTCATAAACGTCACTGATGGGTGTAAAGTCACATCAGTGAGCTTCTCTGCTGCTCCTGACCTCAGCTGTAACTGTCTGTCCTGTGGCTGAGGCAGTGGCCGTACCACACTGTGATGGACCAGGTCAACACACTCTCCACTCCACATCGATAAAAAGACATGAGAGCAGGGAGGCCTAGTCAGCAGCCTTGAGTCTCCTCAAAAAATACAGACGCTGGTGGGCCTTCTTAAACACACTCGCTGCATTAGTGGACCAAGTGAGTCTGTCGGTGATGTGCAGACGCAGGTATTTCCAGCCGGACGCCCTTTCAACTTCTGTGTCCATGATGTAGAGACGCGACAGTGAACAGCTGCTCCTCCTAAAATCCATTATTAATTCTTTTGTTTTTGAAAGGTTCAGACAGAGGTTGTTCTCTCTGCACCAGGTCTCCAAAACTATACTCCTGTCTGTTCGCCTGCTCGTTGTTTTCCGAGATTAAACCCACAATGCCTCAAAACAGAAAACAAGTGTCACCTGCAAATTTAAACAATCTGACAGCGGGTGAGAAGCCACACAGTCATATGTTAGCAGAGTGAACAGCAAGCCTTGGGGGGGGTGTTGAGTGGTTGGTGAGGAGAAGCAGCCATTAATCCTAACAGTCTGCTCCCTGTTAGTAAGAAAGTCCAAGTGGACATGAGACACACACACGAGACAACAGGAACCATCTGAGTCGTGCTGGAGGTGAGATGGAGACTGTTGACCAGACTCTGTCTCTCTAGAAGAAGAGAGACGAATCCATGTGCACCTGCCAGGGAAGTGTCACATGTTTAAAGTAAAGTGTCCATACGAAAGAAATACACACTACTAAAGCTCCAATATTACACAAAACTGACTCTTGGCAACTTTTAGACATGTTAAAATGATGTTGCGTCACCAAAGACAAACCTGGAGTTGTGTCGGTCTGCATCTCCAAGCTCCAAATGCTCTGTTCCACCTCGTGATGTCATGAAGTGGCATATTTCAAGCTGACTTTTACCTTTTCTTTAGTAGATAAAGTCAAATTGTCAGTGGTATTAATAGTTAACACATAACATGATTAGATCTCCGTGTTTTATTCTTTTGAAAATGCCTTAAAAAAAAAAATAAACAGTGTCACTTCTGTGTTTGAATCCCCTCTCCCCTCGCTCCTCGCGCTCAGTCGCTCCCCTTTCAGAGCGCCATTCACAATCAACGTGCATCCTTCTTATGAAACTACCGCACATCGCATCGGGTTTGTGAAGTTGTAGCGTATTGTTTTGTGTCATGCTTTTGTATATTCCTGGAGTCGTCCTGCTGACTGTGAGGACGGGTTTGAATGGGCGAGTTTCATTGTTGCTGGGAATTATTTTGGTCGGCGGCAAGAAACACTAATTCAACATGACGGACGGAGCGAGAAAGCAGGTAAAGGGTATTGATCCCGGTTATTTATCCACTCTAACGGCAGAGGACCCAAGACCATTTGACCAGAAATTGGTCATGAGCATCGACGGACGACAAATCCCCCTTTTCAAGCTGTCAGGTAGTGCGAAGATTGGCTCCAAAAAGACCCGGAGTCGCGAAGCCGTATTTAACTGGTTTTAATGAATCCAAAAGACTTGCAAAACACAGTAAACATCCACAAAACAGAAAGACAATCTGACAAATGGGGGAAGACAAGACACAGACTCAAAAGGGGAGCTAATGGGACACAGGTGCAGCACATTAGGGCGGGAACACAAGAGGGAGGAAGTAAACCTGCAACAGAAAACAGGGTAAGTGATTTCAAAATAAAAGGGAACAAACAGGACATGACACAACCTCGACAGAGCCTCGGACCAAACCAAATTTCTGGTCAGAATCTCCAACTACCTGGACAAATATTCACTTGGGCGACATCCACAATGACTTGGTGGAAACTCCTGGGCCATTCACAGCAGAAAAGATGAAAACCTCCAAGAGTCTCGATGTGTTGTTGAACTTGTTGGAGTCCACGGTTTGTTAGGATCTTCTACGTTTGCTCTGCGGATGTTTGAAAGTCGTTTAATTCACCGTTAGCGGTTCTTTTCACTCAGAATATGAAAAAGACATTTTCCTTCTTCCGTGCTTCTATTTGTGCATCTGATAATGCAGCAGGAATTTACCATTATCATGGATAAATACGCGAGGTTACACACTGTGTTTGACGCTACCGTGTTTCTTGCCTCTGACCAAAACATTTCCCAGCAGCAACGCAGGCTTTTAATAACAATGACGTCAGCTGAAACTCGCCTATAGCCCAGAAAAGATTGCTAGATGACAGAAACATGTTAAAAACTCTTCAGGCATGTTTTTTAACATGCCTTCATTTCAGCTGCATTTCTCACATGAAATGCCACCAACAGTTCCTCCGGACGCTGAAATGTCCCAGTTTACACCAAACACGACCAAACTGTCCTGGTTACAGACGTCACAGCCAATGAAATGTTACACATTACAGTTTAATGCAGCTTTCAGCATCAATTAATGTTTGTGTTAACAGACAACACCTTGGTATGTTTACAGTAGGGATGGGCATGATTAATCAATAATTGATCACTAAGAATTTCATCGATTAAGTTCATTTTAATCGACAAACTGAATGTATGTTGCTGTGTGTATCGTGACCAAACAGGTGTGTACATGTGTCTCTGCATCAGAAGGAGCGAGACACAAACAGTGGGTCAGTCTGTAACGAACCGAAGCACAAATGTGGATTTAACCAGGATTTGTAGAAGAAATTCCACACTTTCCGTTGCGTTGGGACAAGTGTGAGTCCATGTGCACAGTGTATAAAGCAGCACATATGTTTCTGTGTCCAGTGGGAAAAAGTTTTTCCAGGTGAGAGTCGCTCAATGTGGATGACGAGGCCCCGCCCCCCGCCCCCCGTACGCTGTCCTGGTTTTGACAAACACAAATCTGGTCACACTGACCTGTATTCACCTGAGTCATGTCTTTTAATCCAACACAAGTTGAACCACATCAGCGACACAAGAGCTGGAGTTTTATCTTCACTTAGTTTATGTAAATTAGTGATGTGGTTTTAAGTTTTGTTTCTGTGAGATTTGAACAAAACTGAATTAAACACATTATAATGTCAAACAGCTGATGTGGATCTAGAGTCGTTATGTTTATATGTCGTAAAGTTGAATTTATTTATGCAGATTAGTGCAGATAGTAATAATAATGATGATCATTTTAATATAAAAACATTCATGATTAATCGATCGTTAATTCTTCCGACGATCGATTAAGAAAATTTCATCGAATGCCCGTCCCTAGTTCACAGTATTTACCGGTGAGTTTAACGTCACCGTGACGTGGATGGATTTATATAGATTATAACCCATTATAACTCATGTATAACCCATTGTCTGAAATGCAGCTGAAGTGAAGGTTCAGACTGACTGATGTTCGCTGTGGCTGTAGCCGTGAATGTTTTAATCTAAACATACAGAGAAACTGGTATTTGTTAATTATCCCTGGGATAATGTTACGTCTGATGTTCACCAACTGGCTCCACTCTGTTTTCTAACATATTGGTGTAATTTCCCGTTCAGAGGAGGTGTTTCTACACAATATCACACAGCAGCGTTCAGTTCCTGAATTCAAGACATTTTTACAATAGATTTTAATGAACCCACTTGTTGTTCTGTTGTAGCTTCTTGTGCTTTTACTCTGTTTTTACTCTGCTACAAACTTGATCTTGATCGATGTTTCTTCTGCTCGATGGATAATGTCTGTGAAGTGATGACGTATTTTTGACAGTAAAATTCCGTCTGTGAATTCGTATTCGTACTGATGAAAACGTAATCGTACATTTTCATTTCGTGATTGTAATTCTTGACGTCGTAACTTTTCAATTCGTATTCTGATGGATAAAATACACACAATATATTTTATGTACGACTGGACTCATTTGAGAGTTTACAAATATTTATTTTATGCGCAACTACAGACAAATATGCACGGATTTCTGTTCTATGCGCACGAATATTTTTGAAAGCTTCTTACTCCATAGGGGACAAAGTTATAACATGACAGAAAGCTCCAAAGTCATATCACTGTGATCATGTTTGGGGCCAACAGTTCCTTCACTGATGTGGGATTCCTCAAAAATCATGTTCGTCCCACGGTCACCAACCTCGGCGTCGTCTTAGACAGTGATTTTAAATTTGATAAACAGATTAACAATGTTTTAAAATCAAGTTTTTATCATTTGCGGCTTTTATCTAAAGTTAAACCTTTTTTATCTTTTAAACTATTTGAACAAGTTATGCAGGCTTTTATTTCATCGCGCCTGGACGACTGTAATGCACTTTATTCCGGCATTTCGCAAAACGCACTTTACCGACTACAGTTCGTCCAAAACTCTGCAGCGCGACTTTTAACAGGAACAAAAAGGAGAGAAGAGCACATCACCCCAATCCTTACGTCTTTGCACTGGCTCCCTGTTCATTTTAGAATAGATTTTAAGATTTTATTGTTTGTTTTTAAAGCTTTGAATGGACTGGCTCCACTGTACGTCTCGGACCTCATCCAAATTTATCTCCCTGCGCTCTGAGGTCCGAGGTCCGGCTCCAGCTCAGGGCCTAAGACGAGACTTAAAACCAGGAGGACAGGAGCTTCTCTGTGGTCGACCCTAAACTCTGGAACGATCTGCCGCTTCACGTTGGAGCAGCTCCACAGCGGAGAGTTTAAAATCTCGTCTGAAGACCCACTTTTATTCTCTGGCTTTTAACACCGCGGGAGTCGTGTGCTCCTCTGTGTCTTTTATTTATTTTTATTGGTTTTACTGATTTAATTTATTTATTGGTTTATTTATGTCTATTCTATGATATAGTTTTATTTTTATTTCACTGGTTTTATTACTTTAAGACTAGTATTATTTTAGTAGTTTACTTTATCATCTTATTGTTGTTATTTTTGATGTATTTGTGCAGCACTTTGGAAACAGTTTGTTTGTGAAATGTGCGACAGAAATAAAGTGGATTGGATTGGATGTTCTTCTCATTGACCCTCTGAAGTTGTTTTTAGAGTGATTCGTGCATGTTTGAATCATCTTTGTTCTGTTTTCACCTCCACAGGTACACGCACTTCCTTCTCCAGTTTTATTTTCGTAGTTCAGTTCAGCTGCATCGTGTACTCTTTTTGGCACAAATGAAAAAAAAAAAAAATAAAAAATAAAAGAATCTGCTGCTTGGTGGTGTGTGTGATGATGTTTACGGTGATGCACTGTAAAAAAAAAAAAAAAAAAAAGCAGGTGGAATCAGAATCTCATTGAGTGTGTTTACACATGCACATCAATAACCCGGTTATTAGCCATATCCCGGTTATGTCAGTATTCGTGTTACTGTGTTTACATGAGCACTGAGAAACCGGGACACTCATATCCGCGTGTACATGATCAAATGGAGTATCCCGGTTTCTTGACATAATCTTACAAATGCGCAGGCGCAAAAATTAACTTAAATCAATTTCATAAACCAGGAAAAATACAAACCGTGAGCTCCTTTAGCATAAGAAGCTAAGGAGCTACGAGATCTCCCACAATCCACTGTGCAGATTCTTCATTAAAATCTTCTGCATAAATAAACTCAACTTTACAACATATAAACCATAAACACTATAGACACATCAGCCCGTTTGATCAGATCATTCAGCTCTGATCACATTTGTTTATGTTTTACAGAAACGAAACTTAAGACCGTTTGGCTAATTAGCATAAACTGTTAGCGGCGATGAAAACAACTCGCTCCTTGCGCCGCTGATGCGATCAGTTTCTTTTGGACTAAATGACACGACTCTGTGGATTATGTGTGTTATTTCTGTGACAGAAGAGGCGCTGATGATGGTAAGTGTGTTCCGTGCATATAGAGTATAGGAGATAGTTCATGTTTTAGCTTTTCAGCGTCACACGAGTGCAGATTGTACATGTGCAGGTTTAGCGCAGCTCTTTATTTTACAGTCATTTCACTCGTTTGGTCACTTTATTTATGTTGGTCAATTTATTTATGTCACTACTGTTGTGGTGAAAGGCTGGAAAGTGTCTTTTGGACGCATGTGCACTCAACTTTATGTTGCAGTAACCGGGATACTGCGTTTACATGTCACAAGTAACCCGGTTACTATCGGAATAAACCAGCTACAGTAACCCGGTTTCTAATAACCGGGATACTGCCATAACCGGGTTACTGAAACCGGGTTACTGCGTTTACATGCACCATCAAGAAACCGGGATACTCAAAAAACCCGATCATAACCGGGTTATTGATGTGCATGTAAACGCACTCATTGTCCACAGCAGTTTTCCAGCCCTGAAATCTGTCATTTTAGATCAATATTGTCCAAATTCTAACACAATCATCCACAAGTGTCATAGATTATAACTCCGGAGCGACACAATCACACACTTGGACTCCTGTGTGTTCCTGTGTGACCTGGGATTGTACAGCGGGACATTTGGGATAGAAAATGTGTAGATTCCACTTTGTGCCGAGCAGAGTTGTGGAGTCGTTAGTCTCGCTGGGAGCTGACGTGTGCGGCAGATTTACAGCAGAGGTGACACCCGCCGACTCATCCATCTGCACGGGCCACGCAGCACATGCTCTCATTACAGAGAGTACTCTGTTCAGCGGACACTTCTGACCCGCTCCTCTGCACCTCCTCTGCTCCTCTGCACCTCCTCTGCTCCTCTGCACCTCTGACCCTCTGCACCCTCTCCTCTGCTCCTCTGCACCATCTGACCCTCTCCTCTGCTCCTCTGCTCCATCTGACCCACTCCTCTCTCTGCACCCTCTCTCTGCACCCTCCCTCTGCACCATCTGACCCTCTCTGCTCCTCTGCACCATCTGACCCTCTCCTCTGCTCCTCTGCACCTCTCTGCACCCTCTCCTCTCTGCTCCCACCTCTGACCCTCTCCTCTGCTCCTCTGCTCCCTCTGCTCCATCTGACCCTCCTCTGCTGCTCCTCCTCTGCTCCTCTGCACCATCTCTCTCTGCTCTGCTCCTCTGACTCCACTCTGCACCTCTCCCTCTGCTCCTCTGCTCCTCCCACTCTGACCTCGCACCCTCTCCTCTGCTCCTCTGCTCCTCTCTCTCTGCTCCACTCCTCTCCTCTGCACCATCTGACCCTCTCCTCTGCTCCTCTGCACTCCTCCTCTGCTCCTCTGCTCCTCTCTGCTCCTCTGCTGCTCCTCTGCACCATCTGACCCTCTCTCCCTCTGCTCCTCATCTGACCCTCTCCTCTGCACCTCCTCCTCTGCACCATCTGACCATCTGCTCCTCTGCACCTCCTCTGCTCCTCTGCACCTCTGCACCCTCTCTGCACCCTCTCCTCTGCACCATCTCCCTCTGCACCATCTGCCCTCTCTCCATCTGACCTGCTCCTCTGCTCCTCTGCACCTCTATCCTCTGCACCCTCTCCTCTGCTCCTCTGCTCCATCCTCTGACCCTCTCCTCTGCTCCTCTCTGCTCCATCTGACCCTCTCCTCTGCTCCTCTGCTCCATCTGACCCTCTCCTCTGCACCACCTCTGCTCCTCTGCACCATCTGACCCTCTCCTCTGCACCATCTGCACCATCTGACCCTCCTCTGCTCCATCTGACCCTCTCCTCTGCACCTCCTCTGACCCATCTGACCCGCTCCTCTGCACCTCCTCTGCTCCTCTGCACCATCTGACCTCTGCTCCTCTGCACCATCTGACCCTCTCCTCTGCACCATCTGACCCTCTCCTCTGCTCCTCTGACCCGCTCCTCTGCACCTCCTCTGCTCCATCTGACCCTCTCCTCTGCACCATCTGACCCACTCCTCTGCACCATCTGACCCACTCCTCTGCACCATCTGACCCTCCTCCATCTGACCCTCTGCTCTGCTTCTGTCCCTCTGTTTGTGTTCACTATTCATGTAAGGCATTATCTTTGTGTGTGTGGGGGGCGTGTGTGTGTTTGTGTTTGTGTGTGTGTGCATGTGTATGTTCGTGTGAGTGTGTGTGTGCATGTGTATGTTCGTGTGAGTGTGTGTGTGTGCATGTGTGTGTGTGTGTGTGTGTGTGTGTGTGTGTGCGTGTGCCTGTGACAGTGGGACAGGTTGCGTGACAAACGTTGGGCTTGTTGACCACATGAGTAAAAGCTTCTATCAGAGAGTGTTTCTGAACGAGGGGAGCGGCCGAGCGGCGACGGGTGAGTGCTCCTCTTCTCTCCGGATACGGCCTCTGTGGGTGAGGGCGGGTGAGGGTGAGGGTGAGGAGGGGGTGAGGAGGGGGTAGGTGGGCGCTGTTCTGGACGGGCAGGTAAAGAAACACTGCACAACTGACCAGTGGTGGAACGTAACGCAGTAAAAGCATTGAAGTACTTTTTTTGTTTTTGTTTTTTTGTTTCTTTTTTCCTTTTCTTTGGTGTCTTTTATAGTAGGTCTGCTGTTATACTGTCTGCTCCATAAACCCTCCTCTGCTCTTACCTGTCAAGCCAGAACCACAGGCTTTGACAAAACCCGACGAGCGGCTCTGAAACTGAATCCCGCCTCCCTGACTCCAGAGGGCGTGATTGACAGGAGGATTAACCAATCAGAGAGGTGCAGGGTCTGTTCAGGTCTAAACAAACAACAATTAAGAGTTAATAAAAAAAAAAAAAAAAAAAAACTCAAAACACCAAGCTTTTATGTGTCTCAGATTAAACAAGTTCTATTTGTTCTGAATGTTGCGAGAATTTTGGAGAGGAGACGTCTTCTGCATTTGAGAGACACGTGATACAAATTATTACCTATGGTTGGACGTTCTCAAATTAGTTTTTTTATGCTCCATCTGACCCTCTCCTCTGCATCATCTGCTCCTCAGACCCATTCCTCTGCTCCATCTGACCCTCTGACCCTCTTCTCTGCATCACCTGCTCTTCTGCTCCGTTCCATTCCATCTTACTCACGTCTACATCCTCTGCTCCTCTGACCCTCTCCTCTGCTCCATCTGCTCCATCTGTCCCTCTCCTCTGCTCCTCTGACCCTCTCCTCTGCATCATCTGCTCCTCTCCCTCTTCTCTGCATCACCTGCTCTTCTGATCCTCTCCTCCATCTTGCCCTCCTCTACATCCTCTGCATCATCTGCTCTTCTGCTCCGTTCCATTCCATCTTACTCACGTCTACATCCTCTGCTCCTCTGACCCTCTCCTCTGCATCATCTGCTTCTCTGACCCTCTTCTCTGCATCATCTGCTTCTCTGACCCTCTCCTCTGCTCCATCTGTCCCTCTCCTCTGCATCATCTGCTTCTCTGACCCTCTCCTCTGCTCCATCTGACCCTCTCCTCTGCATCATCTGCTTCTCTGTCCCTCTCCTCTGCTCCATCTGACCCTCTCCTCTGCATCATCTGCTTCTCTGTCCCTCTCCTCTGCTCCATCTGACCCTCTCCTCTGCATCATCTGCTTCTCTGACCCTCTCCTCTGCTCCATCTGACCCTCTCCTCTGCATCATCTGCTTCTCTGTCCCTCTCCTCTGCTCCATCTGCCCTCTCCTGATCCTGCTCTCCCTCATCTGCTCATCTGACCCTCTCCTCTGCATCATCTGCTCCATCTGACCCTCTCCTCTGCTCCATCTGACCCTCTCCTCTGCATCATCTGCTCCATCTGACCCTCTCCTCTGCATCATCTGCTCTCTGACCCTTCCTCTGCTCCTCTGACCCTCTCCTCTGCATCATCTGCTTCTCTGACCCTCTCCTCTGCATCATCTGCTCTTCTGTTTCTCTCCTCTGCTCTCCTCAGACCCTCTCCTCCGCTCCTCCTCGTCGCTGCGCTTGTCGATATGTTTTTTTTTTTTTTGTTGACGGCGCAGATAAATAAATGAAGAGGACAAATGTTGTTGTGATGAAACCGAAGTGCGTCTCTCCATCTCTCCGCCGTGCCTCGGCTCTTATTTCGCATGACAAGCCCTGCCTGGATTTCAGTGTCGGAGTGGTGACATTTTAAAAGCTTTGCTCTCTCCGGACGCACTAGCACCATTATCCCAGAGGACGGGAGCAGAGCCCGAGCCCGAGCACAGACTCACGCAGGAGACCAGACATCACTTTCAGCTCTAAGTAAAGTCCTGCCTTTGCTCTACAAGTTATTTTCACCAACAAATAATAAAAATCCATTTACAACAGTATCTCATACCAAGGGCCCATACGGCACTATTTTCTGATCTATGTTATACTGTTCTTTTCCAAATATTTACCCAGAGTTGTGTTTTGTTTCACATGTGCAGCTGCTGGTTGCAACACTCTCACTACTTCATGCTGCTTTAGTGTGTTTATTTTAGGGTGACCATATTTCCGTTTGTGGGGGGGGGTCTCTCCCTGTTTCGCAGATCATTATTATTATTTTTTTTACAGCGTATGAATGCATATTGTGTATTACAGGCAGGTAGTCATTACACACACGTGAGTCAGGACTAAACCAGGTCTAAACCAGGACTAATCTTGGACTTAAGAGAGAAAACGCCGAGCAGTTTGTCCGCAAAGCGCGATCGGGCAATTGCCGCGTTTAACTCCGTGAGATGCGGAGCTGAGCCGGTCCTTTCTCCTGCGTCACCTCCGAGCCCGTCCTGACACTGAGTCCTGTTTCAGCTCTGGTTTAGTCCTGGTTTAGTCCTGGTTTAGTCCTGGTTTTAGTCCTAGTTCAGTCGTGGATTAGTCCTCCTCTTCAGTCCTGGAATCAGTCCTGGGTTAGTCCTGGTTTAGTCTTGGTTCAGTCCGTGGCGTAGGCAGCGCAAAAGTTTGATATAATCTCTAGTTAACGGGCAGGTGCGGTCCTGTACTGTACTCCAAAAATGGACCCGTGCAGGACTCTGCGCTGTTGGCTCCATTACGGAATAAATGAATCTTCAGTTTGTTACATAAAGAAGGAAGAAAATAACGACAGGACGACAGCAACAACAAGTTTTAAGAAGAAAGTAAAAAGGGTTGCACCTGTCGATCCTGTCTGAGAAAAGTGTATAAAGTTTGTGCTGAGGTTTTACAGCCTTAAAACAGATAGAATAATTGTAAAATATAAAGTTGATACTTCATGGATTTCACCAGGTTATTTTTAGAACGTAACTCCCACGATAAACGAGGGACACTGTCCTCTCACCTCAACCTGTGCACATGGACTCACACTTGTCCCGACCGGGATGGAAAACGGAGAATTTCTTGTACAAGTCGTTGTTAAATACACATTTGTGCTTCGGTGTGTTTCAGACTGACCGACTGTTTGTGTCTCGCTCCTTCTGAGTCACAGACGCTACGAGAGACGCTCAGTTTAATGCCCCCAATGAACGGTACTGAAAACCCGGACATTTGCACCACTTTACGTCCCGGACAAGACGTAAAATACGGACATGTCCAGGGAAAAACGGACGTTTGGTCACCCTAGTTTATTTGGTAAATCCTTGTGTGAAATGTCTTACTTCTCTAGATCTCAGTTGTTCTTATCTTTCTTTTTAAGTGCATATTTGTATCCTTCTGTTTAGGACTCGCTGTCATTAAGAAGTTGCCGATACAAAACCAGGGTTCCCACTCTTTTTCACTGACAAAATTTCAAAACTTTTTCATGACCTAAAGTGAATTTTCCATGACTTTACAGCACCTACATGTGTAGAATTGATCCGAATTTTTTGGGGCGTCCATAAGGTGGTGCCCCTCAGAGCACTAGATGCCCCATGCACTGCAGTCATGTGCATAATGGGAAGACCAAATTAACCTCTGTGTGTCAGATGCCCTCCCAAACTTCTGGTGCTGGTCCGTGCAGCTGCTGGTTGCAACACTCCCACTACCTGATGCTGCTTCAGTGTGTTTATTTGGTAAATCCTTGTGTGAAATGTCTTTCTTCTCTAGATCTCAGTCTGTTTTAAAGGTTGTATAGAGGAGAAATCCAGCGACTGTTTGTCCTTTTTCAAATGGGGAAGTTGCTGATACAAAACCAGGGTTCCCACTCTTTTTCACTGACAAAATTTCAAAACTTTTCCATGACTTTTTCATGAACTAAAGAGAAATTTTCATGACTTTACAGCACCTGCATGTGTAGAACTGATCAGACTTTTAGGGCTAAATATGAAATGTGAAACGGCAGTCTCAGTTCCACTCACTTTATGGTTTGGGATTCCAGCTAGATGAATTTTGTGTCCTTGGCAACATTGCCCAAAATCCTTGTTGTAAAGCAGTGCCTTGATTTATTGTTTCGTCTCTTTTAAACAAAATGCGCAGACGTTCAGAAATAATCATGATGGTTTAACAAGAACTTAAACAGAACACTGTAGTTGTGTGAAAGAGACACTAAAATTCCATGACTTTTCCAAAACTTTCATTGATTTTACAAAATTCCTTGACTTCTCCAGGCCTGTAAAATGACATTTTCAACTTCCATAAAACAAAAGCACAAAACAGAAAAACACACAGCAACTCCAACATGAAACACTGAATCGAAATATAAGACAGTTAAAACATTTGCAGATTGAAGATATAAAAGTGTTAAAAACATGTGCAATTATCCTGTAAGATACTCTGGATGGGTTTTTAAAAGTCAACAGAGGTAAAAACAAACTAAAATTAAAAGTCTGTTGAAGATGGTTCCAGTCACTTGTAACCCAGGTGATAAACCCTGCAAAACGTCTCTCTCTGCGTCTGTGCCTGTGTCCTGTCTCCTACTATGGGAACTTTAAACTCGTGGTATTTCAGTGTGTTCTCGCGCGATCACAAAATCACGTGGGTCCCACTAGACCAATCATCATAACGCTCTCGGTGACGTCATATGATCACGTGATGCTGCACGCCAATCGCGTGAGCTTATGATAAGATAAGATATGCCTTTATTAGATGATGATGCCGCTGTGATTCAGTGTGAGTGAGGTGCTGTTTTCAGCCGGATGAGAGTGAAGCTGCAGGAGCTTCTCCCGAGTCCCAAAACCACGTTAAAGAGCTTATATGCACGGCGTAGTCCACGGAAACTGGCCAGGTTTCTAACCCCCCTGATGGCGAGCTGAAAGGAGCAGGCCTCAAGCCTACAGAGCCTCCGGAACCTACTGAACCTCCTGAACCTCCTGAACCTACTGAACCTACTGAACCTCCTGAACCTCCTGAACCTCCTGAACCTCCTGAACCTACTGAACCTATTGAACTACTGCAGAGTCGCACCTCTCCTGCCGGGATGGTAGGGTTCTTTGCAGTCCACAAAACTCTCCCAACGCACCCACACGTCCATCACCCACTGGACTGTCACACATTCCCTTCACGAACTCTTTATGCACTTTACCTCCTCTCTGGATGTCCAGTCAAATCCAGTGGGTTCCAATGAACTGTGTGTGAGCTGGGCTTAAGGTTTTTGTGTTCTTGGTTGTACTCACCACCGATGGACTCTCAATATACTCTGTACAATCAAATACTGCCTCCATCATTGTCGGACTCTTGATAAATCCGTGTATTATTCGTTTTTTCAATATAAAACCAAAAATAAGAAAACAAACAACAGTTTTCTTCATTATTTGTCTCCAAAACCAAAATGAAAAAAACAGATAATGATTTGTTTTTTTCAGTTTTTGATTTTGTGTTTAAATGAAAGAATGGAAAAAACGGATAAACTTCCGTGACTGAGATGCTGAACTTTTGCACCGCGTACGGACTGAACCAGGACTGATCCAGGTCCGAGACCAGAGCGGGACTGAGACCGGGACAGACCGGGACCAGAGCAGGATCAGAGCGGAACTGAGACCGAAACCAGCAGTCCGAGCGGTTCCATGTCATCGTCTGTTCGCTGGTTCCGTGTGGGGAAAGTGAGAATGTTCTGTGGACTACAGGTCTGGACGGGCTGCTCCAGTCCTCCACACTCAAGAACCACGGCTGGTTCCGAGGTGGTGCAAAGCATCAAACTGACGCTTTCACATCCAACGAAAACGAACCGAACTAAGAGCTTTTGGTTCAAATGGACCAGGTCCAGGGACCAGACCTAGAGACCAGAGCGGGGCCTGAGACCGAGACAAGACCGAGACCAGACCGGAGGCTCAGAGCCCACAGCAGGGCCGGAGCTCGAAGCTGAGGCTTGGACCCCGCGGAGGCTCAGAGTCAAAGCTCAGAGTCCGCCCCAGTCCCGCTCTGGTCCTGGTCTGGTCCCGCTCTGGTCCCGGTCTGGTTTCGGACCTGGATCAGTCCTAGTTCAGTCCGTACCCGGTGGAAAAGTCCGGCATCACAGTAACGAAAGTCACGTAAATGGGAAACGGCCGTTATCCGTTTTTTCCATTCTTCATTTAAACACAAAAAAAAACGAAAAAAACATGAAAATTTGTTTTTTTCATTTTTGGTATATTTGAACGAATTTATATATATTGCATTTATCTACTGATGAACTCTCGATATATATATATTTTGGCATCCAATAACTGCTACTGAACTGCTTATTGAACTGTGTAAATAATTGAATGGCCAGTCACTGTCTATGTTTAAATGTTGTATGTCAAATCACTATTTACTTATTCACTGTTTACTTGTTTCTTTAATATTTGGTACCAATCACCAAAAGCAACTCTCAGTCTCTTGTCACTCCCTCCTAGAGCCGATCACTAGTCTTCAGGTCACTAGCCCATATCAACACTACTACCTTATTACCCCTTCACTACTGTGTCCAACTGTGTATATATATCATATCCACTGACACAGGTGTTACACACTTGCTGCAGAAAACTGAAATGAGGAATGACCGAAAGCTGCGAGGGCTTTAGGAACGACCAGGGTTATGTATGTGTTGGAGCACGGTGTGTGTCTGGAGCTGTGGATGTGCAGGAGTGAGCTGAGGTACGACGGAGTTTTACCAATTAAATATTTATAAATGAACAATAACCAGTGGGTTTGTGTGCAGGTGTGGACAGAGGGACACTTCGGACGGCTGCAGGAGAAATCGCATCAAGCTTAAAGGTTGTATAGAGGATTTTTTTAAGGGAAGAGAAATACAGTGACAGTCCTTGTGCGCGTTCAGAATCACTGTTGAAGTTTCCTGTCTAGAGGTAATTTATCGACCGACGCGTCAGTTTTTAGACCCTTCGTCTGCTTCAGTCGCACCATCGGTGGAAGGGATCTCCAAGAATCACCTCAGTTTGTCTTCGCTCCTTTTCTCCTTCTCTTCTTCTTTCAGCGACCTCAAAAACTGACTTTCTTTTGCGGCGAACTGGTCGCGATTCTCGTCCGACGTCTCGACAAACTCTGCGCGAATTGCGAGGAAGCGACAGTTTGAAAAAGCCTCTAAGAACCGCTGCATAAATCACATAATCCCCGAGCGCCGGCGAGTCACTTACACTAGGGAATTTGATTGACAACCTAACAGCCAATAGAAAATGAGGGAGCCTCGTTTTCTATTGGCTGATGTTTATCTGGCCTCAACATGTCCACAGTTGATGGATTTTCATTCTTTTTTTTTTTGATCATCATAATTACAAAGCTGCTGCGTCTCTGTAATGGTATTTTAAACTTTCATTGACAATTTGAAACAAACAAACAAAAACAAAAAAAATCCTCCATACAACCTTTAAGGTGCAGTGTTTTTGATGTGGATCTGTAAGCTAAGTCTCCATAGTCAATGATCGGGAGGACTGTAGTTTTAAACAATCACATGGCTCCTGAATTTCCAAACACAGAACTGCCTCGCTGTTGTCCCTAAGCTGGTGCCCATCAGAGCAGTAGACGTCCTTCATACTGCGGTCATGTGAGTAATGACAAGACCAAATGAACCACTACGAGGTACAATAAAGTACAGTGGAATGTACTTTCAGATTTTATGACTACTTTCTTGGATAATAGCTGAGCTGAAAAATCATTTATTATAAGAGCAACGTCATATTTGAGCTGATGTCAGAGCAGCTCCTGTGGTGTCAGCTCATTCACTCTGTTCAGACTCACATCTATCTGAAATGTGACAGCGTCTTCCCCTCAGTAACAGTCTCATACATGTTGACTCTTAAAGGTCCTACATCACGCAAAACTGACTCCTGTGACCTTTAAGTGGTGTTAGAATACTGTTACCTCCTCCAATCGAAGTATAAATATATAATAATATATAAAGTATAAAATAAAGCTCTACTTAACTCCACTGGTCCTCTTCAAGACAATCAAATAATCAGACAATCAAGTAAGAGCAAGAATACCATAAATAAAATAATAAAAAACATTCAAATAAATATAAGACACAGAAACGCACACAACTCACAAGGTATTAAAAGCCAGAGAGTAAAAGTGGGAGTTAAGATGAGACTCGGGCCCCGTTTACACGTACACGGGTATTTATAAAAACAGAGACATTTCCCTTCTTTTGTTCACATCTTTCACACGCAAACGGTGAATTCGCCTCTGAAAAGGAATCTTTCTAAAAACTCCGGCTAGAGTGGAGATTCTGGAAAACTCCAGTTTCACATTTGCGTGTAAAGTGAGTTAACAGAGTTTTAGGAGCTGACACAATGAAAGTGTGACCAATGTTTACCTTTTGATTCTGATGATGACAGTGTGTGAAATACAGGGGGTGCGGGTCCAACACCCCCGATTAACCCATTACACCCCCTAAAAAGCTTCAAAAAGAAAATTTTGAGGGGGCTAAAATGATATATAGTTAGTCCAGACTCCATCCCCTATGGACCTGGACAGGGTCAGACCGATGTTCCCAATGTTCCTCCAATTGTGAAAGGAATCTATGTTCCCCACTGCAGGTCTCATCTCCAGTTATCACCATGAACTCAGAACAGCAGCATGTAGCCTAGAACTTTGTATAAACTCACCGCACATCAGCCTGGAGCAGAAGCTCTGAGTTCGGACAACAGCTCTAAATACACCAGAGAACTCACTGCAGCGCCCAGCCCCTCAAGATCGGTCAGATGGTCCAGAGGCTCCATCCTCCATGTCCTGGTTCCAGACGGGGACGAGCAAGACCAGTGCGCAAAGGACTGGGTCCAAGTGCTTCAGTGCCGTCATCTGCGCACTGGTTCCATGTGGGGAAAGTGAGAATGCTCTGTGGACTACAGGTCTGGGCGGCTGCTCCGGTCCTCCACGCTCGACCGCAGCTGGTTCCAAGGCGGTGCAAAGGATCCGGACAGAAGCGTGAATACCGTTTGGTTTCGCTATACGTTGTTCTGAGCGTCCGTCCGCGCATGTGTTTTTTTTTTTCCCAGGGAAAGCGCTTCTCAGGTGGAGGCACCGGACACCACTCCTCACTTCAGCTCATCTATTTGTTCTGCTGAAACACTTTTCATGTGTTTCATTCACACACAGCTGATGGATCAGATCCATGAGCAGAGATGAACAAGGGCTCGGAGGTCAGTGATTTTGCCACTTCTTTAACATATTTGTAGAGAGGCGAGCCCGCTCACTAATGCACGTTTTTCAAGGTATTTTTGAGTAAAACTTAAAAACTGTAATGAAATAAATGCTACAGGTTTGAGTCTGATCAGGCACCTCAAGCTGGAAGTGGCCCTCGGACCTCAGAGCGAGTGCAGGGGAGTATATTTGGATATTCCAATTTCTCTCATAGCAAACTAACTAAATAGGACAAGAACTACTGATAGGGATGATGTCATGACTTGGTAGCCAGATAACAACCTGGGTGGAGTCTGATTGGACTGTGCAGCGTGCCAAGACCTGGCTGACCTGCGCACCAACGAAGAGGTGCCAAGTCTAAACTACGGTGTCCTCCCACTATAGTTTGTGTATAAACGTTATTGTATAGGCGTCAAACATTGAGTGTCTGCATGGGAATGTCGGCACAGACTCTTGTACAAGTATGACTTTCTAATACTGGAGTAAAAAAATAAGTAATTATCTGGAATTTTTATCTAAGCAGAAACGAACACCTGAAAATATTGTTTCCTCAACAAAACTACAGTGTGGCATAGATCAGAAAGTGGTATAATATGGAGCGTGTAAAGGTGACGATGGCCGAGCGCAGCTGCTGGGGACAGGGACTCAGAGGTAGAGGTCCTTCCGTACGTCGTGCTGCCCGCGCAACAAAACCAGACCTAAACCAGGACTAAACCAGGTCTAAAAACAGCTCTAAAACCAGGACCAAAACAGGATTTAGCCAGGATTTAACCATGCCGCCGGATCGCCCACCGCGCCTCCTCTCATACGCAGCCCAGTTCCTTTCTCTTCGTGTTTGATAGAGTTTAAGAAAGCAAAGGTTCACATCCTGCGGGACTTGCGGGCAGGCGCGGGACAAAATATCACAGGTGCGGGTGGGAGCAGGACTCAGAATTCTTGTCCCGCGCAGACCTCTACTCAGATGGACTATAGCTCCACTCTGCTGTCCTGTCTGAGGCTGGAGCCTACTTCACCACCTCAAGTGAATTTCAATTGGACAGAAGACTGAGAGGCACCAATCAGAGGCCAGGTCAGTCAGCAAGCACCGTAACAATACGTGTGTTTAAGATGCTGAAATCCTCACCTGGATCGTCTGTGAGAGCAGGCGGCTGCAGCCCAGAAGAGGAAGAAAACACTCAAATCAGCCTGGATTGTAGACTGTATATTACTGCACTCTTTATACCAAACCTGAGCATTGTCCAGCTCCAGGGCCACACACGTCCCTTTGGTTGACTCTGACCGGCCTGTTTAAACTCATTTGGAATCACAAAATAAACAGATTTCATCATTTGACCTCATGCATGGACTAAAGCTGCATTGCTTTTATTTTAGGTGTTTTTTTAAATGACATTTTTTTTGTAAATGAACCTCACTTTTTCATTGCTTAATCACAACATAAACTCTTCCCAGTCTGAGCAGCTCGTCTAAACAATGATATTTACTGATTTTACAATTCATATTTCAATATTTGCCACACCTAAATTATTGCGTTACTACTTGGACTCTGACAAACAAAACTACTCTTAAATGAGCTGAAACTATATATAAAAAAAATCACTTAAACTATTAGACAAAAAGCCCACAAATGATCACTATAGAGGCTTTGCATCGTCACGTGACCCCATAGCAACAGTAACTACGCCGCCATGACACCAGGCACGCGAGATCAAGCATGGCTGCTAAACAGAGCGAGCGTGTTCCATCTCTCCCGAAATATCTCGACTCGCTAGCCTCAGATGAACGAAAAAACTACTTGGAAAAGCTAAAATTAATCTCTAATATCGATCCTTATAATGTGACCGCTAGTTTCTACTCCGATTCGACAGAATTATGGCCAGAAGTAGAATTTCTGGATATATCAAACTACTTGATATTTGCGACTAGTAGCTTCACCAAAGAGCAGATCAAGGCTTATAAAAGCCTAGAGGTGCACCAGTATTTTGTTGCTGGGTGGGTCAGATATGTTTATGTAGGAAAAGCTTATTATGTGACCAAATTGAACATTGAGGTCCCCTCTTTGAATTCTATTCTGGATATGGCGTGGCTTATATTGAAAAACAACTATTGGGTTTTTCAGGACACTTTTTACATTCAAAAACACGGAGTACCTATGGGTAGCCCTTTTTCACCATCCTTCTGTAACTTATACATGGGTCTGTTTGAGGAAAAGTTTATCTATCATGATAATGAATTCAAAGAAAACATATGTCTATGGAAGAGATATTTGGACGACATTTTTTGCTTGTTCAAAGGTACTAAATTGAGACTTGAGTCATTTTTTGCTTATCTGAACTCGCGCTCCTCATATATATCTTTTACCATGGATTATGATCAACAGCGCTTGAGTTTTTTTGGACTTGTGGATCATCAGAGAGGGTAATCAGCTGTACACGGACTTATATAAAAAGCCTACAGCTCGAAATTCTTTACTTAGAGCTGACTCTCAACATCCACTTCCATTGAAAAAGAGTCTCCCATACAGCCAGTTTTGTAGGCTTAAAAGAATATGCCACAAAACTGATGACTTTGAAAGAAATTTAAGTAATATGATGACAAACTTTGAACAAAGGGGTTATAAGAAAATCTATTTTAAATGATGCTGCCACTAAAGTTAAAGGAAAACCTAGATCTGATTTTCTGAGGGTCAACCCTCCAAAAAATGCCAATAAGCGGATTATATTTTCTACTGGATACTCAAAACCCGCGGAACAACTTAAAAACATCATAACTAAACATTGGCATATACTAAAAACTGACCCTTCATTGGGTGTGGCTTTCAAAGAGCTCCCCCTAGTGGTGTATAAAAGAGGAAGAAACCTTGGAGATAGACTTGTGCACTCCTACCTTCCTCCTAATCAAACCACATCATGCCAAACTATACTGACTCCTATTCCTGATGGAAATCGTCGTTGTGGTGGTGCAGTCAGTGTAACTATACATATCGCTGCAACAGTTTTAAGCTCCTCACACTGGTAAAGAAATAACGATCAAAGGAATTATATCCTGTAACACCAAGTCTGTGATTTATATGATCACCTGCCCCTGTGGTAAAGCTTCTGTGGGTAAAACCAGCAGGGCTTTAAAAACACGGATTGCAGAGCAGAGGAGAACAATCAGATGTAAAAACATGAACTATCCTGTGGCGGCTCATTTTGTTGATTTGAACCATCCTGTCTCTTCCTTAAGATATATTGGCATTGAACATGTGGAACTGCCCCCTAGAGGTGGGGATCTAGAGATGCTCCTGTCAAAAAGAGACACTTCTGGATTCACCATCTTAAAACTCTTACTCCTCGTGGACTGAATGTGGAGTTTGATTTAAGATGTTTTTTGTGATAGACTGAAACTATTTCTGTATTTTATAAAATGTTTTTTATGTAAACTGTTGTTTCTTGTTGTAGAATAAACTGAACTCACTGGGTGACCTCACTTTGGGACCTCCCGTTCATTGAGTGGGTATATGGGCACCTGGGCTGTGGTCCAAGACAAGAAAAATATCTGATGAAGGCTTTTTTTGCCGAAACGTTATTTTGGTAATAAAATAGTAATTTTGTTAATAAAATAGTATTTGGACATCGGCCAACCGAGTGTGCTATGCATTTTTTCACCCTGATCTGGCTACTCCTTGCATTTGCACCTCTGCAGGAATCTTGGTGTGCGTTTTCTGTTTCTTTTTATGTAGGAAAAGCTACCAGTAATGTCAAGGTTTTAATCGGAAAGGTAAGCGTTTTCCAAAATTTCAACGCGATAGTCGTTTGTTTACAAATGCAACGGAACGCGGAAAAAAATATCTAATGTTATTTTCGCGCAGGTGAACCACTCTCAGCGACTGAATGAGACGCCTCTGAAGCCTTGGATCGCAGCAACTAATGAAGGGACGATAATAACAGCCCACTGCACTTGTATGGCAGGTTTAGGAGGAACATGTTCTCATGTAGAAGTGATTCTGTTCGCTGTTGAAGCAGGAGTACGAATAAAACGATCTAAATCGTGCACTTCAGTCTCTTATAAGTGGTTGATGCCGACATCTGTGGCAGAAGTTCCTTATCGTGAACTCTGACAGAACTGAGAACTGAGAGAGTTCTGTTTGTGTTTCTGTCGAAATCATCGTCACATTTGGAGTCTGAGTAGTAGAAACCGTATCTTCCAACTCGTATATAAACATGTCACTCGCCGTAGGACCGATGTTTTCTTTGTTGCTTGCTTATCCACAACTAAGTCTTCTACAATTAATCGCTTTTTACGAGCAGATCTCTCTAACGTTCGCGAGTATCTTTTCACGGCCGATTGTTTCGCAGTTCGGGTCACAGACTCTTCGACTCGTGCCCCATATTGATAGTAGGAGCCCAATCTGGGTTCGCTGGATCATAGACTGGTGCAGGTTTTCCTGGATAAATGAATGAAATTTTAGTTCAGTAAATGTGCTTCTTTCATTAAATAAACTATGAAACTATTTAAATAGCAAATACCTTGATGAAAGTGACGCGAGCAAACTTCGGGTGACTTAATAGTACCATTAGAAATCTCTTCACGGTTTATATTTGCTAGCCATAATTCCCGTCTTTTTTTCGATAATTCCCTTGTTTGTGATCCCTGATGAGTCATTTCCAGAGGAACATTGAAAAAACGAATCGTTTCATCCCTTTCAGAGCGACTAGAACAGCCAAACACACAACAAAACCTGCCCATGTTTCTCCGATGTTACTTAAGTGAATGGCATAGCGTGCCCCGTGTCATGGCGGCGTAGTTACCGTTGCTACGGGGTCACGTGACGGTGCAAAGCCTCTATTGCAGAATACTGTGAGGGTTTCTTTCTGCCTCTCCTACCCCTCCTGTCCCTGCTCCCTCTTCCCTTCTCTCACCTTATTTGGCTTTTCCTGGGCGGGTCCCCGATTCATCTCACCTGCTGATCTCCACTCCTGATCCTCGTCAGTAATCATCTCCTGCAGTAAAAGACCTGCTGACCTGCTCTCCAGTGCCGGATCGTTCCGTCAACCAAGTGGTGAACAACTCAGGCTTTTTGTGTTTTTGAGCATTTTTGAAGATTTTTGACTCTTACCTGTTTTCTTTTATCCGTTTCCCAGTTCTTCCGTTTTGGAGCCAGCCTCATCCCGTTACCACCAGTTTCTGTAAGCCTCCGGTCAGTCTCCATCTCCACAGACCTGCCTTCCCTGGAATCTATCCCCCCGCCAAGACTATTTTTTGTAAATAAAATACCTTTTTTCCTTCTGCATATTTGGGTCCGACCAGTGATTCTTTAACAAATACTTGACAAATACAAATTCCTAAATTGGGACAACACAATCAAATATGAAGATTTAATTCTGGTTTACAAAGTCTTTAATCATCTTGCTCCACCTCCTCTAAAGGAGTTTGTGAAAAGAAATTCAAATCACACAAGAGCAGCTCTAGAGGCGACGCTCTGTGCCGTTTAGGAAAAGTACTTTTGGACAACTTTCTTTTGTTTATCGAGCAGCTCAAACATGAAACACAGAGAAACTGCTCTTGTACGAGAACTTTCAACACTGCAGCATTTTCTAAAGCTTTAAAACAGTGGTTATTCAATGGTCAAATGTGTGTTTAACACATGTTTATTGTTGTTTTTATTATTGTTGTTGTGTGTAATGGTTGTGTTTGTAAGTGAGTTGTGTGTGTGTGTGTGTTACAGTGAGTGTGTTGTGTTTGTGTGTGACAGTGGTGTGTGTGTGTGTGTGTGTGACAGTGTTGTGTGTAATGTGTGTGTGTGTACAGTGAGTGTGTGTGTGTGTGTGTAAGTGAGTGTGTGTGTGTGACAGTGAGTGTGTGTGTGTGTGTGTGTGTGTGTGTAGTGAGTGTGTACAGTGAGTGTGTGTGTACAGTGAGTGTGTGTGTGTGTGTGTGTGTGTGTGTGTGTGTCAGTGATGTGTGGTGTGTGTACTGTGAGTGTGTGTGTACAGTGATGACCTGTGTTCATGTTGTACTTTTCCTCATCCTGTAGATGATTTTACATCAACCTGCTGCAGGACTGAAGATGGAAATGAGCCACGTTGGCTTTAATCTTTACATATTTACATTTTTAATGTTGATTTAATATGTACTGTCCCTTTACAAATAAATAAAATAAATTCATATTATGCAGAATTTAATTAAGCATTTTGGCCTTCACAATATTTTCTCATGTTGCCCCATGGAAAATAAGTTTTACCCACCTCTGCTTTTTACAGTCTCGGACTTGGAGCCTCCGTGAGCTGGAGAACAGGACACCTGAGGTCACGCCGACTCCCGCTGACAGGACAGAGCTCTTGTTCATTTGAAGTGCCGCACTGAATGAAACTACATTAAACTTTGTGAATACATTCTCCTGTTTCTCCAACACCACAGACTGACCCCACATCACCTGAGCAAAGAACAGAGCTCAGGATAAAGTTTACACGATCAGGCCTGATCTGTGGTGCAGATGACTTTAGTTCACCATAGAGAAAGAAAGAGAAAGAATGAAGAGGGAGAGGAGCTCCTGGGCGACAGGGCGTCATGTTTCATCAAAACTTATCATACATTTGGGCTTTGCAGTCCATGCACGTGGCCAGAAAGAGGCTACATAGCCATGTCACAGGGCGGTTCACCTTCTGCCGTCTTAAACACACATATGCCACGGAGGATGATAACTTACACTCACAAGACTACACCAGCACTACTAGTCATGAGAAACCCCCCCCAAAAAAACAGGAAACAATGTATTTATATAATTTAGAGCAGGGTTGCTCAATACGTCGATCGCGATCTACCAGTCGATCGCCAAGGTCGTGTGGGTAGATCGCCGTGTCTCGTCTCGGACTCGCGTTTGGACTCGGTCTTGTCTCTCACTCGAGGTCTGACACTCAACAAGTGTGATCATATTTCATTCCGGCCGCTGCTGTTGGTAATAAACTTGTAGCGGGTGCAGGAGCGTGTGGGGCGTCTCAGTGCAGCCTGTGCGCTCATTTGAAACCCGCGGAGACTCTACGGCGCATCACAAACACACACGCTCCCTATGCACGGCTCGTCTGCGACAGCGTGTGCCCTCGTGTACCAGCGTGCATCACAGGGCAGGTTCAACTTCCTAAACATCCTACCTGTCCACCTGCCTCACGTCAGCACGCCGCCCCTCGCCTTTTCACGCTCTCGCTCCTTCCTGCGTACAGCCAACACAAGCCCCTCCCACAGTGCGGCTGATTAGAAGAGCAAGACCAAACGTGAAGCAAAAACCAGTCTAAATTTGTGTTCCAGTGTTGGCACAAAGCAGGTCTACAGCATAGAGCGGATCTACAGAACAGACCTACTGCCACATTTGGCTGAAGTTTGTCTAACAAAAGTGACAAATGCATCTGTGTTTGTCACGATGTGCGTTTGGTTTGGTAAACGTGCAGAGGCTGGTAAATATCACTGCAAAACCAGAAAAGAATGAAACTCCAGTTTGGAACTTTAAAAAACAGGTTTAAAAATCTTCCTTCACTTTTTTCACAGTTTTGTGTAAAGTGCCAGAGGAAGTTCTCTTAAAGAAGAGGTTCTCAAACTGTGGGGAGGGTCCAAAAAAGGGGCACAGAGTGTTTCAGTGCAGTTTGTTTGGCTTTGTATTAGGTCGATCATTTTGACTTGGTCATTTTGTAAGTAGCTCACATGATGAAAAAGTGTGAACACCTCTGATCTAAAGCTTTGTAAGTTAAAACCAAGATTTTAAAATCAACACTGAATTTAACAGGAAGCCAGAGCAGTGAAGATGTGAGTTTGTCTGTTTGCATTAAAAGGAGGTTCGAGACGTACTGTGGGGCCAGTCCATTCTTTAAAAACAATCAATAAAATCCAATCAATAAAATGAACAGGAAGCCAGTGCAAAGACACAAGGACTGGGGTGATGTGCTCTTCTCTCCTTTTTGTTCCTGTTAAAAGTCGTGCTGCGGAGTTTTGGACGAACTGTACTCGGTAAAGTGCGTTTTGTGAAATGCCGGAGTAAAGTACATTACAGTCGTCCAGGCGCGATGAAAGAAAAGCCTGCATAACTTGTTCAAAAAGTTTAAAAGATAAAAAAGGTTTAACTTTAGATAAAAGCCGCAAATGATAAAAACTTGATTTTAAAACATTGTTGATCTGTTTGACAACATTAAAATCACTGCTACAATACCACTACATGACATCACAAGGTGGAACAGATCATTTTGACCTTTGGAGATGTACAGACTAATAATAAAATGTTACTCAAACACGTGTGAATGAAACAAAACACAGCTCCAGTCTGAGCAGGAGGTGCAGGGAGCCTCGCGCAGTAAAAGCTTTTTCTAAATCTTTTTATGTATCGGCGAAAAGCTGAACGTGTCTTACCTCGGCTTTGTTGCTATAAACCAAAAGATAAATCTAACTTTGCCATCCTCATGTCCCTGTGTGTCACATGTCCTCCCATCCTCGTCGACTCATCTGTCAGATCAGATTACCAGATTAGACATAAACAGGTTCAATTAAAATGTAGCTGTCAGAACTGCTGTATAAAATGCTGTTTTAATGCAGATGTATTTTATGTTGAAGCTGTTTTGATCATGTTCATAATCTGTCCCTCCTGCTGCTGCGTGGCGCTGCCTGTAATCGCTCATGAAGTTAACGGGTCTATGGCCCCAGTCAAGCAGAAGTAAACAGGAAGGCCAAAAATTCAAGTTAATTCATCTGATATAAAAATGTATTGAACAGATACATATGTTCTCTAGTTTATGAAACTGTTGACCTTTTTTCTGTATCATTTTTGGTTCTAAAGTTCCATATGTTTTAAACAGACCATGTATGAAACATGGAACAAAAATTATTTCCCAAATTTCAAAGACCTGAAAATCATGTCAAATAAATGGATGTATTTCATCATATCTTGTGTTATTCCATCTTTGAACTGTTGATGAAGGGACATGATTTTTTTTTATGTATTTAAAATGATAAAAATTTGCTTGGAAGGACTGACATATTTTATAGAAATAGTTTCCTTTCATTTCGAAGTAATATTAAAGTATTCGGAAGAAAAAAGATGACATCCATCCATCCATTTTCTTCTGCTTATCCGGGGCCGGGTCGTGAGGGCAGCAGCCTAAGCAGGGACTCCCAGACTTCCTTCACCCCAGACAAGTCCTCCAGCTCCTCCGGGGGGACCCCGAGGCGTTCCCAGTCCAGTCCAGAGACATAGTCACTCCAGCGTGTCCTGGGTCTTCCCCGGGGCCTCCTCCCGGTGGGACATGGGCGGAACACCTCCCGAGGGAGACGCCCAGGAGGCATCAGGAACAGATGCCCGAGCCTCAACTGGCTCCTCTCGACGTGGAGGAGCAGCGGCTCTACTCCGAGCTCCTCCCGTGTGACTGAGCTCCTCACCCTATCTCTAAGGGAGACGCCCAGACACCCTGCGGAGGAAACTCATTTCAAGCCCTTGTATCTGCGATCTCGTCCTTTCGGTCACTACCCAGAGTCATGACCAGAGGTGAGAGTGAGGAACGAAGACTGACCGGTAAATCGAGAGCTTCGCCTTTCACTAAAAAAGTTGACAAATTATATAAAATCCTGCACCTTCTACTTGCTTACACAATTTTCCCTCTGTTACTTTTCCCTCCGTTACCATGACCTTTCTTAATAAAAAATCTCATGAGTCAAAAAGTCAAGAGGTTTTTCAACCTAATCTTGTACCATATGGTAGAAAACTATATGAAGCAAATATTCAAACCAGTTTGTTAAGGATATGTAAGTGAGAACCAAGAGTTATCACTGTTTGGATTTATTGCCCAAAAAGTGCTGCATATTTCATTCCCTCCGTTACCGAACATGAGTTTTTTAAATTTTTTGTCAACAACTTGAAAGAATCTCACAGGTTTAACTTGACCCTGTTGGAGTGTAACTCTTTCCTACATTCTGATTGTTTTTACTTATTTCAATAGTCCCTCTAGTTTCTGAATAAGAGACATTTGAATGTCAAAAATCTGCCCGTTTCCCTCCGTTACCACTTGACCGGACCCATATATAAAGAGTGAGGGGGCACACAGGAGGCCCTCTTCTTGTATCTTCCAGAAAAAAAAAACCAAAAAAAACCAAAATGTCTTTGAACCACCAAAACACAGGCCACAGATCAGATCGATAAGTAAACCACAGATAAATAAAACAACGATAATGATTTGAAGAGAATTGTGTTTTTTCACCACATACTTCCTAGTGAACATTGATCATGTGTCTCTGCAGGTGATGTGACTGTAGGACTTTGTACCAGATGCCCTACCTGTGACTGGACGTGTTTTAAAGAAGAAAAGCAGCACACGGAGAGCCTTGTTTCTGCAGATACAATTCTTACATTCACTGTGATTCTTTTCTCGTTCATTGTTGTATTAGAGAGTAATTAGTGCTTTAAGAATATTTAAACATGTACAACACAAAGTAGATCATTATAGTCTTATTTCTGTGTCCACAGAGACACAGAGAGCAAAGCATGTGCACTGGAGTGAGTCTTCACACAGTCCAGCTCCAAACAGGCTCATCACATTTCATCAACGTTTATGCTGTTTATGTTTCTGTTCTGAGAGAATAATGTGTCGAGGGGATTGAATATGTTTGAAAGAATAAAACATCTTTTTATTTTTACTCATGTCCAGCGATCTTTTCTCTCAGTGTAGCAGATCTTGCACACGGCGAGTTCAGGCAAATACATTCTTATTTACAATTATGATTATCCAATCAGAAAGCAGAAATGGTGTTGCCAGTTTCAGTTCTGAAATCCAGTTTGTTTAAAACTAAAATGTGTCTCTCTGATCTGACTGGTCACTACCTAAACCCCATCACCTGCACTAGTCATGAGTCAGTGCTAGTGCAGCCTCTGCAGCTCAGTGAGGGAACTCTGGAGGTTCACATGAGGCCTGAACATAAATGACAATGAGACACAGTTGGATGTGTCTCTGTCTTCAGACTGCAGCCTGAAGTGACCCAAATCCAATTTTTTGGCTTCTATGTGACCTGTATCCGATCTTTTAATGTCAGTCTGAACCACACAGATCTGATTTTTTTCAAATGCAACCCAGGACACTTGGATATGTGCTCCTGAAACTGATACATATCTGATCTTTTGACATGTGACTTCAGTGTGAACGGCCAAAGTGCATTCATCCACCTACACGTTATCAACAAGACACAAACGTCACTATTCTGCGCTGAAAATTGTTAATGAACTCCGTGTCACTGAAGTGAAGCACATCTCCACTCACCACTCTTGGCTCCGTCTCCACATCCACACGTTCCTTTCAACGGACTGAACCACAAAACACCACGACCAAAAAACCTCGTCCTTCTCCTTCTCAATCTCCTCCTTAAAACAAGTAAGTTGTTCATGTTCTGGCTCCGGTACGAGAGGAACTTTAAAATCTCCAGGTGCTCGATGCTGCGTCCATGTTTGGACAACTTCTGTAAACACAGAGACGCTCGCTGCGGTTGACGTCGTCGTGTCTCCAGTGTCACATGTGGGACACTTTCGGACCGTTTAATGTTCACACAGGGGATCGAATACAAGTCACATTTAATTGGAAATGTGAACGACCTCGCAAAAACATCGGATTTCACAAAAAAATCGGAATTGAGCGTTAAACCCTGCAGTCTGAACGCAGCCTCTGTGTGCAGGTAAAGACTCTGGAGACACAGGCTTTAAAACAGAGCACAGGCTACATGAGCCTTGTCTCTTCTGGAGACAGGAGGTCTAGAGTGGAACACTGCAGACATGTGACGTGTTTCCAGAGCATAAAGGGATCTGTACCCCCAGGCGTCTCAAGTGGCACGACAGTAGAGTCATGTGTGACCTCACAGAGTGGAGGCCTGTGGACGTGTGTTGGATAAATGCTCATGAACAGTACAGTAAAACTTCCCAGTAAATATTTCCAGCTATGGCCACATATGTTGAGCTTCTCAAAACAGTTCCAGCTGTTTCCAGTTTGTCGATGCTCGGCACTAACAGCCCCAACACACAGTTGCATAAAGAAACGTTGAAGTGTAAATGCAGAAAAAGCTGATGACAAACCAGAGGTAGTTTCTGATTTAGCTGTAGCCTCATCTCACAGAGAAACAAACGTGGGATTAATAAATGTTTTTATCAAGCTCTAAGATCGGCCGCATGTTTAACTGTGTCATTCAGATACTAAGTATTCTTGAATTATTAAAAAAAACATGAGTTGTGTTTGGGTAACTCAGAGAGTCGCTCTGCTCTGGTGCACCTTGTTTCACCTCCTCCACACTCCTCATCTCCAGATCCACGTGAACCTGGTCTCAACTCTCTCCTCGTGTGTCAGATGCCCTCCCATCCTGCTCTACCCTGGTGTGTCAGATGCCTCTTCCTCAGACCCATGTAGCCTGGTCTGAACTCCTCATCACTGCAGTCTGAGCACCTGCTGTGATTGGCTGGAGCTGTCCAATCACGCGAGAGCGAGCTTCAAAGAACACTTTTATGAGTCCACATTTGTTCATGAATCATTCTCCCAAAGGCAAAGCGCCGTCGTTAAACATTTAATTAATTTTGCACAGGTGAAGCGTTCTCATTAACTCCGCTGCTTCTGAGTCAGATTTAATTGACTTAAACATAACTTACGTGTGAAATACTGCAGCTTTAAAATGTCTTTCTTTTAGAGCTGAGTTTGGAGCAGCAGGAGGGAAGTGGTTGGCTGGATTTAAAGTGCCTACGACTGGTTAGACTCAGACCTTAAACTAAAAATGTAAAAGACAAATCTTAAGGTTTAAAATTGTACTTCCTGATTAAAAATAATGAGAGAGAGAGACTTTATTGATCCTGAGGGAAATTCAAGTTTTGCTGCAGCAACATTTCCACTCAGTGTTCTTTGTGTCTCACTCAAAGGTCTGAGGTGAGTGTAACAGGAGGACTGGTCAGGGAGGCTCAGCAGATCCTGTGGAAGAGACAAAAGTGTCTCTCCTCTGTGTCCTGCAGCGTCACAGCAGAGTCCAGGGGGAGACACGTGAACACAACAGGAAAGGCCTCGTTCTTACTTCGCTCTGGTGTTTCTGTTGGCGACGAAATGGTTCATTCCCTCAAAGTGTTTTTTCTGGAAAATCTTCAGCCACATTTGCTGCCACATATTGTATCAAAAAAAAACAAAAAAAACTGTAGCATCTCACATGTTCATAAGCGGCTCATAAGCGGCTCTCTTTAGCCTCTTGCATCTCTCAGGAAAAACAAAATCAAACTGTTTCTTACTTGTACACTGAAAAAATGGTCTGAGAGGAGTTGCTCAAATTGCAAAAAAAAAAAAAAATTCACAACAATAACATGACTTTTTACATTTCTCTGTCCAGCATGTTTAAATCTTACAAAGGTCACTTGATTTGTGGCCGATGTGAGACCTGCAGGTTTTAATCAGGTTGAGGAAACATGACTTTATTATAATCTCTGGTGAAGCTCCTCCCTCTGGAATTCTCACACTCAGGACACAGGACAGTTCCAGGAGCAGAGGACACACTCAGGACACAGGACAGTTACAGGAGCAGAGGACACACTCAGGACACAGGACAGTGGAGCAGAGGACACACTCAGGACACAGGACAGTTCCAGGAGCAGAGGACACACTCAGGACACAGGACAGTTCAGGAGCAGAGGACACACTCAGGACACAGGACAGTTACAGGAGTAGAGGACACACTCAGGACACAGGACAGTTCCAGGAGCAGAGGACACACTCAGGACACAGGACAGTTACAGGAGCAGAGGACACACTCAGGACACAGGACAGTTAGAGGAGCAGAGGACACACTCAGGACACAGACACAGTCACAGTTAGAGAAGCAGAGGACACACTCAGGACACAGGACAGTTCCAGGAGTAGAGGACACACTCAGGACACAGGACAGTTACAGGAGCAGAGGACACACTCAGGACACAGGACAGTTCCAGGAGCAGAGGACACACTCAGGACACAGGACAGTTAGAGGAGCAGAGGACACACTCAGGACACAGGACAGTTAGAGGAGCAGAGGACACACTCAGGACACAGGACAGTTAGAGGAGCAGAGGACACACTCAGGACACAGGACAGTTAGAGGAGCAGAGGACACACTCAGGACACAGGACACAGGACAGTTACAGGAGCAGACAGACAGGACACACTCAGGACACAGGACAGTTCCAGGAGCAGAGGACACACTCAGGACACAGGACAGTTAGAGAAGCAGAGGACACACTCAGGACAGGACAGGGACACACTCAGGACAGTTACAGGAGCAGAGGACACACTCAGGACACAGGACAGTTACAGGAGCAGAGGACACACTCAGGACACAGGACAGTTCCAGGAGCAGAGGACACACTCAGGACACAGGACAGTTCCAGGAGCAGAGGACACACAGGACACAGGACAGTTACAGGAGCAGACACAGACAGGACACACTCAGGACACAGGACAGTTAGGACAGAGGAGCAGACAGGACACACTCAGGACACAGGACAGTTAGGAGGAGCAGAGGACACACTCAGGACACAGGACAGTTCCAGGAGCAGGAGGACAACACTCAGGACACAGGACAGTTAGGAGGAGCAGAGGACACACTCAGGACACAGGACAGGACAGTTCAGGAGGAGCAGAGGACACACTCAGGACACAGGACAGTTACAGGAGCAGAGACACACAGTGTGGAGCAGGAGGATTATGAGAGTTGATCTGGAGGTGAGACTTTTCAAAGATTTTATATGTTTCTCTGGTCTAGAATGCCGTCATTGTTAAAACATGTTTGTGGTGTTTTATTTGAAATTAGAGTTAATGTAAAGACTGTTCCCATGAGACAAATTGTATTTGACTGTCCATCTACAAGAGTGTGACAGTTGTAGTCAGAGTTGAATGTGTTTGTTCCAGAGTCGTCTACAAACACAGAGTGACGTCCAGGTTCTGCTGGAGCTGTGGGGAAGTTCATGAATGTTACAGCTGATGTTTCAGGAAAAAGGAAGATTTTGGATTATTTGGATTTCATAGACGAGCCTAAATGTTTCACATGTAAAACACAGGCAAACATATAATATCAAATATACAAAGTGTAGATTGTGCAGAGTCGAGTCTCAGGTCTGATCTGGTTCTGGTCTGGTTCATGTTTTGTCCAGTTCATTAAGTTTACTAATGCTATGTTCAGACTGCAGGACGTAACGCTCAATTCAGATTTTTTTCCGATGTTTTTGCGAGGTCGTTCACATTTCCAATTAAATGTGACTTGTATGTGACTCCAGTGTGAACAGTACATGGTCTGAAAGTGTCCCACATGTGACACTGGAGACACGACGACGTCAACCGCAGCGAGCGTCTCTGTGTTTACAGAAGTTGTCCAAACATGGACGCAGCATCGAGCACCTGGAGATTTTAAAGTTCCTCTCGTACCGGAGCCAGAACATGAACAACTTACTTGTTTTAAGGAGGAGATTGAGAAGGAGAAGGACGAGGTTTTTGGTCGTGGTGTTTTGTGGTTCAGTCCGTTGAAAGAAACGTGTGGATGTGGAGACGGAGCCAAGAGTGGTGAGTGGTGATGTGCTTCACTTCAGTCACACTGAGTTCATTAACAATTTTCTCCTACTTCAGCGCAGAATAGTGACGTTTGTGTCTTGTTGATAACGTGTAGGTGGATGAATGCGCTTTGGCCGTTCACACTGAAGTCACATGTCAAAAGATCAGATATGTATCAGTTTCAGGAGCACATATCCAAGTGTCCTGGGTCACATTTGAAAAAATCGGATCTGTGTGGTTCAGACTGTCATTAAAAGATCAGATACAGGAACATAGGGGCCAAAAAATTGGATTTGGGTCACTTCAGGCTGCAGTCTGAACACAGCCTATAAAGTTACAACATTTTCTACACATGGAAACAAAATAAAATACAATGTAAAAAGATAACGATAAATCAAATATTAAATCCAAACTATTCAATCATCTAATGTAGAAATTCAGCCGCAAATCTAACACACACATGACATTCAGTAAAACCAAAACACTTTTAAAATGTGACTTGTGCCACTTCTGCCTTGGGAGCTCAAATCGACAGGACTGAGGCGTCCCTTATTTATGTTTCAAGAGTTGGTGATTCTACTTGTGTCCTTTAAACTGCACATGCTGCACTTCTTAGTTGGTTAAAATCCCATATTATGATGTTAAAAACTGTGCCCACAAAACAAAACGTTTCAAAACCTGCTCAGTGTGTGAACCGGTCACCACAGAAGCAGCTCACCAACACCAGGGAATTTCACAACTGTTGCCTAGCAACTGTACACTGGACCAAAACTCTTCTAATGTACACAGAAATGATTATTTGATGAATACAAATGCAATAAAACTACAGTGACCAAACATCTGTTTTTCCCCGGACATGTCCGTTTTTTGCGTCCTGTCCTGGGCGTCCGGGTTTTTTTTTTTTTTCATAAAGTCATGTCTGGGTTTTCATGATCTATGTACAGTGTTGGGGAGTAACAGATTACAAGTACTGGAGTTACGTAATCAGAGTAACTGTATTCAGTTACAGTTACTGTTTCAGTGAGTGGTAATTGGATTACAGTTACTTGGTTGAAATAAATGGATTACACAGAGGGATTTTCCTGTTTTCACATTTTGGGCTAAATCCCTTTTTTTTCTTCTTTTTTTTTTCCTGTAATTTCACTCAGTACCGGATATTAAACCAGGATTAAACCAGGTCCAAACCAGGTCTAAACCAGGATTAAACCAGGACTAAACCAAGACTAAACCAGGACTAAACCAGGTCTAAACTATGTCTCAAACAGGATTTAACAGGACTAAACCAGGCCGTGCGGACGTGTCTCTTCATCTTCTATCAATAATATTTTTAATTTGGTTCAGTAAAGTCTGGGCTTTTTATTTTCTTTTATCAGACAAAACATCTTATGTGAAGATTTCCTCGTCTTTGCTTTTCTCTACAGCAAATCAAGTAATCCAAAGTATTCAGATTACATTACTCACTTTAAGTAATTTAATGGATTACGTTACAAACTACATTTTGGAGTATGTAATCTGTAATCTGTAGGGATTACATTTTACATGGGGGCCATTAAACTGAGCGTCTCTCGTGGCGTCTGTGACTCAGAAGGAGCGAGACACAAACAGTCGGTCTGAAACACGCTGAAACACAAATGTGTTTAACAATGACTTGCACAAGAAATTCCCCGTTTTCCTTCTCGGTCGGGACAAGTGGGGATCATGTGCACAGTTTACGAGGTGAGAGTAGCTCAGAGTCGAGGTCCCACCCCCAGCAAGGTGTCCGGGTTTTCACAAACGGAAATATGGTCATCCTAAATAAAACAGATTTATTTTGTTGAAATCATGTTTAAAATATCAGAAAAAATGTGTCACTTATGTCAAAATTGTGCCAAACTTTTAGATAGAATTCTCCATAGAGAAGAGCTGTTTCTGTTCCTGTCATTTTCATCATATGTTTTCACTTTTCTTCACGCTGTGCTTGTTGATTTGTGTAAAATTACACTATAAACAGGTATTATCCAACAAAATAATGTCACAATTACACAATCATAAAAACTGCCACATGAACTTTGTCAATGGTTCAAACAAAAGACATGATTCACAGTGTTTCAAAACAAACTGCTAAACTAAACATGGCTGAAGATACAGTTCTTGCATGTTTCTTTGTCAAAGAACTAGAGTTTGGAGATGTGCTGCCATTAAAGTAAAAATAACAACACAGGAGGAGGTCAATAATGACTCTTTGTGAACAGATGCTGGAGCTACAGCACAGCGGTCAAGAGTCCTCAGCAGAGACGAGAAGGAGCTTCACCTTTTATGGATCTTTTAGGGATGAGCTTTTATCCATGATGAATTGCTCTCTTCAGACGGGGTCTTTCCCTCTGCCTTCAAAACTGCAGCGGTGAGGCCCCTGCTGAAGAAGAGCAATTTAGATTTGAATGATTTTAACAACTATCGACCAGTGTCTAACTTACCATTTTTAAGCAAAATGTTAGAAAAACTTATTTTTATTCAACTAAATAATTTCTTAAACCATCACAATATTTTGGAAAAAATGTCAGTCTGGTTTTAGGGTGAACCACAGCGCCGAGACCGCCCTGGCAAAGATTTTAAATGATTTTAAAAGATTTTTGAATAAACTGTGATTGTGAGCAGAGGTCGGCTGTGGTGTGTCGGGGTCTGTGCTGTGGGCTCCTGGTGGAGGGTTGGTGTTTGGGCTTCGTCTCTCCCCTGGACCCTGTGGTGGTTCCTGGTGGTGGTGGACGTGTCATGACTGCTGCTCCCCTCCCTCCTTTCCCCGTGTGTGTGGGCGGAGTCTCCTGGGACCTCTAATTGTCCTCACCTGCAGCCAATCAACTGCCTGATTACTTGAGACCTGCTCACCTGTGACACTCTGCCAGATTGTTTTCGCCCGCCCCAGCCCCAGCCCCGCCCCAGCCCGCGCCCAGCCCGCCCAGCCCCGCCCCAGCCCCGCCCCAGCCCCGCCCCAGCCCCGCCCCAGCCCCGCCCGCCCCGCCCCAGCCCCAGCCCCAGCCCCGCCCCAGCCCCGCCCCAGCCAGCCCCGCCCCTCCCCCAGCCCCGCCCCAGCCCCGCCCCAACCCCGCCCCATGTGTGTGTGTGTGTGTTTGGTGTGTGTGTGTGTGTGTGTGTGTGTGTGTGTTGTGTGTGTGTGTGTGTGTGTGTGTGTGTGTTGGTTGTGTGTGGTGTCAGGCAGGTGTGGGGGGTTGGTGGGTGGATGGAAATGTGGGATTGTTTCTAATCACTTTAAAGCATTTTGTGTTAGATTTTTGTGTGAAAAGTGCTTTATAAATAAAGTTTGATTGATTGATTGACCTCCATCCATCCATCCATTTTCTTCCGCTTGTTGGGTCGCGGGGGCAACAGTCTGAGGAGGGCCTCCCAAACTTCCTTCACCCCAGACACGTCCTCCAGCTCCTCCGGGGGATCCCGAGGTGTTCCCAGTCCAGTCCAGAGACATAGTCCCTCCAGCGTGTCCTGGGTCTTCCCCGGGGCCTCCTCCCGGTGGGACATGCCCGGAACACCTCCCGAGGGAGACGTCCAGGAGGCATCAGAACAGATGCCCGAGCCTCAACTGGCTCCTCTCGACGTGGAGGAGCAGCGGCTCTACTCCGAGCTCCTCCCATATGACTGAGCTCCTCACCCTATCTCTAAGGGAGACGCCCAGACACCCTGCGGAGGAAACTCATTTCGAGCGCTTGTATCCGCGATCTCGTCCTTTTGGTCACTACCCAGAGCTCATGACCAGAGGTGAGAGTAGGAACGTAGATTGATGGTAAATCTTCACCACACAGTCCCATGCAGCGACCGCATCACTGCAGACGCTGCCCCGATCCACCTGTCAATCTCACGCTCCATCCTCCCCTCACTCCAGAACAAGACCCCGAGATACTTGAACTCCTCCACTTTGATTGACCTGTGTTTGGAAAATCCAACCAACTTAACCAGCATCACATGACCCTACACATGTCACATGACCCTACACATGTCACATGACCCTACACATGTCACATGACCCTACACATGTCACATGACTCTACACATGTCACATGACTCTACACATGTCACATGACCCTACACATGTCACATGACCCTACAGATGTTACATATAAAAATACAGTGCTCACCAAACCAACTTGAATGCTCCTCGTTCCCGTCTGCTGCTCTGATTTATATTAGAATTTCCTGGTGACCGTGTGTTTACATTTCCCCAGTGTGAGACACAAGAGAAAACTGCAATAAACCTCACATGAACCACGTCCAACATGTCCACGTGTGTCCGAGCACACAGAACGTCCTCCACACTCCCCATCAGCCTCTGCCCTGTCCTCCTCTCACTCCTCTGTCCTCTGCTCTGTCCTCTACTCTGTCCTGTCTGCTCTGTCCTGTCCTCTGTCCTCTGTCCTCTGTCTCTGTCCTCTGTCTGTCTCTGTCCTCTGCTCTGTCCTCTGTCCTTTGTCCTCTTCCTTGTCCTCTACTGTCCTCTGTCTGTCCTCTACTCTGTCCTGTCCTGCTCTGTCTGTCTCTGTCTGTCCTCTGTCCTCTGTCTGTCCTCTGCTCTGTCTGTCCTCTGCTCTGTCCTCTGTCCTCTTGTCCTCTGTCCTTTGTCCTCTGTCCTCTGCTCTGTCCTCTACTCTGTCTTCTGCTCTGTCCTCTACTCTGTCCTTCTACTCTGTCCTCTGTCCTCTACTCTGTCCTCTGTCCTCTGTCCTCTGTCCTCTACTCTGTCTCTGTCCTCTACTCTGTCCTCTGCTCTGTCCTCTACTTTGTCCCCTCCTCCGTCCTCTGCTCTGTCCTCTGTCCTCTCCTCTGTCCTCTACTCTGTCCTCTACTCTGTCCTCTGTCCTCTGCTCTGTCCTCTGTCCTCTGTCTCTGTCCTCTCTCCTCTACTCTGTCCTCTGTCCTCTGTCCTGTCTCTGTCTCTGTCCTCTACTCCTCTGTCCTCTCTCTGTCCTCTGTCCTCTGCTCTGTCCTCTGTCCTCTACTCTGTCCTCTGTCCTCTACTCTGTCCTCTGTCCTCTCCTCTGTCCTCTGTCTCTGTCTCTGTCCTCTGTCCTCTGCTCTGTCCTCTGTCCTCTGTCCTCTACTCTGTCCTCTGTCCTCTGCTCTGTCCTCTGCTCTGTCAATGAGTACGACCTTATGGAAAATCAGTTTGGAACGATTAAAAGATGAACTCGGTGAACACACTTGCGTCTGTTGAGATGTTCTGTTTGATGTTGGCTGTGCACATTGGTGTTTTCTGAAGGTAAACAATAAAGGTTTTGTGCTGTAACAAGGCCTTATGGGAGGGTTAACTGTTTGATTTTGCTCTTCATTTATAAAACTGTCCTAAACAGTGTCAACAGAGCCCCAAGATTTTAATTGGTACCAGTGAAAGTAGATCCCTCTCCCTGCACATGGGACACAGGGTCATAGGCTGCGTTCAGACTGCAGCCTGAAGTGACCCAAATCCGATTTTTTTGGCTTCTATGTGACCAGTATCTGATCTTTTAATGTCAGTCTGAACCAAACAGATCAGATTTTTCAAATGTGACCCAGGACACTTGGATATGTGCTCCTGAAACTGATACATATCTGATCTTTTGACATGTGACTTCAGTGTGAACGGCCTAAGCACATTCATCCACCTACACGTTATCAACAAGACACAAACGTCACTATTCTGCGCTGAAGTAGGCAAGGCAAATTTATTTGTACAGCACAATTCGTACACAAAGTAATTCAAAGTGCTTTACAGAATAAGAAATACATTAAAATCATAATAAAAACAAATCAAAACATAAATAATCATGAAGATTAAAATTAAAAAAGAGAGACATAAATTGGAGAGAAGAGTGCGGAATGAAAACCTTTCAGTTATTTGCACAGTTAAACAGAAATGTTTTGAGTCTGGATTTAAACAGCGTCACAGAAGAGTCTGTCTCACATGTTCAGACTGTTCCAGGTTTTAGCTGCATGAACCTGAAACTCTGACTCCCCTTGTTTAGTCGTGACTCTGGGCACCAGCAGGAGTTGGTCCCTGAGCTCCTCAGAGTGTGAGATGTTCATATGACACTAACATGTCACAGATGGACTTTGGTGCTCGGCCATGGAGACACTTGTACAAACAGAGACACTTTAAAGTCTCTGAGCCACAGGAGCCAGAGCAGAGACCTGAGACCAGGACTTATGTGCTCGTACTTCCTAGTTCGAGTCAGGACCCGAAGGTCGGCGAAAATTGTTAATGAACTCCGTGTCACTGAAGTGAAGCACATCACCACTCACCACTCTTGGCTCCGTCTCCACATCCACACGTTCCTTTCAACAGACGTCGCTGTCGCTTGTCCCCACAAAACACCACGACCAAAAACCTCGTCCTTCTCCTTCTCAATCTCCTCCTTAAAACAAGTAAGTTGTTCATGTTCTGGCTCCGGTACGAGAGGAACTTTAAAATCTCCAGGTGCTCGATGCTGCGTCCATGTTTGGACAACTTCTGTAAACACAGAGACGCTCGCTGCAGTTGACGTCGCGTGTCTCCAGTGTCACATGTGGGACACTTTTGGGCCATTTAACGTTCACACTGGAGTCACATACAAGTCACATTTAACTGGAAATGTGAACGACCTCGGACTTCCGGTTCAATGAGACGGTGAGCGCGTGTACAGCGAGGGGGGCTCCTACTCCAAAAACTTCTACTACCTTGTGTAAAAACTTACAGCACTGATTTCACCTGCATCCGAGAGTGAATTTGGTAAATACATTTTATGATGAGTCAATCAAAACAGAAGCAACTGTTGCTGACCCAAGCCCCATTGACACGAGCTGCGACCTCATCAGCTAAGTTAGCATCTACCGTCGCAGACGCCACAGCCGCCGCGCCGGACCAGTAAAATGAGTTCGTTGGAAGCAGCAGCAGCAGCGAGCAGACCATGGCTGTTACCAAAAGCGATATCGAAGCATTATTAAATGCGCAATGTGAGAATCTCAAAAAAGACATGGCCAAACTGATCGACAATCTGGTTGAATCTTTGAACCTATCAGTGCAGGCGCTGGGAGGAAAACTCGACCTGTTTGACAGTCGTCTATCTGAAACTGAAGTGAGAGTGAGTGACAACTTTAAAAGACTAAACGATTTGGAAACAACTGTCAAAACTCTCCGACTACAAACTACAACACTTCAGGATCGCGTTGACGACTTGGAAAATAGGTCCAGATGGTCCAATCTACGGATAATAAACATTCCTGAGGGCAGCGAACGGGACCTGGACCCAACGAAATTTGCTGCGGATCTCATCATGACTGTGACGGGTTCGGGAGTTTTTGTCAGCCCGCCGGAGATAGAGCGCGCCCACCGCACTCACGGCCCCAGACCTGGAGATCAGGGCGCACGCAAACCAAGGCCCTTCATCATCACGTTCCTTCGCTACCAGGATAAAGAGAAGATGCTGAGGTGGTCCAGGCTGCACACTGTGGAGTACCGCGGCGTGGAGCTTCGCGTCTACCCTGACATCAGCTCAAACTTGGCCAAGAAGTGTGCATCGTTTAATGCCGTTAAGAGCGCTCTGTATCAAAAAGGAATTAAGTTTCGGCTTCTTCATCCCACCCGCCTCTGTGTCTTCACGGAAGATGGGACCCACTATTTTGATTCTGCCGCGTCTGCCCAGGAATTCTACGATCGTCACGTCGCCTCTTCACCATAAGGGAAGTAAACTCTTTGAAAAAGTAATAAATAACTGATGCATGCCCTTACTTTTGAACGTGATTTAGTAAAATGGAACTTTATGGCTTTAGGCATGCTTGTTCTGCGTTTTGTTAATCTCGCCCTCTCAGTGCTCATCCTACCTCTCGGAGATGATGTATAGTTAGTCTTTAATTTAAAGTTTTACATATATATTAATATTATAATTATAACAATGATTATTATATAAAGGCGTATTTATACATATTCACACTTATTATTTATTAGCATTATTTGCATTTTACTAGTATTATCAGTACTAATAATATTGACACTATTATTAACATTAAGATTTATATATGTATATATATATGTATGTATATATGTGTATATATGTATATATATTTATATATATACCCACAACAGCATTAGTGTGCCCAGTGTCATTGTTATCATAATCACTCTTTTGTCCATGACCAAATTACAATTTCAATAACTCCAGTTAGAATAGGCAATTTAGTTTACTGACTTATTTATAATTTTTTTATTATTATTATGCTTTACACTCAGTGGTGTGCACTATTTTTTTGTCTTTATTATTATTATTATTATTATTATTATTATTATTATTATTATTATTAACACTGCTGATTGTTACTTTTATGTTGTTATTATTAATAATGATGGTCATATGGTGATTATGATGATGAAGATAATAATAATAATATTTAGTGATGGTGGTGAGGATAATGATGATAGTAATGGTTGTCATTACTGTTACAGTTATTAATAATATTTTACACCTGTTATTGTTGTTATTATTATTATTGTTACTATTATTAGTATTAGTAGTAGTATTATTAGTTGTATTATTATTATTATTATTAATTTATTTTTTCTCTCTTCTCTTCTTTAACAATAATTTTGTAAGAAAAGTAAACTTTTATTTATAAGTTAGGTCTATGGAACGCTAGCTTGACGCTACCGCCTTTATTTGATCATTTGTTTAGTTTGTTGTAGAGGAGGAAAAGGAGCCCTCTATACCTCCAAGTCTAAACTTAGAGTTAGGCTCCCATTTCATTTGTAATGGAAGTAGTTAATGGGGATCTGCTGCTTGTCAAGAACAAGCCTAGGATTAGGGTAGAATTTCTATCTTTTTTATTTTATATTATCTTTTCTAGAGGGGTTGGGGTCCTACAGATGAACGAACTTCTAAAATTTAAGTTTTTCTCTTTGCATGTAAATTTCTTGTCTTATCTGCTCTTTTACAATGCGAGATAATCTATGTGTCAAACTAAAGCTGTGAATTTGTACAGTGGGAGCACTCCTAATAAATTTGTATCTTGGAATGTTAAAGGAGTCAATGGACCAGTAAAAAGAGGCAAAATTCTTGCGCACCTTAAACATCTTAAAACTGATATCGCCTTTTTACAAGAAACCCATTTGACAATAAAGGATCATCATAGACTAAAGGCTTCATGGGTTGGTCAAATATTCCATTCCAAACTTAACAGCAAAATGAGAGGTACAGCTGTTTTAATTCATAAAAAAATTAATTTTATACCCAAAGATATTACTTCTGACCCTCAGGGGCGATATGTACTGATTTCAGGCTCGATCAATAACACTACATTAATCTTGGTTCATTTGTATGCTCCTAATTGGGATGATGAAACTTACTTTCAAAAAATAATCCCATTACTACCCAACCTTAATACTCACCACCTGATTCTAGGAGGTGACCTGAATTGTACCATGAATCCTCCTTTAGATAAATCTTCATTTAAACATCCCTTCCCAAATAAAATGGCCAAATCTATTATTTCCTTTATGGATAAAATGGGCGGAGTAGATCCATGGCGCTTCCGTTATCCAACTGACCAACACTTTTCTTTCTACTCTCAGGTTCATAAAGTACTCAAGTATAGTGATTTCCGATCATGCCCCAGTACGTTTAGATCTCTCCCTGCCATCATGTCAAAGAACACTCCCACCTTGGAAACTGAACTGTTTATTACTAAATGATGATCAGTTTTGTGAGTCAATCTCCATGGCTATTAAGGATTTTCTTAAAAACAATGACTCTGATCTAATTTCTCCATCTCTTCTGTGGGAAACTCTGAAAGTTGTAATTTGGGGTGAAATTATTTCCTATACAGCTAGATACAATAAATTAAATAGACAAAAAATGAACAAGCTTTTAAATAATATTAAGGAAATTGAAAAAAAACTGCTAACTTCAGTTAATCCTGAATTGGAGAAGGAGAGATTAGATCTGCAGTTGGAATACAACTTACTACTCACTCATCAAACTGAGAAATTGATCTTACAGTCACGTGGTTTTCAATACGAACATGATGAGAAGGCAGGGCGCTACTTGGCACATCAACTGAAAAGTCAAACAATATCACGTGAAATTAAAGGCGTTAAAACTTCCTCAGGTGATTACGTTTCCACTCCATCCGATATTAATAAAACCTTCACCAAATTTTACACCGATCTGTACACTTCTGAATTTCCCACTCATGAGGTGGATATGTTATCCTTTTTTGACGCCTTAACTGTACCGTCAATCTCTGATGGTGAGTTATCTGATCTTGAACAGCCCATAAACATTTCTGAGATAACCGATACAATATCGGTAATGCAAAATGGAAAAGCCCCTGGCCCAGATGGATATCCTATAGAATTCTACAAGAAATTCTCCAAAGTATTAGCTCCCCTTTTATTGAGAATGTTCAATGAATGTTTGAGTAAAGGGACTCTACCAGAAAGCCTCTCAAAAGCTTCTATAACTCTGATATTAAAACCAGGAAAAGATTAAACAAACTGCAGTTCCTATCGTCCCATCTCTCTTTTAAATTCAGATTACAAAATCCTTGCCAAATTGTTAGCTTTACGTCTTGAACCTATTATGCCCAACATTATATCAACCGATCAAACTGGCTTTATGAAGAACCGTCATTCATTTTCAAACATTCGTCGACTCCTTGACATCTTAATGGCCACCGCACCCAATGAGACTCCTGAAATAGTCGTCTCACTGGACGCAGAGAAGGCATTTGATCGTGTGGAGTGGAGGTATATGTTGGAAGTTTTAAAAAAGATTCAATTTTGGCCCCAAATTCATAAACTGGATAAGGCTTCTTTACTCATCCCCTAAGGCTTCTGTCACCACAAACGGAGTTCACTCACCTTACTTTTCTCTAAGTAGAGGCACTCGCCAAGGTTGTCCGCTGAGTCCACTCCTTTTATAATATATTATATATATATATATATATATATATATATATATATATATATTATATTATATAATTAATAATAGAATCACTTTTTAAAAAAGCGTTAAAGATATTTGATAGGAAATCTTTATCGTTTCATCATTGTCTCATTCTACAGAAGTATAATATCTTAAGTTTGGGAAATTTTCAAAAATTTAAACTTGCCTGCTCAGTCTACAAAATCTTAAATGGACTTGCTCCACCAGCTCTGGGTGAGTTCATTAAGCCCAAGTCCAGCTCTAGTGGTCGGGGAACAAGAGCCTCTATCAGAGGCGACTGTGCAAAACCCTATAGACGCAACAACTTTCAGTCAACAGGTGTGAACAGTCAAGGAACAGAAATCTGGAACAACATCCCAGCTGCTATAAGAGACTCCACCACATTCAGTTCATTTAAAACTAATCTGAAGCGACGGCTTAAGAGAAACCAGATCTGTGATCACTAATGTTCTGCTCCTATGTAAATGTCAGTGTTGTATGTCATGCTTGTGTGTTTGTCTATTGTGACGCGTTTTATGTTCTTATGTTTTATGTTTCTATCTCTCTGACCTGCAGGACTACAGATGAAAAGTAGCCTTAGGGCTAATTCTGGCGTATTTACAAGTATATGTTCATGAATATGCATTGTCCCTTTTAAATAAATAAATAAATAAATAAACAAATTATCACTATACGCGGATGATCTCTTACTATTCATTTCAGACCCAATCTCCACTATTCCTCAAATAATAGATTTATTAAATAGATTTGGAACCTTCTCAGGCTATAAGCTAAATATTGCTAAGAGTGAGTGTTTTCCGGTAAATAATTTAGCATCTCAGATCCCTAGTCAACTCTATCATTTTAAATTTTGCAAACAGAAATTTAAGTATTTGGGCATACAGATATGCTCTAACATGTCAGATCTGTATGAATATAACTTTCCCCCATTAATTTCAAAACTTAAATTGGACTTAGATAAGTGGAACAGTTTATATATTTCAATTGCTGGAAGAGTTAACTGCATAAAGATGAATGTGCTTCCACGTTTTCTATATCTCTTCCAATGCCTACCTGTATTTCTCCCTAAAAGTTTTTTTCAACAGGTAGATGCTCTACTCTCATCTTTCATTTGGAAGAGAAAACCACCACGCATTAGAAAGGGGTTGCTAGAAAGACCAAAATTAACAGGTGGCCTTGCCCTTCCCAACTTGAAATATTATTACTGGGCCGCCAACCTGCAAAAAATTAACTTACTTATCCATAAATACCCCCTTAGTTGGTGTGACATGGAGACAAGGTCCTGTTCTACTTCTCTGCTGTCCATTCTGACATCTGCTTTGCCCACTCAAACTTCTAGTTTTTCATGCAACCCTGTCATCATCTCATCCTTCAATATCTGGTTTCAATTTAGGTCTTTTTTTAAATATAATGAATTGTTAATCCACAGTCCGATTCATAATAACCACCTTTTCCCTCCAAGCACTGACTCCGCATTTCTGTTGTGGGAAAGCTTAGGTCGAGCTAAAATAGGAGACCTTTACATTAATAATGTCTTTGCTAGTTTTGATGAACTTTGTAAAAAGTTCTCCCTCCCAAAGTCTCATCTTTTTCGATTTTTTCAAATTCGCAACTTTGTGAAATCGAATAGTCAGTCTTTCCCGAACATTCCTCCAAACACAGCGATAGACAAAATGTTTGATCCAGCTATAAAATACAAAAAGGTGGTTTTTCCAAGATATACGGTCTGATAATAGATCTTAAAAATGAATGTTTGGAGAAAATAAAAATACAGTGGGAGGATGAAATTGGTAAAGAATTAGATGAAGATGGTTGGAAGGGTGTACTTTCACAAATAAACAATAGTTCTTCGTGTTGCAAACTTAATTTGATACAATTTAAAATAGTTCACCGCATTTATTACACTAACCATAGACTATCCAAAATGTATCCTGATGTGAAAGATGAATGCAACAGATGCAAAATGTCCCCCGCAAATATGACACATATGTTTTGGTCATGTCCTCAACTAAAACATTTCTGGATAGCTATTTGCAAACACCTTGCAGATGGTTTGAAAATTGCCTTGACCCCTTGTGCTGACCTGGCTATATTTGGAATATTATCCAACCAATATAATAGACACGAGATGGATATTATATCCTTTTCAACTCTTATAGCCAGAAGAAGAATATTATTAGAATGGAAGTCACCGACTGCTCCAAAAGCCTCACAATGGCTGAGTGACCTCATGTCATTTCTTGACCTTGAAAAAATTAAATATGACTTGAGAGCCCAACCAACTAAGTTTTACACTGTATGGGGCTCAATAATCAAATATACAAAATCTCTAAAATCATTATAACTCTACATCCTTCTCAAGAGGGTGTCAAGGCTAATTTCTAATTTGGTGTGCTTCCACTGGCACAAATGGTACAAAGGAAAAGAAAAAAAAAAAAAAAAGAAGAAGAAGAGTACAACGCAGATTGTTACTTATATATAACCTGTATTGTGTATGTAGGACCTGGGGGGGGTGGGGTTAGTGATGTGGGAGTATAAAAAAAAAATAATAATAATACATGATCATAATCCTTACATTCTTTCACGCTCATCGTTGCTTGTTTCACACGATCATAAACGATAATCTTTGTCACCTTCATTAACGTTATTATTAGTTTGAACGACTATAAACGAAAACAAAATGTCCTTACTTTATAATGAGATTAGTTTATTTCGCACGGTCATAAATGATAAACTTTTACACCTTCGTTAACATTATTATTAGTTTGCAAGGCCATAAACGAAAAACAAATAATCCTTATACTTTTTATTTTATGTGTGTATGTATGTATGTATGTGTATATATATATATATATATATATATATATATATATATATATATATTTATTTATTTATTTTTTTATTATTTTTTTTTTTATTTCTCATTGTAGTTTTTTCGCACGATTATAAACGATAAACTTTTATGCCTTCGTTAACATTATTATTAGTTTGTAAGACCATAAATGAAAAACAAATAAACTTTATATGTGTGTATGTATGTAAGTATATATATGTATATGTGTATATGTGTATATGCATGTATGTTATATATATATATATATATATATATATATATATATATATATTTTTTTTTTTTTTTTTTTTATTATTATCTTTTCATTTACACTGTTGTTTGTTTTGCATGATTATAAACGATAAAATTTCGTCCCTTTGTTAACACTACTGTTAGTTTGTACGACCATAAACAGGAGGAAAATGTATGTATGTGTGTATGTATGTATATATACGTGTATACATATGTATGTGTCTAAAACTAGAATTGATTAATAAAAAAAAAAAAAAAAAAAGGAAATGTGAACGACCTCGCAAAAACATCGGATTTCACAAAAAAATCGTAATTGAGCGTTAAGCCCTGCAGTCTGAACGTAGCCATAAATATGTTTAAATTACATTTTATTATTATTATTATTATTATTATTATTATTATTATTATTATTATTAGCTTTAAGATGGAATTAGATAAAGTCCTTGAAAGTGGGAAGCAACTCCCATTATTAACAGTCACACCCAAGCGGTAGCATCCTACTGCTCTCTCCTGACTACTACCCACTCGTCTATTTCTACTGAACATGAACACTTTGGTGGTGCTTGCCCCAAAGGATCGATGACGGGACTCGGACTACAGCCACATTGGGCTATAACAGCAGGCAGGTCTCTGCTCCTGTCGGCAGGAGCTGTTACAGTGGTGTGGGGTTGGTAGTTCCACTTATACACCTATAAAATGACTTTAGGCTTTCTGACCCTCCACCTGAACACTAACACCTCCAGCACCAGGACGTCATACAGGAGCTGAGCCACAGACAAGACACGAGGAAACAGCTTCACCTCATGATGAGACTCACCAGAAGCCCTGTGTTGCTTTAGTGTTTGGTACTTTTAGTTTCCTGGGGTTTTCTGGGATGATGTCGCTCTTCATTTTGTTTAAATATTTCCAGATGATTTTGTTTACTTCATACCTGCCCTCGTCCAGTCACATTGTAATGATCATGTGAGAGTAAGTGCAGATTACTTCCTTGTGTTTCTGTATGTATTTTATCAGTTGTTTTACATCATTATAATCTCTGTGACAGACGCAGAGGAGATGTTCTGTTTCCTGCTTGTTTGCATGTTAAGAAATATCGTCACATGTTGTGTTCTGTTGGCCTGTTCCCTGTTCACATGAACTTGGACTGGTCCCTCTTCACCTGCCAAACACAAAACATTGTTCATTGTTCAAACTGGCCCATGGTCCTTCTGACCTGAAGCTGAAGTGTCAGTTATGTGTGCAGGGGGCGTGGCTTGTTACTTCTTCCTGTACCACTAATGTTGTACCTGTGAGTTCTTGTGTAATTGTGTGTTGTTTTTAATGATGTTGTGATGTTCTTAATACATAATTAGGTCAGAGCCCCACACATGGTGAAGGATCTAATGGGCTGATTCATGCAGCTCCTCACCGCTGTGTCGCACCACTCAAGTGTCTCCAACTGTGAACGTGGACCCTCACTCACCTGTGCCTGAGCTCCTGTGGCCCGAGGAGCTCAAACAGAGCAAGTCTCCATTTACATGATGTGGAATCAGCCCATAACAGTCCACAAGCAGTGGGGCTGGTCAGTAGAGGGCGCAAGTGCACCACACTCCTTAACTTGACCTAGATAAAAATAAAACATTAAAATTATAATGTCATTATTTTGTATTAAGCTATATGTTAATATATTCATATATTAAATATTAATATTTTGTTTAAAATTGAACGTGTATCTGCATAGACATATTTTCATCATGTTAAATGTGTTCATATCACTTTATTTGACTCATGTGTTTGGAATTTGAATGGGCTGAGTCTATGGAAGAGCCTGAAGTTTTGAGGAAAAGTTGACGTCATTACACTGCAGCCTTAAAATACGACTTGGGGCACAGGGTGGGGGCACCATGAAATCAAGTGATTGGTCTTTATAAACATTATCACTTCTGATCTATTGTGATGTGTGTTCGCTCTGTCCCGCCCAGCCCCAACTCTCCACTGGCAGCAGGTCACTGCTACAGGCTCATGAACAGAGAACAACAGAGCTGTGTGCTGTACAGGTATGATGAGTTCAACTTCAACTCAAAGTGTGTCCAAGGAACAGTTTTTAGGGAGTAATACGTCTTCTCTTCAGCATCTGGCTGCGGTGAAATCCTCTGGCTCTTGTGTTGATTCACATACTTGCTAATGACGGCTAGCTACTTTCTCTTAAACGTCCACACAGGAGAGCGGGAGGAGAGTCCTAAAGACACCGGGACCCACTGGGACTTGGAGACAGTCGCTCTCTCCTCTGCCTGCTTGTTTCTCAGTGTAAAAGTCTGACCTGGGTGTAGCGCAGAGGGCTTAAGTCTACCTGGTGCTCTAGTGCTAATATGGACTGGTGGAACTTTCAGTTAACACTTTAAGTGGGAAGAGAGATTAAGACTGGTCGTAAAACTTTACAAGCAGCTCGTGCATTCAGCTCTCTGATCTTGTGTCGAGGACCTGACTGGACCAGGACTTGGGCCAGTTTGATCTCTTCATATTGGAGACACCAACAGGACAGTGTGTAGATGATACACATCAGTCCATTAGTTTTGGGCAAATCTGTGGGCGGAGCCTCACAGGTAAATAGTGTTATAGTTAAATTGTGTGTAAATTTGCTCAGAGCCGACAGCTGCTCCGGTTGTTCTGCTGTGTGCTGTAGGAGCTGCACTGATGCCGTGTGTTTCTGTTGTGACCGGAGCCTCTTATTGTAGATTTGCTGATGTTGTTGGAGGTGAGTGTGAGCAGGTGGATCAGGTTGTGCTTTGTGCTCTGATAGTTCAGCCAGTAGTGACCAAAATGACTGTCTGTTTCTGGCATTCATTATACAACTATCTAGCCTATAGATAATACATATATTTATGATATATATTTATAATGTTGGCCTATGCACCACCCCAAAAACACCACCAGCTGCCACTGTCCACAAGTGCTCAGGCAATGCCACATACATCTCATCCTCCTCAAGTCATCAAGTCCCACGAGATGTTTGTGAGTTCACAAACTCATGAGAATCCCTCCTGGTGTGATGGAGCGTTAGGTGGTTGGAGCACAAATCATGTTGCAGCTTTATGTTTGTGTGGAAGCACCTAAACTAACAAAACAAACACATGAACGCCAACAGATGTACTTCAACCTATTTTAGCTCCAATACAGACTCTTCAGTTTGTGACAAAAGTGCAGAAGGGAAGTGCTTTGTGCGTTTGTGGACAGGGAAGATGTCTGCACTTTTGTCTCAACTGGACAAACACTTTTTGCTGTTGTCTCTGTTGTGACGCTTCAACCAGTCAGATTCAAATAATGGTCATAATGTCTTTGTGCTTTCTGATCGTTTTCAGCAACAAACTGTTCCAGACTGAACTCAACTCAGTGACACACACATGAGTCTGGTGGGAGCAGGTTAACAGTTTAGTGCTTTGCTCATTGATTCTGCAGAAAGCACCAATGTTTTTCAATCCCGAGAGATATTTTTAATTTTTTTTTCTCCTTTCTTTTCCCACGTAAGCAGCCGTATTTGTTTTGCCCTGGAAGGACCATGCATATCCTTGATTGGCCAATCCACCTGTCAATCACGCTGACACATTCACCAGGGGCCTGACTCACATCTTCATAAAGTAATGAAGAAGTGTGTATTCTGGAGTAAGTTGTGCTCTGGGATTGACTGTTCAGACATAACCAGATTGTAGCAGGATTTGTGCTTCTACTTTGGCTCAATAACAGACAAATCTCCTCCATCCCTCACTCCTGATCAAATAAAGGAGACACACTTCCACATAAGGTCACTTGGACTGGAGAGGAGTCTCTGTGCCCCAGTGTAATGCAGACCATCACTCAGCACCATGGACAGCTCACAACTTACTTTAGACTTTAGGAGGGAGAGGTAGGATCACCACTTGGAACGACACATCAAAATCTGTATGACTTGTATGTTTCTGTTGTACTTAAAGTCCTACCACTTATATTTTCAGAAATATAATACATAAAATAAAATATAATTATAAACAGATCATGAAGCATACTTCTGTCTTCTTCAAGTATCTGCCCTTTTCCTCTTCAATGAGGTGAACTATTTTGTGATGTAACATCAGGACTTTCCAAAAGCAACAACAACAGAACAGGACACAAACTCACACACTGGTGGTGTTCAGATTCTAGGATGTGGTGATGGGACCAAGAGGCAGATTTCCCCAGAGTTAAGATCAGTGGTTCCACACCTTAAATCATTCACATGATTCTGAGTCCAAGTGTTGAGGAAATAATGATTGTAGAGTGAAAAAGCTCCATGCTCCATGTGAGATGAGGTCAGTGCATAACCAGTGTTTTACCCTGGAATTCCCTGACGTCCTTCTCCTGACTCTCACTGTTTTTTAAGAATAAAACTGATAAAACTGATTCTACTTAATAAAATAAAAATGTTATAAAATAATGATTATAGAATATTTCATACAGGCCAATAAGATTCCATCTCTTCATTAAAATTAATACCATCTAGTTCAGCGTTCTTCTGTAAGAGCTCCTAGGGTCTCGTTAGGGTCCTGACCCCCTGTTGGGAATAACTGGACTGCACTATAATTAACTATGGAATATTCAAAAGGTAAATCCAGAAGAACTGAACCTGATCATTTCTATTAGTGGCAAGACCCTAGAATCCACAAGTTTACAACAAAAATGTGCATTTCCACAGTGTTCATGTGAGCGGCCCGTCTGTATTCAGTGTTACTGGCCCCTGTCTGTATTCATTATTGGCCCCTGTCTGTATTCATTATTGGCCTATAGAATGTTCTGAATCCCACACATTGTAAATCCACTCGGTGTGAAGAATGGGGCTCTGTAATATCATCTGCATTATTGTCCAGTGTGTTTCACTGCACTGCACACTGAGAGGAGGCACAAGAACCCCTCTCCACTACAATAGCACAGTGCTTCAGGGGCCCTCTCCTGTGGCCCTCAGAGGAGCCCAGGATCCTGCTCATTGTTCGGGGCAGGTGGCAGCTCCTCCTGCCTGTATCCTCTCCTCTCTTCCAGTCGCTCTGAGAATGGGCCCCAGGACGGAGCTCATTGTGTACATCTCCTCCTCCACAGTGCTCACGCTGGCCCCTACAGGGCCCCTACACGGCCCTTATATCTGCACAAACATCTGCCTTTATGGGGCTCGCTGGGTTCCATGCACTCTGCTGTGTGTGTGTGTGTGTGTGTGTGTGTGTGTGTGTGTGTGTGTGTGTGTGTGTGTGTGTGTGTGTGTATATCTGAAGCGCCGTGCTTCACTGCTCTTCTATTGCATGAGGATGAGCACAGAGCTCAAGAGCAGATGAAACTGTCCCCCACACACACCAACACACACCAACACACACACACAACACAACACACATGCACGTGTGGGGCCCTCGTGAGGTGCACAATAATGACACTGTCCTGACAGGAGAGAACAATTTCAACCCCACACTTAAAATGACAGAGGTGTGTAATACTTAGTCATATTTACCTGAGTACATTTTAAAATACAGCATACTTTTACTCTTACTTGTGTGTGTGTGTGTGTGTGTATGTATATATATATATATATATATATATATATATATATATATATATATATATATATATATATATATATATATATATAGTGTGTGTGTGTGTGTATATGTGTCCTTACATTAGTCGGATATCAAGTGCATATATTAGTTCAAAGTCCTTTCACGTCTGTGGATTTGAAAAATGGCTCCACTTTCTGAAGCTGCGGTGATGCCTTCTCTAAATTAAAAGGCAAATAAAAGTGTATACTTTATTTCCATTGTTGTGACAGAAAGACATGGACATAAACAGCTGTGGTCTACAGAGTAACAGCACATTCCACAACATATATACTTAATACAAAATCAATATTTAGTATCAGCAGCACAGTGAAAGAATAAGCCAGTGTCTCATTCTCCAGAGGCTAATTACAGCGTGGACATGCTGCTGCTGTCACACCCACTCTGACACAGCAGCTCACAGGAGACAGGCTCTGTACATGTACACAAACATCCCATAATATGATCTCATTACAGGTAGAGAGTGTGTTTACCTCACACACACGAGCACCAATCTCAGTTTGTTCCACCGAATGTCAAAAAGAACCAGATGAGAAGGATGTACAGTGCACATGAGAGCATCAGGAGCTGTGTGGTTCTGAGTCCAGCTAAGATAACAGACTTTTATTTACATATATTTACACATGTGCATGTATATTTATATGCTCCTTTATGAGTGTGCTGTGTGGACATGACAGACTGTTCCTCTCATTCATTTGATGAGTTATTATTTGGATTTCAACCCTTCTCTTCAGAAGCGCTGGACGATGGGTCAAATGCAGAGGACAAATGTCTCTATGGAGACAATGAACCTGAACTTAATTTCATTTTTAGTTTGTGTGGCACTGACATTGGAGGAGGCTATGCAAGTGGCAACAGTTCTTCATTTTATTTATTTATTTTTGTATACATGTGTTTTTATCAAAAGATGCAAATAAAAATAGAATTGTAAAAGATCAGGACAGAATCATGAGTTGTAGAGGCCACAGCACCACGGACAGAGCGGTTCAGCACCATGGACAGCTCACGACTGGACTGGGGTCTGGAGGTCTGGAGGACTTTGTACTGATGTGATGTTTTTCTTTTGATAACACATTTTGATGCCTGTTGGAAGTGCACTATAGAAAACACTTTCACCACACACAAAGCACAATGAACTGGAACCAAACTGCACCTGAGGTAAACTGTCCAATATCAAATCCTACCACAACACAGCTTTGTTCTCTGTCTCTGCTAAATGATCGTTTCACATTTTCCACACAACGGATCTGTTTGCAGTCAAAAAGTCATAAAGTCGTTAAAAAAAAAAGTTGAAAGTTTAAAAATGAAGAAACACATAAGATTTTTTTTTTTTTATGTGGACACACATTTTCGCCAGAACACTTTTTGGAGAAAGAGCTTTATGTCACTTATAAACTCACAGTGAGAAGAGTAACCAGAATCTTTACTCAAGTAAGAATACTGTTACACTCTGCAGTACCTAGGAATAAAAGGTAACACTTTATAATAACTACACCTTATTTAGCCTTAATAAAGCATGAACAAAGACTTAATTAATAATGAATGATGAATAATGAATGAGAGATTGGGTTAGATAACCATACGCCCCCGTCAATGTGCTAAAGATATATGTCCACAGTGGTCCTAGTTTTGGACATTCAGATGTGTCCTCTACTGTCATTTCTATAATGGTATTATTCAATACAGGGCACTCTGTTTGGTTGTTAATGTTAAAAATGTTCAATAAACAAAGTTGGAGGGAAAAAAAAATAAAATAAAAATATATATATATATATATATATATATATATATATATATATATATATATATATATATATATATATATATATATATATATACATTTACATAAATTCACACTTAGTAACTACTTAATTACTTCCTGAATTAGCACTTAACTTGCACTTAATTCACCTGTGCTGTAAATAGTTACTCATAAGTTTTTCTTACTTAATTACTCATGAACTAACCATTTGTGTGTGCATTTGTAAATGTATATTTAAGTACAAATTTGAGCATTTATTAATGATTATTAAGCCATGAGAGAATGATTTACTAGTAATGCATTATTGTTTCTCTGGAATTTGACCAACCTTAACAAATGTTTAATAAACATAATTCATTTTCACTTTAGAAAAACTCTCAGAAAGATTTAACTAACAGATAACAGCTGCCTGAATGATCATTGTATTGCATTATTAGTAAATCATTCTCTCATAGTTTAATAATCATTAATAAATGCTCAAATTTGTACTTAAATATGCATTTGTAAACATGCAAATGGTTAGTTCATGAGTAATTAAGAAGTATTGAATAACTATTTACAGCACAGGTGAATTAAGTGCAAGTTAAGTCCTTATTCAGGTAGTAATTAAATAGTTACTAAGCGTGAATCATTATTAATTAAGTCTTTGTTCATGCTTTATTAAGGCTAAATAAGGTGTAGTTATTATAAAGTGTTACCGAATAAAAGAATGGTAACTACAGTTGTGATAAAAAGTGAATTAACTTGAGAAAATATTGAGTACAATGAACCTCTTGAGGGCTTAAATTCCACATTCGCTTTACTTAAAGGTGCTGTACCTGTTTTTTTGTGTTTTTTTTACTGTCTTAAACAGAACCTTACACATTCTGAGCACCTAATTATTCACCACAATGAGTTTTAAAGCCCTTTTTCCAACTCCCTGAGGCCTGAGTTTATTGTGAATGGTAAAGCAAGCAACTAGCATGCAAGCAGCACACTTCCTGATTATTGAACAATACTGACAGTACACAGTGGACTTATTTTGAGCTCAAGGTCCTAATACATGGGAAAGAAATTGGATACAGACTCTTTAAAGTACGCACACAAATCGTGGAAATATTTAAAATTCTCATTGTTTGATTTATTTCTTTAGTATTCTTTATTTGTGTGTTGACTTCTGTTGTTGTGTATGATTGTCCCTGAGCTCACACACCCTGGCCTCACATGCCCGTTGTGCGTCCAGAGGAGGTCAGCGCTCTCCATAACGGCTCAGCGCACAGGACGGCGCAGAACATCGGAGGAGCAGTCTGAGAATAGAAGCCCGGCCCCGCTCCTCTGCTCCGGGCGCAAACAGCAGCCTCACCGCGGCGGGACACGGCGGCACGTATGGACTGACCCCAAACGCAGCTCATCTCTCTGCGTACGCATCTGCCCGTGGAGCTCTAATAACACAGACTTCCCCTGGATCCTAACGGACAGTGCGGCGCTCTCAAGAATAAACAAGATTATCTGCAGTGAATAGAAGAGAACGGAGCTGTCAAAGTGAATTCAACGGCCGGTCTCTGCTTTACCTCTCATACGCTTTAGTTCCAGAGCAGCGCTATTCAACTTGTCGCCCGTGATCCATCCCCAAATATGTGAAATAGTTTTTCTCTTGTTTACTGGTTAGTCCTGGTTGGTTCTACTCAAGTTTAATTCTGACTTTTTCTTTTACTAATGATACATTTTATTTATATTAGATTTTACATGTGTAATGATTGGCTCTCGGCTTTCTCAACCTCTCCACGTTTCCAGGGGAGTCCCTCAAGGGTCAGTCCTGGGACCAACTCTCTTCTCCATTTATATTAATGATATCCCATTGTCTGTTAGCAAAGGAACTGTTCACCTGTATGCAGATGATGCAATTTTATATAACTCTGGCCCCAGCCCTGAAATAGTCAATCAAAATTTACAAGAAAGTTTTCTTAATGTAGAGAAAGCCAACTGGACTTGACGCTAAATGCAAAAAAAAAAAAAAAAAAAACAAGGGCAATCTGGTTTAGTCGCATTAAAACTACTAATTCTCACAAACTTTTTCTTGGCACAGCAGATGGAACCAGCCTTGAGCAGGTTACAGAATATAAATATCTGGGAATCTGGCGAGATAGCACGTTAGCTTTCCATCATCACATCGCCGTCTTACAGGCAAAGGTAAAGGCTAAATTGTTTTGTTTTTTTTTGGACAGAAACCGCTCCTGTTTCACAATCCCAGCTGAACGTGCCATTGTTGAGACGTCCATTCTTCCACAATTTGACTATGGTGACATCATTTATCGACATGCTTCCAAAAGTAACCTTGCAAAATTAGATCCCATTTATCATTCTGCGATCCGTTTTGTTACAAATGCCCCGTTTAGGTCTGCTGTACACTCAGGTGAACTGGCCCTCACTGCAGTCTCGCCCAAATATGCACTGGCTTATGTTTGTCTATAAAAACAATGCCAGAGCTCACACCTCCATGTCTAAGTCAGCTGCTCGAACAAGAGTCTCCCTCCAGATACAACGCTCGGTCCTCACAGCTCATCAAACCGAAAGTTCCGAAGTCCAGGTCGTCTCTTGGCCTCGTGTCATTTCGATGCGCCGCTGCTAATAATTGGAATTTGGCTCAAAGCTCACTTCAACTGGACTCCTTCATTTCTCTTTCTGCTTTTAAATGTAAACTGAAGGTAATTTTTAAAGACATGTGTAAATGTTTGTTTTATGTTTTAATGAAGGATGTTGAGTGTTTTGACATTTCTGACCTTTGTGGACGACCATATTCAGTACTTTAAAAAAAATCGCTTTTCCTTCTCTCGGTTAGAACGATTGGCACAGCCGTAAACTACACAACACATCGGCATTTTCCTCCAGTCAGTTCACTTCCTGCCCTCCGTCTGATTTTGCGCGCTGACAAACGTAGCCCTGTGACGTCACGTGAAACCCAGATATACCTGGGTCAGTATTTCGTATCAATCTTCCCATCACATGCATTGTAAAATAAAAAAAAATAGAAAAAAAAAAAAAAAAGGATGCTCAGAATGTGTGAGGTAAGTGAGAAATAACTGTGGACCTCTGCAAACTGTTGAAAGTGAAACTAAACCCGACGTGAACAATAACGTGTACTTTAATCTTCAACTTAACCTTAGACACTAAATCTGATTTTTTTTTTTTTTTTGCTACTCAACCATGTACATGTTTTAATAGCACTGACAACTGGTTCTAGTGCTTTGAACATTTTAAAGCAAACCAGGTCAATTTGCATCTTTGTGTTCAAAAATATATAAAACGTGATCCTGTCCTGGCTCCAGTGTCCACTGCCAAACCCAGGTACACAGCGCTGTCCTGACTAGAGCCCGACCGATATGGATTTTGTTGTGGCCGATATGAAACCGATATAATGGGAGTTGGAGCTGCCGATAGCCGATATAATCACCGATATATTTAGTGATGTAAAAATTCACTGTAAATCTTGAATTGATTAAAAAACTTAGGTTTGGCTCTAGTGAATTCTAAATTGGGTTTATTTAGGCAACATTTATTGTTATTTTGACTCTTTACATCACATTTACATACAGTAGATTGGAATAATGGCATTTTTGCATCACATTCTAGACACTAGTGATGGGTATTCCAGTTTTGTTTTTGTTTTTTTGGTTTTTTATGGAGAATCGGCTCGGCTCACTAAAGCAGCTGGCTCTTTCGGCTCCCAAGCGACTCTTGAGATGGTTTTGTTGCAAGCAGGACTAAACCAGAACTGAACCAGGACTGAGTGTCGGGACTCGGTCTCTATCTCTCTCCTGCACTTAAGCCCAAGTTTAGTCCTAGTTTATTCATTTTATGCTGAACTGCAGCCAAATATGCACTTTTTTTATCCTATGCACAGGCAGATTTCTGAAAGTTTCATTTTCAGCCGCTGCTGCTGTCAAACTACGGGTCTACATGCGGCTTGAAGAGAAAAAGTGAGAAAAAGAGAAAACACGGCTCCCAATAAGAAGCAGGCTCCTGTTGTTCGCTCTAAAGAGCCGCTTCGATCGCGACCGACCCATAACTCCTAGCTAGTAAACTATCGCTATTAGCCTTTAGCCGTAAAAACATGTGCACCGCGGTAATTAATTATATGCATAAATGTGGATCATTCACACGTCTATTCACAGCTCATTTACATATCAATGCTGGTCCAGTAACAAATATACGACCAATATAATCACTTTACAATAGACCAATAGAAAACAGTCTGTTTATGTGCGGGAGCTACAGCAGCTAATCGCTAACAAAACCTAAACTAGCTTCAAAGTCGATGTATTTCCAACACTCACCGCTCACACAGGCTCCTCCCACATCACAAGTCTGAACTAATAAATGTCCTTTTAATCCAGACTCAAACCGATTGTCCGAAAAAGAAAATAATCTCAGTGTTGCGCACGGCTGCGGGTGTAAACAAACACACGTGAGTGAAGTGACGTGACTCTGTGGTGTGTTCAGGGACAGTACGGACACAGACACAGACAAATTACACCGTAGATAAATACTGATGCGGAGCCACATATTAGGACATTTATCTGTCTGTAAATTGGATTAAATGAACAGAATGTAGAGAGTCTAAGCTTTATAACGAGGTATAACATGCCCACGTGAAATATCGGCCCATATCAGCAAGCATATCGGCCGATAGCCGATATGTCTCCAGGTGCCCATATTGGCCGATAATATCGGCCAGCCGATGTGAAGCATGAAGTGTTTCCCCCCTCCCCCTCACTCTCCCCTTTAGTCCTCCAGACCCCCTCCCCCTCACTCTCCCCTTTAGTCCTCCAGACCCCCCTCACTCTCCCCTTTAGTCCTCCAGACCCCCTCCCCCTCACTCCCCCCTTTAGTCCTCCAGACCCCCCTCCCCCTCACTCTCCCCTTTAGTCCTCCAGGTCCTGCCCAGTTTAGCAGCTCTATTTAAATTGTGGTTGTGGACAGATTTAACTTGTTTTTTTTAAATGAACTTGTTCACATTTTGAAGGCAGTAAAATCAGGTGCAGTGCCTTTAACAGAGCACATCCACTGTGAGCAAAGTGCCAGCAGAATGTGCAGGGAGCAGGAGGAGATGTGAGGGAGGGGCTCCAGAGCGTCTGCCAAAGGTTAATGCCTGGGCCTGCTCGCCGAGTGGGAGTAATTACCCAGGAGACATTGCATTAGCTGCGAGCTCCAGTGGAAGCCTCAGATGGACCCTCACTTGCACTGTGGGGTGTGACAGGGGCCGCACTGGCTCAGTGGTTAATGCTTTGGCTCATCAAGGTCAGCAGTTCCTCTGCTTGTTGTGTCCTTGAGCAAGACACATACATTTATCTAAAAAGGCCTTAGAATATTACATGGTTATGCTCTGTTTTAACTTCAAACAGCTGCTGGGCCTGACAGTTGCTCCAGCAGCACTGATGGGTCAAATGCAGAGGACGAGTTTCCCTTTTAAAGACGCTGCACCAGTCTAATCATTTGGACAATTTTAAGTTTCCATGGAAACATGAAACATGGACACTTTGCATAGGTAACACCAAGTGATGTTATCCAGTGTTTGTTTTCTTTATGTTTATGACTTTCTATATTTCGATACACAGAAGACGTCGCACACAGTGTGTAATGGAAAATATGTGGGATTATGTAAACAAGACGTTTTTATGCTTCACTGAGAATCTACAGTGTAAATAATGGTGGAAAGAATACAAATAAACAGAGGTGTGTTCATCCAAAGTGTGTAGATACATGTATCATTTACTTGACACAAGGATGAGTTTTATCTTTAAGTGAACCTGCTGGAACATGGAGCGCGACATGTCTGTGTGGGGCTCACACACTAAGTGCTCTGTGGAACAAAACCGAGGAATTATGCTATTTATAGCAACTAGAGCTAAACAGCTGATCACCGCTCGTACCTCCAGGCCAATCAGAGGCACAGGGAGGAACACAGTGAACACGAGGAGGAGCTGCCGTCACACAGCTGTAGCCCTGTAGCAGCTACGACCAGAATACTGTTTGAATTGACTCTGAAATAATAAAATCATTTTACCAGAGCTGGTGTTTACCTGCGCTCACTCCGGGGGCGCGGTGTGTGGAGTCACAAGAGACTGATGGGTAAAGTGCACCTTTTATAGGGCTTCACAAAGACGGCAGCTCTCCGTGCCACACACACTTTAACCTCAACCTGTAAAAACTGACAGAAGAAGCCCATTCAAGTCAAAACTCAGCCAAATGAAAAGACAATCAATACCAGGGCTGGGCCGGTCAATAAATGTCTCCCTCCACAGTTTTATTTCACACATTTAAGTCCTCCAAGTGCATTATGGGATAAATATTTAATTATAATAAAACATAAATGTGATTAATTGCAGAGCCCTTCACTGAACGCAGTCTGAATCAATAATGTAGGCAACATTATGCAATGTGTTTCTTTTGATATAAGACACTTACAGTGTTATTAATTTGTTGCAAAGCAGGTTACAGTCAACTGGAGGTTCATTAGCTGTGTTGTTTCCCTGCACACTTCCCTATGAGCCGTCTGCACACCACACTACACCCTCTCTTCTTGGTTTGGAGTCATCTGGATGTCTTTGCTCATTTTAAAAAGGCATGGAGGCATTTAAATGGACTTAAAACTACACTTTTATCTTCTCAAGTCTTAATTCCATCAACAGAGCGCAGTGTGAGAGAGGTTCAGAAGGGAGAGGGGCTTTCCTGTTGTGTCTCCAGACTTCATCTGGTTCCGCCTGGGGGCTGCTGTGGTGTTCCAGGACACAGAGGACACAAAGGAGGGACACTTTTGTCCTGAGGGCTGCTGTTCTCCTCAAACTGCCCTGACACTGAATCTGATGACTCGACCTGTTGAGCTGCACTGACACTTTTCTATTATCATTGTCTTACTGTATTTTACTGCTCGTCGTGCTTAAATTACCCTCAGGTTAAGATGAGGATCAGTCTCCAGGAAATATACGAAAATGTACATTCAAGAACCCTGAATGTGTGTATGCCTGTGTGTGTGTGTGTATATGTGTGTGTACATGTGTGTATGTGTGTGTATATGCAGTCCGTCTCTCGTCTCTCTCCTGCTTGGTGTATGCGCGTGTGTGTGTGTCTGTGTGGGATGTGTATGCATGTGTGTGTGTGTACGTGTGTGTACGTGTGTGTACGTGCAGTCCGTCTCTCGTCTCTCGTCGGCTCTCCTGCTTGGTGTGCGTGCGTGTGTGTGTGTGTGTGTGTGTATGCGTGTGTGTGTGTGTGTGCGTGCGTGTGTGTCTGTGTGTATGGGGAGTGTATATGTGTGTGTGTGTGTACGTGTGTGTGTACGTGTGTGTGTACGTGTGTGTACGTGCAGTCCGTCTCTCGTCTCTCGTCGGCTCTCCTGCTCGGTCACACTGCAGAGAGCCGCTCAGAGCTGCACCCTCAGGGCTCCCCATGAAAAGAATCCTCCCTTTGTGGAAAATCAATGGGGAGCGTGATGCGTCTCATATTCCATTGTATAATAGATCAGTGCGCCGGTCGTATGTGCTGCAGCGAAACACGTGAGCCGCCGGCGCAATGTGGACCCCTCCAGCCCCTCAAACCCCCCGTGTGGACTGGAGGGGCGACCTGGTGCGCTGCTTCTGCTGTCACATACTCAACTCTACAAGACGACAACACAACAACACAACACACACCACAACACAACAAGACTACAACACAACAACACAACACTACAACACAACACAACAAAACTACAACACACTACACTACAGCAACAACACTACAACACAACAACACTACACTACAAGACTACAACACACACACACAAACTACAAACTACAACACAACAACACAACACACAAACAAGACTACAACACTACTACACTACAGCAACAACACTACAACACAACAACACAACACTACAACACAACACAACAAAACTACAACACAACACTACAGCAACAAAACACTACACACAACACAACAACACAACACTACAACAAAACACACACAACACACAACACAACAACAACACAACAACACAACACTACAATACTACAACACAACACACAACAACACACAACACAACACAACACAACACTACACATACACAACAACACACAACACAACACTACAACACAACACAACAACACAACAACTACAACACAACACTACACAACACAACACTACAACACAACAACACAACAACACACACACACAACATACACACACTACAACACAACACAACACAACACAACACTACAACACAACACACAAACACAACACTACAACACAACAACTACAACACTACACACACAACACAACACACAACAACACAACACAACAACTACAACACTACAACACTACAACACAACACTACAACACAAACACAACACAACACTACAACACAACAATACAACACAACACACAACACAACACTACAACAATACTACAACACAACAACACAACACTACAACACAACACAACACACAACTACAACACAACTACACTACAGCAACAACACTACAACACAACACTACAAAACACAACACAACAAAACTACAACACTACTACACTACAGCAACAACACTACAACACAACAAGACTACAACACTACAACACTACAACACAACACTACAATACTACAACACTACTACACTACAGCAACAACACTACAACACAACAAACTACAACACAACAACAACACAACACTACAACACAACACTACAATACTACAACAAGACACAACACAACAACACAACACTACAACACAACACTACAACACTACAACAACAACACTACAACACAACAAGACTACAACACTACAACACACAACACTACAACACTACTACACTACAGCAACAACACTACAACACAACAACACAACAACACTACAACACAACACTACAACACTACAACACAACACACAACACAACACTACAACACTACAACACTACAACACTACAACACAACAACACAACACTACAACACTACAACACAACACTACAACACTACAACACTACAGCAAACAACACTACAACACTACAACAACAACAAACACAACACAACAACTACAACACAACAACACTAACAACACTACAACACACAACACTACAACACAACAACAACAACACTACAACACAACAACACAACACTACAACACAACACAACACTACAACACTACAACAACAACACTACAACACAACAACTACAACACAACACTACAAACACTACAAGACTACAACACTACACACAAACACAACTACAACACTACAACACAACACTACAATACTACACTACAACACTACAACACACAACAACAACACAACACTACAACACAACAACACAACACTACAGCAACAAAACTACTACACTGGTCCAGTCTAATGATGTGATGCACAACGCAATGTGTGCTTTAAAAAATAACACACACACTCACACACTGCAGAGGAAGAGCAGCACATTCTTTACCTTCAGCTGTGTTACTGTCCCAAAGGGAAGGTGCAGTGTTAGACACAATAAACATACAATACAATGTGACAGACTTGAGCACAGCTGCAGCTCACGCTGGAAGATGCAGAAGAACATTCCTTCTATAAAAGGCACAAGAACATGTAACCACATTTCACCAGCACAGACCCAAGCCGGGAGAGCATTCATCCTGGTTGTGGCTTCAGAGATGGTGTCCTCGCTCACTGAGACCTGATCTGGACACTCTCAGCTGCCACCCTGAAGGGAGGAGGTTAAATTCCTCAAAGATCATGTGCTCAAGGCTCTTCAGTATTTGTTGCTCCTTGTAAATCATGTTTCTGCTGTAGAAGTCTGACACTTTGACCAGTTGAGCCAGACCACAGGCTCTACACCAGCCTGTACTGTCCTCCATACAAGTGTACAACCACTCACCTCATGTCATAGATAAACCTCAGTCAACTCTCACACGTATAGTAAGGCATAGTAAGTATTTTGTACTTACTATATTTGTACTTGGGCATATATAATTGTATTATATATTCAAGTTCAGATTCAGTTTCCCTTTCAAAGCTGAAATCCAAATCACTAAAATGAGATCGAGGGACTTGTAATAAAGTTCAGACATATTTCTTAGAAAATCATAATAACATTTGGTCTGGCATTTTAGGCTTTTTTATTATTTGTGTGTTTGAACAAACTGTTCTGATTCACCTCAGAATGATTTGGCAATAAAAAAAGTGGGTTAGAGCTTTCCATTCATGTTTCACTGTTCACTTTTATCAGATCCTGGACAAAAAAGAAGAAATGGGTTTTCAAAAGCTTCTAACATTGTTCTCTCATCAAAAACATGCCTGAAGAGATTTTGGATATCATCCATGAGTCTGAGTGATCTAACCTTCTCTCTCAAGCCCATTTGAATCCTCCTTATGGTTCTGTGCAAGGCTCCGCCCACAAGCCTTTGCTCCCACACAACAGTTCTCCATAAAAACATGATTCAAAACACAGATTCTTGACAGACCTGATGTGATGTGCAGTCATGTCATTAGCACGATGACTTAGGGCAGAGAGCAAAGAGACGGTGTCAAAACAAAAGAGTAAAAGGTACAACAGTGATCCTGAACATGGGAGCAGCACAAGGACCCGCCTCTATTACAAAAATCTCTAGTTACAAAAATAAGCAAAACCAATGAATGTAACAAATATGTTATGCAAATGTGGCAGCAGGTCTGTGAGTCTGTCAGTGGCCTGCTGCGTGTGGCCTGAGGGCCTCTCGCCTGCTCGAGCCTCTGACGTCACTCGCTGTGTAAGAGCAGTGCAGCAGTACAGCACCGGATTAAGCTTTAATATTTCTTAAAAATCACCTTTCTCTGGCCTAAAGCCTGGTGATTGTGCCCCGCAGTGAGCGTTCCGTCCGTGAGTATTATGAGATCCTCATTTATCTCTCCGTAAATGTATCCAAACAAGCAGTCCTCCTTTTGCAGACCAGCGTGTGCACGAGGGTCAGCTCGGGACTTCTCCTGGCTCGTGTGTGTAGTCTTCTGTAAAATGATCCAGCAAATATCACCTTTTACGTTTGGAGACTCAAGCTTCCTCTTCTCTTCTGTTTAACTCTTTGTTTTCTCCTTCTCTTCTCAAACAAGACACAAACTAAATCAAACCTTTTTTTTTTTTTTTACTCAGATTGCTGTGGGTATTGGAGCTGCTTTGGTTTAGCAGATCTAATGTTGATAAATACTGTCCTCACTGAATTTGATTGTATGTGTGAGGCTGAATGGAGACAACTTTTTATGAACAGTCTTATAAATAATTGTGTATATACTAGTCTCAGTATCAGTATCCTTGCTCACAGCAGCGTCACACCAGCACGGCTCAAGTGTCACTGAGTTTGTTGAATCTCATCTCATTTAGTGTTTTTTGGGGGGTTTTTTTGATGTATGAATCAGCACAAAACCATCGCTACAATCCCCAACATCTGCTGTGCCACATGTGGGTTTGGACAGAGAGCAGAGGAGCACCTGTCTCGGTGCCCTGGAGGAGAGGGGCACTGGTGGAGTCTGTACGCAGCCCAGAACCAGAGCATGTGGCTGGGCAGATGGTCACTCGGCTGCTGGCTCCAGGCCGCACGGGGCCAGTGGAGGGGTCAGTGTGGGCTAAACGGACAGCACAGCAACTGGCATCACAATGTCATAACACTCACAATGTAACCGCCTCTCAGCCCATGAGGAGCACTCACATATTCATTTATACATGAATCATCTTGGTGGGCCAGAGTTACGCTGTCGTCTAATCAGAAACGCACATGTTTCTGTGCGGGGCCCCTCCCTACACTGGGCCCCGGTTCCAGACTGGATCCATTCATGTTGCACATTATTCTTTGATTTTAAAGGTGCACTCTGTAACTCTTCAAGTGTGACGTCCGTGCAGAGTCTGTATAAAGACGTGGACTGAGGGAGAAGTCACCCACAGCATTCAGCCCCAGTCAAATGAAGCTCATTGAGGTTGTGTCTATTTATACAGAGTGTGTGTGTCCAGAGCACCTGCTTGTTCCATGGAGATTAGTGCTTTGCCTGGAATGAACACTATGAAATTACAGATGGTCATTTATTGCTTAAATGAGATGGATGTGACCTGTGACTTGACTCGACAGCATCACCTGCCGTGGTGACAGAGACATCTGATGCCATCCTGGATGTCCTGGGTGCTTGGGTGCCCTAAACACAACAACAGTTTGAAAAAAAAAAAAAAAATGCAGTGAATTGAAAAATGAATGATATAAAAATGTACTGTACAAATAATAACGTTGGTGAGTGGCTCTGGGGTTTCAGACAAAGGTCATGTTCTGTATTCAGATTCATTTAGATCTGATATGATTATCAACTCATGACTCATACAGGGAGGGCATCTGACTGTTTGTGTCCTTCACTTCCCACACACGTGTGTTTGTTCATGTAAACTACAGCTGGAAGTGTCTCATTCTGTGGCTGGTCAACTTTGCCATGATAAATAAATAAATTAAAACACAAAAACACACAAATGTTTGATAGAATTATATATTTACTCTTTTGAAAATCAATTGAATAAAACATAAATTCTTCAAAGGACACAATTTCAGGTTGCTATGGCAACAGCATTGGTTGAAAACATGTGCCTGGCCATTCATGCACGAGTGTAATTTACCTTCAGTTCTTCTTTCCAAACGGCCGTGGACTGAGCTGTGGTGCACTCACAGTTTAAGGGTCCTCCCAGGAAGAATAGGACAAGGTTTCACTCTCAAGTGCCCACACTGAATCAAGTGTTTTGTCAAATTTTGTGCTGATAAAATTAAAGAAATATCTGAAGTATTAATGAAATGAATAAATGAAAAAAAGGCAGATTCCAAAAGGCTCACTTACAATGAAGGTTACCATGGCGACACAAGGAACAGATTAACAAACACAGCCTGAAAAGTGGATTCAAAGGAACTTTCTGTAAGGTTTAAGATTTGAGGTAAACATGTTCAGATCAAATATAGCTTTTCCCGATAACTAACATGACTGATGATTCATTCTTAATGACAAACTTTGGACAGGATGTTTCATTTATTTATAATATCATTTGATGTTTGGATTCAGAAAACATTCTTATTTGGGTTTCCAGCTTCAAAGCTGAGCTCCAGTGTGTTTAAACCTAACATGTCTCTGATCTGATGGTCTCTCTCTAAACCCCAGCACCTGCAGCATCATGAGTCAGTGCTGGTGCAGCCTCTGCAGCTCAGGGAGGGAAGTCTGGAGGTTCTGAGCTTCACATGAGCCTGAACATGAACTGAGACTGAGACAAACTTGATATCAGCTCAAACGGTTCATTTCAGCTGTTCATTTTTGCTGTCTGGAACTGCAGAAATGTGCCTGGTTTGAACATCCAGACTTCACTTTTTCTGGACTTCAGCGCACGAGGACTCACCCTGAACCTGCAGGACTGTCAGCCAATCAGTGCTCTCAGAGACTGCGTCCATGTTCTAGAATGTGATGATGTCATAACCTCAGATGGACCAAGAGGCAAACTAAATATCCACAATCCACAAACACTGAACCTCATCTTTATTTGTTAAAGTTTGGGAAAATGTGGAAAAAATAATTTCTCTTTACTTGGAGAAATGAACCACAAACCAGGTCAACAGATTTGACCTGATGTCACGACAACTCAGCCTGCACCTGCACCTGCCCCTGCCCCTGCCCTGCCCTGCCCTGCCCACCTGCCCCTGCTCCTGCTCCTGCCCCTGCCCCTGCTCCTGCCCTGCCCCTGCTCCTGCCCTGCCCCTGCCCCTGCCCTGCCCACACTCCTGCCCCTGCCCCTGCCCCTCCTGCCCACACTTCGGCCCCTGCCTCCTTCTCTCGCCCCTGCCCTCTCTCCCTCCCTTCTGCCCGAGCGCCCACATCAGCTCCCTCGTCCCCTCGCCCCCTCCCGCCCCTCGCCCCTCGCCCCCCTCCCTCTCCCTCGCCCCTCCCCTCGCCCCCTCGCCCCCTCGCGCTCTGCTGTGACTCCACCGCGACCGCTGCCACACAAAAGCTCTGCAGCAGTGTGACCGCGCGACAGCCAATTAGGACACAATCAATCCTAGAGAAGAAGAGCGGAGAGGAGGAAGAGGAGAGAGAGAAGGAAGAGGAGACAGAGGGACAGAGAGAGAGAGAAGGTGGCAGTTTTCAATAATTGTAATTTTCAAAGTGGGACTCAATTTATCCTGTCCATCAAAACGAGAAAGAAACACATTTCATCGAGCAAAGATTTCGTGACCCCCCCCTGCAGCGCCTCCGACGGGGGTCACGAAATCTTTGGTTGATGAGAAGAATGAGGATGAAGTGGTTTTGGGTGGGATCTGTCTGTTTGCTTCTTCGTCACGTCTGTTTCTCTCTTCACCCCCTCGTCTCTCGCTCCCTGTCAAACTGCAAACACGTCGACCCGGATCTGATCGTTTCTTCTTGGCAACATGTGAAGAGTTCCCCCGTTACAGCTTCACTTTTGTTTCAGCGCGACTTAATCTCCGCACGTACCACCTCCCATCGGAACTCTTCGGGTCAAATTTGACCCATTTTGACATTCAACAGTAGAAAAAATGCCCTAAACGTCATTCTTTTATCCTGAAATGTGATGACTTTTCCTAAATTTTGCCAAAATATACAAAAATGAAAATATTTTAAAATGTTATACTTTTGTACAGGTGCTACAAATTTTGCGACACTGAGGCTGTTTCGGGTCAATTTTGACCCGTATCTATTAAGATGGATTTTAGCTCTATCAGTGCAGGTCAAATGAAGCAAAATGGAAGTTTTAGGGAAACTTGAAACTGTGAAACTGCACAGACCACGTGTGTGTGTATTTTTTTATGGGACAGTGGTGACAGAGTTCAAGAGTCACTGTTTTGAGATTCCCTCATGCCCCAGGTTCACACAGACAGACGCCTGCTGGGTTTTGAAGGGGCAAAGGAGGATCTCAAAACAGTGAAAGGAGTGAACATCCTGTTTATGGAGCACAGAATAAACACAAGTCAATCAAGTGGGAGAGAGAGGTGTTTTCCTCTAAGTTTGAGTAAGTTCACTCAGGACACCACAGTCGTCTCGTACATGTAAAAGAAGAAAAAGAATATCATTCTTATGAGCACATTACATATGGCTGCAGAGGTGAGCTCCTGGGAGCTCCATCATCATCTTCATCCATCATCCTTGACTACACTGCCAACAAAGGAGGAGTGGAAAACCTTGACAAAGTAACAGGCACAGCTGCAAGAGCAGAACCTCCCGCTGGCCTGCTTCGCTGGTCCGCTTTGTCTGTGGAGTGAGCTGAACCTGACCTGGAGGACAAGCAGGAGGAACTGGAGGAGGTTCTTTTCTAGAGGAGTTTGGAAAGGCTCCTTGTGACTCCCTGTATGCAAAGGAGACACCAGCTTCCCCACACAGCAGCTTCAGCAGCTTCAGCAGCTTCAGCAGCTTCAGCAGCTTCAGCAGCTTCAGCAGTGTTGGTGAGGCCAGTGCAGTGATCTGAACCTGACCCTGATCAAGAAGTCACACCAGAAACCAACACAAGGGCACAGAAGAGAAGGAGATACAACTTTAGCCCTGCAAAGAAGAACTGAAAAACAGCTACAAGCTGCTGCAGAATGTGGGAAACACAGAAACACAGTCCCACACACACAGTTTCTTCCCACTGCTCTGAATGCACTGACTAGTTTGAAATAAGCAGAATGGCTGCAACAGATCCAGAATATTCATGTCATTTTCAAATGCAATAATATATAATATAAATCATAATGACTTTTATGTGTTTAGGTGTTTTGTTAAACAGGACTATGATACTTGTGATTGTTGATGTTTTTCTCCAAAAACGAGTGTTGTAAAACTTACAGAAATATGTTCTTCCTGCTCTCAGAAACATTATATTTATATATTACACTTATTTATTAATGTGGGACAGTCTATTTAGTCATTTTAATTAGATCTGTAGTTCAAACTTTGGTTTAGACACTAACTATGAGGGAAGTCTTGGTCCGGGTCAAATTTGACCCGAACCAAACTGTGAAGGCTTCAGAAATGAACAGTATGTAAGGGTTAACCAGACTCCACACTCTTCTCCACGTCCACGGAGCGACCGGGAGAGGAGGGGGAGTCGCACCTTTCCTCTTGCTCCTCAGATCAGAATGACCAGAAAAGTACCATGGCCCAAATCAAACTCTTGTCGCGCTGTGGCTCTCGTTTAATCAGGTCGTTCGCTCTCTGTCTGTTTGGGGTCCCTGGCCTGAAAAACAGTGAGTGTGTTTACATGCACAGCAGTATCCCGGTTATGATCAGGTTTTTTGAGTGTCCCGGTTTCTTCATGGTGCATGTAAACGCAGTATCCCAGTTATTAGAAACCGAGTTGCTGTAGCTGGTATATTCCAGTAGTAACCGGGATACTGCGGCATGTATTCGCAGTATCCCGGTTACTGCATCATAAAGTTGAGTGCGCATGCGTCCAAAAGACAAACACTGTCCAGTCTTTTCACCACAACAGTAGTGACATAAATAAAGAGACGGGTGCACCTCTGGACCTGTCCTGACAGTGAGTCCTGGTTCAGTTCTGGTTTAGTCCTGGTTTAGTCCCACAGTCAGTCCTTAGTTAGTCCTGGGTTAGTCCTGGTTCAGTCCGTGGTGTGTGCGGCGCAAAAGTCTGGCAGTTCAATCCATATTTCTTCTGCTCAGTAAATAAAACCTGTGAAGTGACGACTGTCGAGTCGCGTCTCTGAATTTGTATTTGTACTGCGTGGGTGCGAGCAGGTGCATGTCTCCAAAAATGGACTCATGCAGGACTCTGACCTGTCCCCAGGCCTCTGCACCTGCCTCCAAACCTCTGCACCTGCCCCCCAGACCTCTGCACCTGCCCCCCAGACCTCTGCACCTGCCCCCCAGACCTCTGCACCTGCCCACTGCCACTGGCCGTTAGCAGGAACGTCCAGGTCATGTAAAGCAAATAATTTAAGTACAAAGAGAGGGTATTTTACTTCAGTGGGGTATTAACTGCAAACACAACATATTTACCATATTTTCCAGGCTATTAGTCGCTCTGGATTATAAGACGCACCGTCATTAAATGGTCTATTTTCAAACTTTTTTCACCAATAAACCGTGTGGGACTTTAAAGGAAACCCCACAGTGTGATGGGTGAGTGGTTTTGTTTGTTTGTTCGTTCACGGTGACTCTGGGCTTTGTTCAGTTGTGGCGTGTAGGGAGGGTGTGTCTGGGACCAGCGGATTGTCGGCGTGTTCGCAGTGACTCGGTTGTTCAGTCGTGTCTAGAAGCGGCACGTTGGACTCGTCGCTTTTTCGGTTCGTTCCTCCGTTCCGTTCCTCGCCGGCGTGGAGTGATGAGTGTGTCTGTGGTCCTACATACACAAGACAGGTTATATATAAAAAACAATCTGTCTTGTACTTATTTTTTTTTTTCCATTTATATCATTTGTACCAGTGAGAGACACAGGAGGGATTGTAGAGAAGAGAAAGGAGAAGGAGGGATGTTAGAGGAAACGGCAGAAAAACAGTAAACAGAGAGAGATCTTAGTCTGCGTTCAGACTGCAGCCTGAAGTGACCCAAATCCGATTTTTTGGCCTCTATGTTCCTGTATCCGATCTTTTAATGACAGTCTGAACCACACAGATCCGATTTTTTCAAATGTGACCCAGGACACTTGGATATGTGCTCCTGAAACTGATACATATCTGATCTTTTGACATGAGACTTCAGTGTGAACGGCCAAAGTGCATTCATCCACCTGCACGTTATCAACAAGGTTCAAGGTTCTTTATTTGTCATTCAAACATGCGAGAGAAACACATGACAGAACGAAATGTGCTCTCCAAGGCCCAGTGATCCAGAAAGACATAAAAACAATAATAAATAAGCAATGTAAAAAAATAAATGCATTCAAAACTAGAAAAGCAGTCAGAGAGCGCAGACCTCCGCCAAGGACCACCCCCATTTTTTATATAAATTGCGATAAAATCAGTCTTCTGGATCAGATCTGGATCAGCCTTTGGAATATGAAAGAGGATCCCATTGTCCATCCCTGAGTCAAATTTCATGGGGTTTGGTCAATAATTAACCCAGATATTGAGAAACTAAATTTTTGGCCCCATTTACCACAATGTTAACTAAAATTTCAAAGTGATCCAGAATCCAGGATTTCTTCTGGATCAGCCCCAAAATGAAATCAGTTCTTCCTTTTCACATTTCCAACAAATCCTGAAAATTTCATCGAAATCGGTCCATAACTTTTTGAGTTATGTTGCTAACAGACAAACAAACAAACAAACAACAAACAAACAAACAAACAGACAAACAGACAAACAGACAAAACAGAAAACAAACAACAGACAAACAAACAAACAAACAACAGACAAACAAAAACAGACAAACAAACAAAAGACAAACAAACAAACAAACAGACAAACAACAAACAGACAAACAGACAAACAACAAACAAACAACAGACAAACAGACAAACAAACAGACAAACAAACAAACAGACAAACAGACAAACAAACAAACAGACAAACAAACAGACAGACAACAAACAGACAGACAACAAACAGACAAACAAACAAACAAACAAACAGACAAACAAACAAACAAACAGACAACACAACAACAAACAAACAAACAGACAAACAGACAAACAAACAAAGACAAACAGACAGACAGACAAACAAACAAACAAACAAACAGACAAACAAACAGACAGACAAACAAACAAACAGACAAACAAACAAACAAACAAACAGACAAACGTCGGCTCCAATGAACAAGTCGTAAAACGTGGCAAGACAGACAGAGAAGCAGCCCAAGCAGGAAGTCAGTGTCTGTTCACAAGTCTGACAGCCTCAGGAAAGAAGCTGAACTTCAGCCGAGATGTTCTGGCTTTAATGCTCCTCAGTCTCGTCCCAGAGGCAGAGGGACAAACAGGTGGTGGGAGGAGTGCGAGGCGTCGCCCCATGATCCTGGAGGCCGTCTTCTACAACGCTCCTCATAAACGTCACTGATGGGTGTAAAGTCACATCCAGTGATCTTCTCTGCTGCTCTGACCTCACGCTGTAGATCTGTCCTGTCCTGGGCTGAGCAGTGGCCGTTCCACACTGTGATGGACCAGGTCAACACACTCTCCACTCCACATCCATAAAAAGACATGAGAGCAGGAGGCCTAGTCCAGCAGCCTCGAGTCTCCTCAAAATCACAAACAAGACACAAACGTCACTATTCTGCGCTGAAGTAGGAGAAAACTGTTAATGAACTCTGTGTCACTGAAGTGAAGCACATCACCACTCACCACAAAACACCACGACCAAAAACCTCGTCCTTCTCCTTCTCAATCTCCTCCTTAAAACAAGTCAAGTTGTTCATGTTCATGTTCTGGCTCCGGTACGAGAGGAACTTTAAAATCTCCAGGTGCTCGATGCTGCGTCCATGTTTGGACAACTTCTGTAAACACAGAGACGCTCGCTGCGGTTGACGTCGTCGTGTCTCCAGTGTCACATGTGGGACACTTTCTGGCTGTTTAACGTTCACACTGGAGTCACATACAAGTCACATTTAACTGGAAATGTGAACGACCTCGAAAAAACATCGGATTTCACAAAAAAATCTGAATTGAGCGTTAAGCCCTGCAGTCTGAACGAAGCCTTAGATAAGAGGAGAGACGAGGAAGGAGGAAGAGGAGAGAGGAAAGGAGGGAGGAGGTCAAAAAAGAGGAAAGAGAGGAGAAGGAGGCAGAAGAGAGAGAAGAACGAGAGAGAGATAAATATTGGAGAAGAGGAGAGAGCGAGAGGGATGGTAGAGGAGACAGAAGGCAGAGGAAAGGAAAGAAGGAATAAAAAAGGGGGAGGACATGAGAGATAATAGATGAGAGAGGAGAGAGCAGTTTTGTTCCGGGACCATTTGTACCAGTGGAAGTTTTGTATTTTGATGGAGAATTGCCGTTGGATGAGGTGGAAAACATCCTCAGACATGTTTGTGAGGAGGGAACAGCAATAATAACACAGTAAACAGCTGCAAAAAGTCCATTTCGCTTAATACCCCCTCTTTAAAAAAAAATAAAAGTAAAAAATCCTCACTCCACAGTTTCTTTTCAATCTCAAAGTGAGGATCAAATTAAAACAGAGAGAATTAAAACAGTTTATTGTAATTGCTGTTGTGAATGAAAACAAAAAAACAAATGTCCTTTTTCAATTTTGTTTTTAAATTGAAAATCCATTGAACACATGATGGACAGACTGATACGGCAGGAGGAGGACGGACACAGAGACAGAAAGAGCCCGGGCTTTAAAAAATACATGTGCTATATCTCATAGTCACATAGTCCGGGAGCACCTGAGAGAAGAGAGGATGGACAGAACAGGAGAGATGTCAGAGGAGAGGAGAGAGAGGAGGATTGGAAGAGAAGGCAGGAGACAAAGGAGAGGGAGGGGACAGGAGGGCTGCTGGAGTAAAGGAGAGAGAGGAGAGGTCGAAGAGAGGGCAGGAGAGAAGGTAGAGGAGAAGAGAGAGTGGACAGGAGAGAGGAAAGGACACAGGAGAGAGAGAGAAGAAGGTAAAACAGAGGGTGGGAGGAGAGAGAGAATGTGGAGAGAAAAGGAGGGGATTATAATAATAATAATAATAATAATAATAATAATAATAATAATAATGCATTCGTCTTATACGGCGCTTTTCCAGATACTCAAAGTCACAGTTTACACTTTGGTGTGTTATTCATTCATCTGTTGGAGTCACAACTGCCCTGGGGCAGACTGACAGTAAGGAAGCTGCCAATCATCTGCACTCCTGGCCCCTCCAACCAAAACCAGCAGCAGCACTCACCACATCCAGACTGGGCAATGTTCACGTTCATCTGTCTTCGTTTGTACGAGGAAAGAGATTTATTTTACAGCACTTTTCTGTTTTAGCATCAGCGCACATTAGTGCACAACACAGACACATAATTAAACCTGTCAGACGTTCACAGAGCCACAATCTAATTAAACAAACAACAATAAACACACAAAGACACAACCATAAAGTGTTATGGTGTGTTCAGAAGGAGCTGCTGAAGGTTCACAGCTGCGCTGCAACTCTTCTGTGTCTGTGTTTGCTGCTCAGGACCTGCACCCTGCAGCAGGAGAGTTTCCTCCAGGGGTTTGTGAATGAAACATATTGGGCTGAATAACTCAGATGTGACTAATTAAATGCCCATTTCCTGTGTAAATGTATCATTGTGATGTTTAATTTTGAGCACTGATAACTGGATAATGGGTTTGTTTTATAGACATTATCTGCGCCTCATCTTCTACCCTCCTTATATTTACAACATTTCTGGTGATGTTTACGTGAGAAGCTCTTTTGTTTTACAAAAAGTAGCTCACAGGAGGAAAAAGGTTAGAGTCACACTTCCCAATACTGGAGGCTGCACCTGCCTGTGGACAGGGCTGCACCTGCCTGTGGACAGGGCTGCACCTGCCTGTGGACAGGGCTGCACCTGCCTGTGGACAGGGCTGCACCTGCCTGTGGACAGAGTGAGAGAGACAGGAGAGATTGTAGAGAAGACCAGCCTCCTGCTGGTGCCAGAGTCACGACTAAACAAGGGGAGTCAGAGTTTCAGGTTCATGCAGCTAAAACCTGGAACAGTCTGAACATGTGAGACAGACTCTTCTGTGACGCTGTTTAAATCCAGACTCTAAACATTTCTGTTTAACTGTGCAAATAACTGAAAGGTTTTCATTCCGCACTCTTCTCTCCAATTTATGTCTCTCTTTTTAAAATTTTAATCTTCATGATTATTTATGTTTTGATTTGTTTTTATTATGATTTTAATGTATTTCTTATTCTGTAAAGCACTTTGAATTACTTTGTGTATGAATTGTGCTGTACAGATAAACTTGCCTTGTCCTTTATGGACTCCAGACTGAACCAATCACAGAACAGAGTTATGGGTTGGGTGGAGTCAAAGGCAAAGTTCCCAGATGAAGTAAAACAAACGTGGTGCTGCACACAGATGTACTTCAGTTTACTGTAGTGAAAATACAGAGAGTTGAGTTTGTGAAAAGCAGCAGAGTGCTGGGAGCATCTGTAGATGTGTGTGTTTTTCTCTCCTGGATGTGACGCACACACTGCTCCTCACAAGAACAGCTCAGTTTGAATCTGACAGGAGGACCAGAGGTGTCCATGTTGTACTGTGTCCTGGCCTGTCCATCAGGTGCTCGAAAAATCACTTTTATCATTTTGAAATCAAATGAAATCTGAAGTTGGCTTGAAGCTGTGATGTGGGAGCTCCTGGTAAAAGCCTGGCAGCAGTTTGAGAAATCTGTGAAACGCTTTAACAGAGACAAGAGAAACCACATCTTTTACTCAACTAAGAGTACTGCTCTGCAATGCATTACTCAAGTAAAAGTACTGTTACACTATACAATCTATTACTGAAGAAAGACGACTGTCACCCTCTGCAGTGCATTACTCATGTAGGAGGAAAAGTATAGGTTCTGAAAACTATTTGAACAAGTAGAGTTTTATTAAAACATAATGGTACTTGTGTGAATTAGCAGGTGGGTGGTCCTCAGTTGGATCAATAGCTGCACAAATGCACATGAGTGGAGCCTGGGGTAATGTGGATATGAGAGTTAAGAAAATATTATAGAAGTGACATTTTTATTAAATGCAGCAGCCCGGAGCATCTCTCTGCACTTTATTAGCCTGCACTGTGAGCTACAATATATCCCCGCTAAGTATTCCAAAACTTTTGTCTGCTTTCTCTCCTAGAGGCCGAGGAGGCACTTTAAAGGTCCACTATTACACAACACGGACTCTTGTGAGATTCAAGTCATGTTCGAATGCTGTTACCTCCTCAGAAACAGACCTGGAGATTTGTTTCATTCCCACATTTAACACACAAACTCCAGATTGAGTTCTTCTCCTAAACAGAAATGTTTTTGATGAGGAAACAGAATTAAATGATATGAAATGATAACATAGATCAGAAAACAGCGTAGTCTGAGTCCTTTGAACCTAAGTGCAGAGAGAGACCAAAGAGGGGAAATGTGAGCGTGTCCTGTCCATGGCAGAGCGTTCAGAAAGCCTCTCCACACTGGTCTGTCGTAGGAAGCACTAAACCAACTCTATAAACTCTTCTGAGTCGGCAGCTCTCCTCTGCACACGGCCACAGGCTCCACAGCACCACCACGGGCCTCTCCTCTGCCTTTGTCGTTGTTCTGCATCTGCTGTGACCAAATCAGAGGAGTAAGACGTCGTCTCTCGAGCTTGTTTTAAAAAGAGAGGGTGTTGTGTAAAATCACTTTTTGGAAGTTTCCTCTCATGTTATAATGTTCTCTGATGAAAAACATGCCTGAAGAGTTTTAGATGTCATCCAAGCATGTTTTAGCAATATCTGCCGGAGTCTATTCAAACCCCTCATGGTTCGCAGTATTAGTCTGTGCAAGGCTCCGCCCACAAGCCATGCTCCTACATGACAATTCTCCATAAATGGGTCCAGTCAAGTGGTAACGGAGGGAAACAGGGGCAGATTTTTGACATTCAAATGTCTCTTATTCAGAAACTAGAGGAACTATTGAAATAAGTAAAGTATCAGAATGTAGGAAAGAGTTACACTCCAACAGGGTCAAGTTAAACCTGTGATATTCTTTCAAGTTCAAGACAAAAAATGTAAAAACTCATGTCGGTAATGGAGGGAATGAAATATGCAGCACTTTTTGGTCAATAAATCCAAACAGTGATAACTCTTGGTTCTCACTTCCATATCCTTAACAAACTGGTTTGAATATTTGCTTCATATAGTTTTCTACCATATGGTTCAAGATTAGGTTGACAAACCTCTGACTTTTTGACTCATGAGATTTTTTATTAAGAAAGTTCATGGTAACGGAGGGAAAAGTAACGGAGGGAAAATTGTTCAAACAAGTAGAAGGTGCAGGATTTTACATCATTTGTCACTTTTTTTCTTCTGAATACTTTAAATATTACTTCAAAAGGAAAGAAACTATTTCTATAAAATATGTCAGTCCTTCCAAGAACATTTTTATCATTTTAATTATTATTATTATTTTTTTTAAATCCTGTCCTTCATCAACAGTTCAAAGATGGAATAACACAAGATATGATGAAATACAAACATTTATTTACATGATTTTCAGGTCTTTGAAATTTGGGAAATAATTTTTGTTCCATGTTTCATACATGGTCTGTTTAAAACATATGGAACTTTAGAACCAAAAATGGAACAGAAAAAAGGTCAACAGTTTCATAAACTAGAGTACATATGTATCTGTTCAATACATTTTTATATCAGATGCATTAACTTGAATTTTTGGCCTTGTTGTTTACTTCTGCTTGACCGGGGCCAAATATACAAAAGCATGATACAAAACTGTACACAGCAACTTGATTGTGAAACTAATTTCTTCACAGTCAGTTAGTGCTCTGATAAGGGGCTATTCATACTTCATAAAACCATAAGAACTTTGTTCTTGAGGTGATAAGAACAAAGTTGGTCTGGGCTCTGACATTTCATTCTTCAAAAGATGATCTGCTGTTGAAGTGCCCACTGTCTCCTGTTAGCTCAGTCTTAATCTCTTCTGTCTGTTTGACTTGAACTGGAGTCACGTTGGTGATGTTTCTCTGTGTTCGATGAAGAGTTCAGGGACGTTTATATTGAGGGGATTTCTTTTCCTCCTCAAGCCTGACTGCTGTTTTATTTATTTATTTATTTATTTTTGCTTTGCCTTTTGGCTTTCTCAAACTTGTCATGGAGATTTCTCCAGACGTTTCTACACTGATTTTCATCTGAGCCTAAAATGTCGGCGAACTCCCTCCATGAATGACTTGCCATTTGGTGTTTTTATTGTCACCGAGCGTCGTGTCGTACAGATGTTTGTATTTTCTCACCATTTCCACCAGTTGTGGCTCAAAACTATCCTTTTATTTTCTTGCTCCGCATCAGCAAGGAAGCAGATAAACCACACCCACATAAATAACCAATCAGAGGGAAGAGGTTGAACAGCGCTGCCGAACTGCTGAATAAAGTTGTGCTCAGCTGATGTCATCAAAATTTCAGTTCGGCCAGTCCTGCGTGCAAGAACAAGTTTCTTATGTTCTTCTGAAGTATGATCAGGCCTTTAGTGTGGAGAGACTCCAAAACGAAAGTGAAACTATGAAACATGTTATTATGTTGTTTTGGGTGAATAGAGAATCTTCAAAACAACAAAAGGTGGCATGTGTTATGTGTTAACTGTTAATAGCCCATAGAAGTAAAATAGTTCTCTTTAATAATGATGGGCTTTAGTCAGGGGCTGAATGCTGAGGTCATCTAACCCAGCAGATTCCCAACAGAACAGTAAGAAAGTTTAAGTCTTTTCTTTCCTCTATGTAGTGGTCTGTAGTGGTCTGTCAGGGTCTGTAGTTGTCTGTAGTGGTCTGTAGTGGTCTGTAGTGGTCTGTCAGGGTCTGTAGTGGTCTGTAGTGGTCTGTCAGGGTCTGTAGTGGTCTGTAGTGGTCTGTAGTGGTCTGTAGTGGTCTCTAGTCATGTGTATTGGTCTATGGGGGTCTGTAGTGGTTTTTGCAAGTCTGTAGGGGTCTGTAGTGGTCTGTAGTGGTCTGTAGTGGTCTGTAGTAGTCTGTAGTTGTCTGTAGTGGTCTGTAGTTGTCTGTAGTTGGTCTGTAGTGGTCTGTAGTTGTCTGTAGTGGTCTGTAGTTGTCTGTAGTGTCTGTAGGGGTCTGTAGTGGTCTGTAGTGGTCTGTAGTGGTCTGTAGTGGTCTGTAGTTGTCTGTAGTGGTCTGTAGTGGTCTGTCAGGGTCTGTAGTGGTCTGTAGTTGTCTGTATTGGCTTATAGGAGTCTGTAGTGGTCTGTAGTCATCTGTAGTAGTCCAAAGGGGTCTGTAATAGTCTGTAGGAGTCTGTGAGGGTGTGTAGTGGTCTTTAGTGGCCTATAGGGGTCAGTAGAGGTCTGTAGGTGTCTTTAAGGGTCTGTAGTGGTCTGTAGTGATTTGTACAGGTCTTTAGGGGTTTTATAGAGGTCTGTAGTTGTCTGTCGAGATTGTAGTGGTCTGTAGGGGTCTGTAATAGACTTTAGGAGTCTGTGGGGGTCTGTTGGAGTCTGTAGAAGTCTGTGAGGGTGTGTAGTAGACTATAGTAGCCTATAAAGGTCAGTAGAGGTCTGTATGGATCTGTAGTAGGCGATAAGGTACAGTAAGAGTCTGTAGCGGTCTGTAAAGGTCTGTAGTGGTCTGTCGAGGTCTGCAGTGGTCTGTAGTGGTTTGTATAGGTCTATAGGGGTCTGTAGTGGTCTGTGGGGCTCTGTAAGGGTCTGTGAGTGTCTGTACAGGTCTATAGGGGTCTGTAGTGGTCTGTGGGGCTCTGTAAGGGTCTGTGAGTGTCTGTACAGGTCTATAGGGGTCTGTGTGGGTCTATAGGGGTCTGTAGTGGTCTGTAGGGGTTTGCAGTGGACTGTAGTGGTCTGTAGTTATCTGTCGTTGTCTGAATGGGTCTGTAAAAGTCTGTAAAGGTGTATAAGTGTCTGTAGGAGTCTGTGGGGTTTTCTAGTGGTTTGTAGTGGCCTTTGAAGGTTAGTAATTGTGTAGTGGCCTATAGTAATATAGTAGTACAGTCAGTAATGAACTGTATTGGTTTGTACGGGTCTATATGTGTCTGTCGTGGTGTGTAGTGGTCTATAGGGGTCTGTAGTGATCTAAACAGGTCTGAAGTGGTGTGTAGTGGTGTGTATTGGTCTGTAGTGGTATGTAGTGATGTGTAGTGGTGTGTTGGGGTCTGTAGTGGTCTGTAGAGGTCTGTAGAGTTCTGTATGGGTCTTTCGTGCCCTATAAAGATCATTAGTGGTCTGTACGGGTCTGTAGTGGCTTATAGGTGTCAGTAGAAGTCTGTAGTGGTTTATATAGGACTTTAGCGGTGTGTGGGTGTCTGTAGTGGTCTGTAGAGGTCTGTAATGGTCTGTCGGGGTCTTTAGTGGCCTGTAGTGGTCTGGAGAGGTCTTTTCTGGTTTGAGGTGGTCTTTAGAGATCTGTAGTTTTCTGTACGGGTCTGTAGTGGTTTGTAAAGGTCTGTAGCGGTCTGTAGGGATCTGTGGGGGTTTGGAGTGGTGTATAGGGGTCTGTATTGATTTGTAGTGGTCTTTAGGGGTCTATCGTGGTCTGTAGTATTTTGCAGTTGCCTGTAGTGGTCTATAGTGGTCTGTAGTGGTCTATGGGTGTCTGTCTTTGTGCGAAGTGGTGTGTAAGGGACTGTAGTTGTGTGTAGTGGTGTGTAGAGGTCTGTAATTCTGTGTGGTGGTGTGTAGTGTTCTATATGGTTCTGTAGTGGTCTGTAGTGGTTTGTAAAGGTCTGTAGCGGTCTGTAGGGATCTGTGGGGGTTTGGAGTGGTGTATAGGGGTCTGTATTGATTTGTAGTGGTCTTTAGGGGTCTATCGTGGTCTGTAGTATTTTGCAGTGGTCTGTAGTGGTCTATGGGAGTCTGTTTTTGTGCAAAGTGGTGTGTAAGGGTCTGTAGTTGTGTGTAGTTGTGTGTAGTGGTGTGTAGAGGTCTGTAGTGGTCTGGAGAGATTTGTAGTCATTTGTAGAAGTTTTGTAGTGGTCTACTGAGGGCTGTAGTGGTCTGTTGGGGTCTCTAGTGGTCTGTACTTGTTTGCAGGGGTCTGTAGTGGTTAGCAGGGGTCTGTAGTGGCCTATAAAGGTCAGTAGTGGTCTGTATGGGTCTGTAGTGGTCTTTAGGGCTCTGTGTGCTTTTGTAGGGGTCTGTAGTGATCTCTAGGAGTCTGTTAGGGTCTGTAGTGGTCTGTGGGGGTCTGAAGTGGTCTGTAGGGGTCTGTAGTGGTCTGTAGGGGTCTGTAGTGGTCTGTGGGGGTCTGTAGTGGTCTGTGGGGGTCTGTAGTGGTCTGTAGTGGTCTGTGGGGGTCTGTAGTGGTCTGTGGGGGTCTGTAGTGGTCTGTAGGGGTCTGTAGTGGTCTGTGGGGGTCTGTAGTGGTCTGTAGGGGTCTGTAGTGGTCTGTAGGGGTCTGTGGGGGTCTGTAGTGGTCTGTAGGGGTCTGTAGTGGTCTGTGGGGGTCTGTAGTGGTCTGTGGGGGTCTGTAGTGGTCTGTGGGGGTCTGTAGTGGTCTGTAGGGGTCTGTAGTGGTCTGTAGGGTTTATAGTGGTCTGTAGGGGTCTGTAGTGGTCTGTAGGGGGTCTGTAGTGGTCTGTGGGGGTCTGTAGTGGTCTGTGGGGGTCTGTAGTGGTCTGTAGTGGTCTGTGGGGGTCTGTAGTGGTCTGTGGGTGTAGTCTGTGTCTGTAGGGGTCTGTAGTGGTCTGTAGTGGTCTGTAGGGTCTGTAGTGGTCTGTAGGGGTCTGTTGTTGTCTCTAGTCGGTGCATTAGTTTTCTGTCACTGCTAAAAACAACATGGCAAAACAACCTACAGAGCAAAAGTGTTCAAAAGTATCACAGACACGGGGATGCATCCCAAACCCTGAGTTACAAAGTGCAGCTTCTACACTCTGTGGAGGTGTCACTTGTATGATTCTATGGAAAAATAAAAATAAAACTCTACTATGGAACATTAGAGACAGTTTCACACCATACTGTGGAAGATTAAAGCCAAAGGAACATTTTCATATTACCAAGCAGGAGGTTACAATTTAAGAGACAGTGTTAAAAGTTACATACTGTGGCTTTAAAGTGTCTAGATGTTTCCAAATCTCTACTAAACTTGAAAATGACATGACAGAGTGGAACAGAGCATTTGTGGTTTGGAGATGTTGACAGAGAATAAACATGTGTAAATGAAACAAAACACAACACAACAATGCTTTAGAGGAGGAACATGGAAACTTTCTAACATGGCAACTTTACATGAAACCTGACCTTTAAATAACCAAGCATGAAGATCAACACAGCTTATAGTGTTTATTTAAGTTGAATAACTGCAACAAATTGCTCCATTAGCTGATAAATCATTCTGTGTTAGCAGTTAATACCCCATAAAATGCCCCCATCTTTATCATAAAATGATCCAACAGGCAGTGTGTTCATTCTCTCCCATTTAAAAACAGACATGTACAGAACAGTGATGTTCTGCAGAAATGATGCTATTCAAAGAGCAGTGACCTAGAAGTGTCTGGTCTCACAGATATGTCCTTTTATGAGTCACTGGGACAGGAGCGTTACATAACTCTCAGACACACTTACAGAGAGCAGCACACACAGCACAAAAGACCATCCGCCGCTCTTATCTCCACATAAGAGGTCCCACTTCAGTGGGATAGTTCAGATAAGTTGGCTCTGTCCAAATGTGGACTCACAGTAGACCTCTATTAGAATGGAGACCATGTGTCCTCTGTGTCCTGTGTTCTTCTCAGCCCTGTTCTCAGTCCATCAAAAGCACTTTATTTGTCCTCAAGGGGAACTTCAAACACACAGAGCAGTAAATACACTAACGACAAAAAGAGAAGAATCATAAAACCCAGTGCAGGGCAGTTTGAGGAGAGTAACAGCCCTCAGGACAAAAGGGTCCCTCCTCTATGTCCTGCAGCATCACTGCAGTGTCCAGGTGAAGTTTGGGGACACAAGAGGAACACCTCTGCTGAGCCTCTCTCTCGTCGCTCTGTTGTTTTGGTCGGTGATGTTGGTCATGAGATGGGACATTCCCCTCAAGTGTTACATCTGGATCATCTTTGGCTGGATCTGGATCATTCTTTGTCATATTTGGCATAGAAAGTTGAAGCTGTTGAATTGTTCTCAAAAGTATGTACCATGTCTGAGCTGGTTCTCTGGGTGGAGCGGCGCTGCAGCTTTAGCTTTAGCATTAGCAGGAGTGTGAGTACAGGAGTGTGTACGTCCCAGACTCACTGAGCTCCAGACAGATGCATGTGGCTATTTTTAGAACCTTCTCAATTAGAAGGTTCCAGATGTGCAGATCAAAGTGTCGGAGGTCGGAGTCATGTGTGTTTTCAGAGTATTTGAGGATACTGACATTATTATGATCGTCAGGGTGAGATGCCAGGACCTGCACTGCCTCAGAGGCAAACACAGACGTGTCACATTGATTTAGTCGTGTTTTTGGATGTAGACTGTATCGAGACATTAGGAAAGAATAATGCTGATTCCTCTCATCACAGTCTCTTTTTAACTTGTGGCAAGATGTATCAAAGTCCCATATAAAAGTGTTTGAAAAAACAAAAAAAAGTATAGTCTTTAATTCCTACTGCACAAAGACCATGAACATGAACATGAACATGAACATGAACATGAACATGAACATGAACATGAACATGAACATGTACGTGGTCATTCTCCTGTTGTATCATCTGTAGGCAGTGTTGGGGAGTAACAGATTACATGTACCAGAGTTACATAATCAGAGTACAAATTATGAGTAACTGTATTCAGTTACAGTTACTGTTTCAATGAGTGGTAATTGGATTACAGTTACTTTGTTGAAATAAATGGATTACAGGGCAGTATTTTCCTGTTTTCACATTTTGGGCTAAACCAGGACTAAAACCAAGTCTAAAAGCAGGACTAAACCAGGACTAAAAGCAGGACTAAACCAGGACTAAACTAAGACTAAACTAGGACTAAAACCAGGTCTAAAACCAGGACTAAATCAGGACTAAAAGCAGGACTAAACCAGGACTAAAAGCAGGACTAAACCAGGACTAAACTAAGACTAAACTAGGACTAAAACCAGGTCTAAAACCAGGACTAAACCAGGACTAAAAGCAGGACTAAATCAGGACTAAAAGCAGGACTAAAGCAGGACTAAAAGCAGGACTAAACCAGGACTAAAACCAGGACTAAACCAGGACTAAAACCAGGACTAAACCAGGTCTAAAACCAGGACTAAATCAGGACTAAAGCAGGACTAAAGCAGGACTAAACGATATGACACGTAACAGTAGGTGGACATAATTGAAGGCAGCAGTGTCTCATATAAAAATCATTTCTCTATCAGGATGTGGTTGCTACAGTCACGTCGTTTTAAAAAACATGACAATATCAAGTAATCCAAAGTATTCAGATTACATTACTCACTTTAAGTAATTTAATGGATTACATTACAAACTACATTTTGGGGTATGTAATCTGTAATCTGTAGGGGATTACATTTTAAAAGTAACACTACCCAAGAGCAAATTATTTTATTCTGCAGAACAGAGCTGTAGCCCTTTATTTTATTTAAGGATACTTTTAGTGCCTAATTCCATTTTCTTACTGCTCTTAAACTGTGCATTGCCACACTGGAATTTCCCCAGTGTCACAAATAAAGGTTCTTTTATCTTAAATAAAAAGTAGTTCTTCAGATTGGGGTCATACACCTGCTCTGGACCACAGGCTCCACAAAAAAGTTGTTTAAATCCATTTTGTATTTTTCTCTTGAGTTTTTAGTAGGGCTGGTATCATTAAAGGTTGTATAGAGGATTTTTTAAGGGAAGTGAAATACAGCGACCGTCCTTTTTCAAATGTTGTGCATGTGTGACACCACCTTCCTCCTCCACAGCCTCAGTAGAAACATCACCTCCTCCCGCCTTTTTACTCGAGAAATCACGTTTGTTTACATCCAGTGCGCGTTCAGAATTACTGTTGAAGTGACCTGTCTAGAAGTAATTTAGCAATTTTTAGACCCTTCGTCTGCTTCAGTCGCGCCATCGCTGGAAGAAATCTCCAAGAATCACCTCAGTTTGGCTTTGCTCCTTTTCCTCTTCTCTTCTTTTTTCAGCGACCTCAAAAACGGACTTTCTTTTGCGGTGAACTGGTCGTGGATTCTCGTCCGCCGTCGCAACAAACTTTGTGCGAATTGCGAGGAAGCTACAATTAGAAAAGGCCTCTAAGAACCGCTGCATAAACCACGTAATCCCCGTGCGCCAGCGAGTCAGTTACACTAGGGTGTTTGATTGACAGCCTAACAGCCAATAGAAAATGAGGTAGACTTGTTTTCTATTGGCTGATGTTCATCTGGCCTCACTACGTCCACAGTTGATAGATTTTCATTCTTTTTTTTTTTTTTTTTTGGTCATCATAATTACAAGGCTGCTGCGTCTCTGTAACGGTATTTTAAACTTTCACTGACAAAAACAAACAAAAAAAAATCCTCCATACAACCTTTAAGAAGTTGCCGATACGATACATATCTCGATACAGTGAGCTTTTGATTCGATACGATATATATTTCAAATCAAATCGATACAGTTCAATAAAAAATAAAGGCTAAATCATGACTGTGACACTAAAAGTCTTTGTTAAACCACTTCCTGTGCAAAGTTCATATGAAACACAAACATTTTAATCATTAAAACTGCAAAAATGTCAAATGTGTCTCATAAACGAGTTTCCTTCCTCTGAACAAACAACAAAACTGTAGCTGTGACAAAATAATGTAGTCAAATATACCAGAAAATACTCTTTGTGATATATCGATACACGAGCCCACGATATCGATACTGTATCGTCACATTAAGCGATACGATATATCAATATTTCAATATTTTTGCACACCCCTAGTTTTCAGATTATGTTAAAGTTTTCTTAGCAGTGTGTATGTGTGCAGTGTGTCTGCATGGCAACCGCAGAACATTCCACCATAGAGATACATGTAGACCAGTGTGATGTCACTACAAAATATCAGCCGGTGGTTTTTAAATTCTACAACTTGACGATGTCATGCTTCCAAATTGCATTTTGCCAAGAAATATCCAAAATGTAAATGCACAAATGTTGAACCTGATCATTTCTAAACAGTCGTGTTATATTACAACAAAAGTCTTGCTTTTTAACAATATATATTTCAGCCGTCCACATCTGTATTAAATATCATTGGCCACGTTTACATGATGTTTTTTTGTTTTGTTTTTTTTTTCATTCTGAATTAACTATTCTGAATTAAATAGTTAGGAATTAAAATATTATCCTTTGAGTTTACATGGAAATAATAATTATTATTGAGGTTTACATGGAAAACTCATTAACCCTTGTATATGTTGATAAAAAATTACTTTGATTATGTTGCGGGTTGTTTTGACCCGTATATTGTAAATCCATGCAAAACAGTAAAAAAAAACAGGTTAAACCAATAACATCTTTATTTTAGATGATATGAACATTTAGAAAAGAGACAAACAATAACTTTTTAATTTCAACAGAACTATTTAAGAACAATTTAAAGTGTTCCCTCTTCACACTTTTTTTTTTGTCATTCGACTTGCTTCATTTTCAATGTTCAACAATGTTCACCCATTTATCCCACACATCTCTGATCGCAGCTCATTTGTCTCTTTCACATCGACACATCAGCTCTGGTGTCGCGATTGTCAAATCGGATCAGACGAGACATCGTGTGGAATGTCTCCAGAGACACTGCAGCTCGATAGATTGTCCTTCCATTTTCTTCATTCCACAGACTTGTAGTTGCTTCTCCTTTTGACCTGTTCACTCCAAAATGACCCACATCATCTTTGTATAAAACTCTGCACACACATTGTACTACACATCAAAGAGTCCAGATTTCACACACGAGTTCATGACCCAAGATGAGACAAAATTGTAGGAAGAAAAAAAATGGATAAAAAGTACTTTGGTCAAAACAAAAACTGAAATGGGTCAAATTGACCCGTAACATAATACAAGGGTTAAATCGTCTTTATTTAATTCTGCTCAGTGTCTGGGGGTGGGGAAGGTTCTGATTGGACAGGGACACCAACGTATTTACGTCGACCAGAAGAAGAAGTCATCTCGGTTTGTCGTTACGCCACGGACACATGATCCAAACTTTTTTCGCAGTGGTTCTGATGATAATTGTGCAGCAGCTGGAGAATTGTCTCCTCACACTTTACGTCTGTCAGGTACGTCTCAGGTTACATCTGAGGAGGAGAAGGGAAGAGTGTCGGAGAAGGAGGAAGAAGACAAAGTGAGTGTGAGGCTGATCTACCTCAGCCCACTCCCACATCCCACTCACAAATCCAAAGAGACGAGGATGAAAGTCCTAAGCCAGGACTGGTGGAGCCGGAGCGTCTGGATAACGTCAGAAGGACGACACAACGAACATGAACTGAACCACCGACATTATTTTAACAAGAATAAATGTTTACATGATCGACGAATAAATTAATTTGGTTTTAAAATCTGAATAAACCACCCACTTACTTCAGAATTAAGTTTAATTCCAAATAATCATTTTCATTAGGAATTTAGTCTTTACATTGTCTTTTTAAAGCTGAATATATTTTTATTCAGAATTAAATCAATTAAATTAAAGATCTCATGTAAACGTGGCAAATGGCCTATAAAATATTGTGAAGTCAATCCAACAATTCAACCACAACAGGACAATTCGCCCAACCTGCAGAGCTGGGGAAGGACGGAGGATTCCATGTTAGTCACGCTGGGAGAGATTCTGCAGAAAAGGAAAAAGAAGCACCAGCCCACAGCACCACTGCATTTGTAAAGGCGGGAGAAAAGCCCGTTAGCCGAGGTAAGGGGAAGCGGGGAAGGGGATTGTGCTCCAGTCAGCGCAGGGATGGGAGATACAGTAGTTAGACTGTTGGGAGAGGAGGGCAGAGGAGGTGTGGTGCTGCTTGGAGTTTGGGGGAGAGCTTCCTGTTGGCTCTGGCACAAGAGGGAGGAGCTTATCTGGAAACTTGGAGGAGAAGAGGTACAGGCCTGGTGTCACCGCTGAGCTGCCAACCACAGAGACAAGCCACAAAATACTCCAAGAAGATGTGGACGCATGATGATCTCTTTTCTGTGCCAAAGCTACAACAGAAGTACACTTTATTCATCCATCCATCCATTTTCGTCTGCTTATCCGGGGCCAGGTAGCAAGGGGTCAGCAGTCTAAGCAGGGACTCCCAGACTTCCTTCACCCCAGACACGTCCTCCAGCTCCTCCGGGGGAACCCGAGACGTTCCCAGGCCAGTCCAGAGACATAGTCCCTCCAGTGTGTCCTGGGTCTTCCCCGGGCCTCCTCCCGGTGGGACATGCCCGGAACACCTCCCGAGGGAGACGTCCAGGAGACATCAGAACAGATGCCCGAGCCTCAACTGGCTCCTCTTGACGTGGAGGAGCAGCAGCTCTACTCCGAGCTCCTCCCGTGTGACTGAGCTCCTCACCCTGTCTCTAAGGGAGACGCCCAGACACCCTGCGGAGGAAATTAATTTCGAGCGCTTGTATCTGCGATCTCGTCCTTTCGGTCACTACCCAGAGCTCATGACCAGAGGTGAGAGCAGGAACGAAGACTGACGGTAAATCGAGAGCTTCGCCTTTCGTCTCAGCTCCTCTTCATCACAACCGTCCAATACAGCGACCGCATCACTGCAGACGCTGCACCGATCCACCTGTCAATCTCACGCTCCATCCTCCCCTCACTCCAGAACAAGACCCCTTTATTCATCATATCAGAAATTAAACTAATGAGCTTGTTATCCCTGGTGAACGCTGCTAAAAGAACCATGTGTTTGTTGTGAACATAACTGGATCACAACACGAGTCTAGAGATGGTTTAAAGGTTTAAAAACTTTAGAGCAGAAGTCTGAATTTTTACCTACATCACAACAATCTGGGTAAAATTAAAACTGATTTTGGATTAAGTGTGAATCAAACAAAACACACCTCCAGAGATGTGACTTTATTTAACAGTATAATATGGTCATTTGTCTCCAGCATGTTTTTGTGCCACAGACCAGTTTTTATCAGGGAATATTTTACGGACTGGAGGGGGTTTGGGGGCACATGGGAGGAGGCGTGGTTAAGTCCTGCTGGAATCCTGTTTTAGCCCTGATTTTAGACCTGTTTTAGACTTATTTTTAGACCTGGTTTAGTCCTGGTTTAGACCTGGTTTTAGTTTGGTTTAGTCCTGGTTTAGACCTGGTTTAGTTCTGGTTTAGTCCTTGTTTTAGTTCTGGTTTAGTCCTGGTTTAGACCTGGTTTAGTCCTGGTTTAGACCTTGTTTTAGTTTGGTTTAGTTCTGGTTTAGACCTGGTTTAGTTCTGGTTTAGACCTGGTTTAGTCTGGTTTAGACTGGTTTAGTGTTTAGAGTCCTGGTTTAGACCTGGTTTAGTCTGGTTTTCTGGTTTAGACCTGGTTTAGTCTGGTTTAGTCCTGGTTTAGACCTGGTTTAGTTGGTTTAGACCTGGTTTAGTCTGGTTTAGTCCTGGTTTAGACCTGGTTTAGTCCTGGTTTAGACCTGGTTTAGTCCTGGTTTAGTTCTGGTTTAGTCCTGGTTTAGACCTGGTTTAGTTCTGGTTTAGACCTGGTTTAGACCTGGTTTAGTTCTGGTTTAGTCCTGGTTTAGACCTGGTTTAGTCTGGTTTAGTCTGGTTTAGACCTGGTTTAGTTAGTTCCTGGTTTAGACCTGGTTTAGTCCTGGTTTAGACCTGGTTTAGTTCTGGTTTAGTCCTGGTTTAGACCTGGTTTAGTCTGGTTTAGACTGGTTTAGTCTGGTTTAGTCCTGGTTTAGTCCTGGTTTAGTCCTGGTTTAGACCTGGTTTAGTCCTGGTTTAGTCCTGGTTTAGAGACCTGGTTTAGTCCTGGTTTAGTCCTGGTTTAGACCTGGTTTTAGTGAATTGAGCGTTAAGTCCTTCAGTCTGAACGAAGCCTTTGTGGACAACACCAGCTGCAGCCTCCACCCTGTCCTGTTCTCATCACAACCCACAGTAGTGCTCCTCACACCAGCAGAAGAAGGGTCACAGAGAGGTCACCGGGGTCACAGAGAGGTCACCGGGGTCACAGAGAGGTCACCGGGGTCACAGAGAGGTCACCGGGGTCACAGAGAGGTCACCGGGGTCACAGAGAGGTCACCGGGGTCACAGAGAGGTCACCGGGGTCACAGAGAGGTCACCGGGGTCACAGAGAGGTCACCGGGGTCACAGAGAGGTCAGCAGTAGTGTTGTGTGCGAGGGGGAGGAGGGGGGCAGGACACACACACTGATGACTTCCTCTGTCTGTCTGTCTGTCCTTAACGTCGGCTGGAACATCACCAGTGCCCGGGGCTGATCACAGGATCAAACACGAGCACAGACGGCCTCCACACTCTTTCATGTCTCTGCTCTGCTGTGTATCGCTTTAGTTTTTAGAGAAAACGCTCACACAGGCCTGTGTGAAAGACTGGAGCTTTTAAGCCTGTTATTGTCCCCTGATCATGGTCGTCTTCTCTGAGCACTGAAAATGCTCAGTTGGCATTTTCCCCGTTTAGTTTAAGTTAACATTATTTTAAGTGAAATACTAAATTCCACGGTGACCAAAAGCTTAAGCAGAACTTTTGTGAAGCTCAAATACAGTGTTTAGCCTTGGCCTTTAATAACAAAGGAACATTTCTGCACCGTCAGCTGATTGTAAAACTCTAATCCTTTAGTCCTTTAGTACAGAGCTCTCCAACCTCTGCACCACGGACCAGTTTTATGTCTAACAATATTTCACACACCGGCGTGGTATGCACAGCATGTTTAGTCCTGGTTAAATCCTTTTTAGTCCTGGTTTAGACCTGGTTTAAACCTGGTTTTAAGTTCTGGTTTAGTCTGGTTAGTTCTGGTTTAGTCCTGGTTTAGTCTGGTTTTCTGGTGTAGTCCTGGTTTAGTTCTGGTTAGTCTGGTTTAGTTCTGGTTTAGTTCTGGTTAGTCCTGGTTTAGTTCTGGTTTAGTCCTGGTTTAGTCTGGTTTAGTTCTGGTGTAGTTGGTTTAGTTCTGGTTTAGTTCTGGTTTAGTCCTTGTTTTAGTTCTGGTTTAGCGGTGCGGGAAACACAGGAGGAGGCACGGTCCACGCGACGTGTGGGAAGGGGGTTCATGCTTTCGTGGCCCAGTGCCAAACGACCCACAGTCCGGTACCAGTCCACAGCCTGGGGGTTGTGGACCCCTGTTTTAGTTGATTCATTAGTTCATATTGTATTAATCAACCAAAACTTGTATCAGACTTTTATCTAGATCAGTCTACGTTCCTCCCCTCACCTGGTCATGAGTTTGGGTAATGACTGAAAGGACAAGATCACAGTTGAAATGAGTTTCCTCCACATGGAGGCTGGGTGCTCCCTTAGAGAGAGGGTGAAGAGCTCAGTCACACAAGAGGAGCTCGGAGTAGAGCCGCTGCTCCTCCACTTCAAGAGGAGACAGCTAAGGTGGCTCGAGTATCTGCTTCAGATGCCTCTTTGTCACCTCCCTGGAGAGGTGTTCCAGGCACGTCCCACCAGGAGGAGGCCCCAGCGAAGACCCAGGACACACTACAGGGACTATGTCTCTGGGCTGGCCTGGGAACACCTCGGGATCCACCAAGAAGAGCTGGATTAAGTGTGCATGGAAAGAGAAAACTCGGCCTCCCTGCTTGGACTGCTGCCTCCTCGACCTGGCCCCGGATAAAATGGATGAACTGAAGGAGCTGGATACAAGTGGTCAACATGAGTTTCCTCCACAGAGACAGAGAGGAGCTCAGGCACAGAGAGGAGCTCTGAGTTGAGAAGAGCCTTCTGAAGTGGCTCGAGGACTATGTCTCTGGGCTGGCCTGGGAAAACCTCAGGATCCCCCAGACGAGCAGGTGGAGGTGTGTGTGGAGGTCCAGGTGTCGTCTTGTGAGATCAGTTTGGGTCAGAGACATCGAGATATGAAATCGTTTTCAGAGCTTTTGCCACACGCCTTTTTAGTCGACCAGCTGATCGACAGGACATGTTTTAAGTCCACAGAATATTTCTTTAGTTAAGTGAAACTATATTCTGGTTTATTGTTTATTGTGAACATGTTCTTGTGATCTTTGGTATGTTGCAGAATACATGATTTTGAGCTAACAAACATTCCTTTTTTTTAACTAAATGTTGCAAACTTCAGTTAAGCTGTTTTGAAAGATTTTATATTTGACAAAAGCTTCTGCTGAATAAACAGTACATTTGAGAGATTGTTGTTGTGGATAAGTAGGATGTGCCTGGATTATTGTGTGAAATATGAGCACGGGGTTTGCCTCATGACAAACGGTTTGTTGTGAGGCACCAGTGCAGTCCTCAAAATGCCCTGACAGTGCCGGCCCTTCCCGTCCAGTCCACCAGTACGTTTGTGCAGCTAAACTTAAATTTCCCTCGGGATTAATAAAGTATGTACTCTGGATCGCAGACAAATTCATTAGTAGTTACTGCATGAAATGATGGCCTAAAGCAGGAGAGTCAAACTCATTTTGGTCCGGGGGTCGTGTCCAACCGACTTTGATCCCAAAGTGTCCGGATCAGAAAACTCATGTCATATAAACCCCAAAAATAACAATAAGTTCAAATATTTGTGCAGAGAAACACAAATCTATTACAGAAATCTTTTTTAATTGATGAACTCTTTCTTTTACAAAATATTATAATATTATGAACAACCTGAAACTTTAAGAAAAATACAATTTCAACACAAAGTTTTAACATGAACTTGTCTGTAAACAGGAATAAGTCAATTTTTGTTGTAAAATCCTGCACTCGGCTCCACTTTTCTCATGTTGGACATTTTTCTGATGAGGGTGTCACGGTCAACAGTCAAAACGATCGTCCTTTAAGAGCGTTTGGAAAGAGACAAGTCTTCATTTGTGCTGCTCTGGTGGGAGGGGCCACGTACAGAGACGCTGGAGACGCTGCTGTGATAAACACCACAGAAAATTAACAAGATTTTAATAGAAAATATCATTAAAATATTTGAGTAGAAAATCAGCCGAGGGCCAGATTAAAGGTCTTGGAGGGCCGGATCTGGCCCACAGGCCGTATGTTTGACACCTGTTGCCTAAAGCGACAGGGTTGTAGTGTCGCCTGTCAGCGTCCGCCTGCGTCCTCAGTGTGCGGCTGCTGTTTGGCTTTAGTGTCTGTGTCGTCTGCTGCAACAGTGTGTGAACCTTACGTTTGCTCTGACAATGATGTACTGTTTCCTCTCGGCGTTTTCTTCGGCGCAGACAGGCTCCCGATTACTGTGGTCCAAAAGTTACTCCTCACGTACCTCATGCATTCAGGGCGTCTTAAGTATTCACTGTGATAAACAAACAAAACACATTATAATACAGACAGTGTCGGGGAGTAACAGATTACATGTACCGGAGTTATGTAATCAGAGTACAAATGATGAGTAACTGTATTCAGTTACAGTTACTGTTTCAGTGAGTGGTAATTGGATTACAGTTACTTTGTTGAAATAAATGGATTACACTGTGGTATTTTCACATTTTGGGCTAAATCCCACCTTTTTTTTTTCTTTTTTTTCAGTAATTTCACTCATTACCGGAAACTAAACCAGGTCTAAACCAGGACTAAAACCAGGATTAAAACCAGGACTAAAACCAGGATTAAAACCAGGATTAAAACCAGGTCTAAACCAGGTCTAAACCAGGACTAAAACCAGGATTAAAACCAGGACTAAAACCAGGACTAAAACCAGGATTAAAACCAGGTCTAAACCAGGTCTAAACCAGGACTAAAACCAGGATTAAAACCAGGACTAAACTAGATCTAAACCAGGTCTAAACCAGGACTAAAACCAGGATTAAAACCAGGATTAAATCCAGGACTAAAACCAGGACTAAACTAGATCTAAACCAGGTCTAAACCAGGTCTAAACCAGGACTAAAACCAGGATTAAAACCAGGATTAAAACCAGGACTAAAACCAGGACTAAACTAGATCTAAACCAGGTCTAAACTAGGTCTAAACCAGGACTAAAACCAGGACTAAACTAGATCTAAACCAGGTCTAAACTAGGTCTAAACCAGGACTAAAACAGGACTAAACCAGGATTTAACAGGACTAAATCCTGCTGTGTGGACGTGTCTCTTCATCTTCTATCAATAATATTTTTAATTTGGTTCAGTAAAGTCTGGGCTTTTTATTTTCTTTTATCAGACAAAACATCTGATGTTACGATTTCCTCGTCTTTGTTTCTCTACAGCAACTCAAATAATCCAAAGTATTCAGATTATGTTACTCACTTTAAGTAATTTAATGGGTTATGTTACAAACTACATTTTGGTGTATGTAATCTGTAATCTGTAGGGGATTACATTTTAAAAGTCACCTTCCCAACACTGAATACAGACAATACACAGACAATAAAACATGCTTATACAACACATCTGTACTGGGGCAAGTCGATTTTTGCTCAAATTCATGGAATAAAATCATGTACAAGTGCAGGGCCTTTAAAATGTATGAGAGTCAAATCAGCTGCTGCTTAACCGCAGGCTCATTAAATAATTGAAATGAACAAGGGACACTACAGGCGCAGTGGGCCTATAGTCACTTAACATACACACACACACACACACACACACCTATCTGCATGCAATGATTGTTTATGTGTGTGTGTGGTCAACTGTCATTCAATCTGAGAATATCTATTTCTGTTTCAGATGAATATGCTCCATATATAGTGCCTACTTGTTCCTTCAGTCATTCAAATTCATATGGGCGGCTTAAGTGGTGTGCTGAGTGCTAAGCCCCAAATGGAACAGCAGGTACAGGTTACACACACACACACACACACACACACACACACACAGATGCATTGTGGGAGCAGTGTACTCTCCAGAGCTGTGATGTGTGATAACATTATACACCTGAACACATCTCTCTGAAGGGAAACAAAGCGTCTGCGCACAGAGGCACAGACGAGCTGTTTGTGTCACAGGAGCGGAGCCGATGCGGGGCTGCTCCAGAGCACCTAGGGGGCGCTGTGCCTCTGGAGCGCGGGCATCATCAAAGGGAGGTGTCAGGGACGTAAAGGAATGTACGGAGATGCTCCCTAAACCTGTGCATGACTTAAGCTCAAACATCAAAGTGTCTTTCTCAGTAGAAGCTGTAAAGAGGATGTTCCACTTCTACGAGGCATCGACACGGAACACTTTTAGATCACCATATTGTCTTTTATTGTTTTGGAAATATTATATTTGCTGGAAACAATGGTTCATTTTCATTTTTGACACCCCCCCTCACTTTGCTCTCTGCACTCCCCCTTCAGAGCACATCAACACAATCTATGTGCGTCCTGCTAAAGAAAACTACTGCACTGTTTTGTATCATGCTTCTGTATATTTATGGGAATTTGTTGTGTGGCTGATGTAGACTTGGGGCTGGGCACTGCACAGAGCCTTACTGCTAACTGTAAGAAGAGTTAGAACAGGACATGATGCTGGATTAAACATGCATGGAGGGAGGGAGGGAGGCTTGTGATGAGGGAACATTAGAACATAATAACTGCCTGGTATTAATCAGGGAGGACCAGGGACTTATTATACTTACATGTACACAGTACATGTGTAAGAAGAGCAGTTAAGTGAGTGGTGAGTGGAGCAGTCCCAGACAAGACTAAGACAGACTTTATGATCCAAGTTTGGTGAAATCACTATAACTAGTCTCGGATAGTCCAGTTTTAATGTGCACTATGTAACTTTTCTACCAGGGAATTTACACCAGTTTGTCTCACTTGGAGATGTTATTGCTGTTCTCTCTGCTCCAGCTGCATGGGCTGAGCAGCCAGTCCCTTCTAACCTCCTGTTCAGAAAGATCCAGAAAGATGTGGAAGGGTCTGGAAACATCTGTATCTGGGTGTAACAAACATCTGTCCAAACTTGGGATGGTCCAACCACAGCTGATGTGAATCATGTGTCTCTCAAATGCAGAAAACATCAATCAACATGAAAACAAAACAATGCAGAATGTTGCAAATTCTTGCAACATTCATAGTTAAATCTATCACTTTACCTGAGATAAATAACAGTCGTTGATTCTGCACAAAGCTGCACTGTTTCTCAGTCCCCCATGTATTTTTCCCCTGTTTTACTTCTAAACCGCCTCTAGCGTCTCTGTAAATCCACCTCTCAATCACACCTAAGTGAAATCGGAGACAGGATATGGTTCCAGAGCCACACGTCTCTGTTAAATTTTGTCAAAGGACAAATTTGCCAGTGGGGACGATAAAGACCAAAGAGGAAATTTAAAGGACAGGAGTTGGTATGAGAGAATGTAGGTGAGACAGAAAGGAGGATGCAGAGGAGAAGTTCAGATTGAACATGAGGAGAAGGTGAAACAGAGCAGAGGATGTAGAGGAGGAGAAGAGGAGAAGGTCAGAGGAGCAGAGGAGAAGGTCAGAGGAGCAGAGGAGAGGTTAAATGGAGCAGAGGATCTACCTGCACAAACTTCATATAACCATGAAAGAAGTAAATACAACTCCAGGCCTGTTTTTGATGAGGGAACAATGTTATTACACACAACATAAAAAGCTCGCTTTAAAGGCAGTTTGGTAATCTGGGTCTTTAATTATTTAGTCACCACACACACAGTTTACAACGATGTTTTAATCACAAACATTAAAACATGAACAATTACCTTTTAAACTTTTATCTTGCACTAGGGTTTGGATGGAGGCTATTAGCAAATCACAAAGGCTGCAGTGTTTGAAGGACCATCATTTCCTTCATAAACAACAACAACATGTCCTCTTATTGTGCATGAAAACTGCTCACCCTGAACCTCACTCTCTTTCACTGACAAAATGTTTAAACTTCTCCATGACTTTTTCATCACCTAAAGTGGATTTTCCCATAACTTTAAATCAGAGGTGTTCACACTTTTCATCATGTGAGCTACTTACAAAATGACCAAGTCAAAATGATCGACCTAATACAAAGCCAAACAAACTGCACTGAAACACTCTGTGCCCCTTTGTTGGACCCTCCCCCACAGTTTGAGAACCTCTTCTTTAAGAGAACTTCCTCTGGCACTTTACACAAAACTGTGAAAAAAGTGAAGGAAGATTTTTTAAACCTGTTTTTTAAAAGTTCCAAACTGGAGTTTCATTCTTTTCTGGTTTTGCAGTGATATTTACCAGCCTCTGCACGTTTACCAAACCAAACGCACATCGTGACAAACACAGATGCATTTGTCACTTTTGTTAGACAAACTTCAGCCAAATGTGTGGCAGTAGGTCTGTTCTGTAGATCCGCTCTATGCTGTAGACCTGCTTTGTGCCAAACACTGGAACACAAATTTAGACTGGTTTTTGCTTCACGTTTGGTCTTGTTCTTCTAATCAGCCGCACTGTGGAGGGGCTTGTGTTGGCTGTACGCAGGAAGGAGCGAGAGCGTGAAAAGGCGAGGGGCGCGGTGCGTGCTGACGTGAGGCAGGGACAGGTAGGATGTTTAGGAAGTTGAACCTGCCCTGTGATGCACGCTGGTACACGAGGGCACACGCTGTCGCAGACGAGCCGTGCATAGGGAGCGTGTGTGTTTTGTGATGCGCCGTAGAGTCTCCGCGGGTTTCAAATGAGCGCACAGGCTGCACTGAGACGCCCCCACACGCTCCTGCACCCGCTACAAGTTTATTACCAACAGCAGCGGCCGGAATGAAATATGATCACACTTGTTGAGTGTCAGACCTCGAGTGAGAGACAAGACCGAGTCCAAACGCGAGTCCGAGACGAGACACGGCGATCTTACCCACACGACCTTGGCGATCGACTGGTAGATCGCGATCGACGTATTGAGCACCACTGATTTAAGGCATCCTATATGTGTAGAATTGATTTTAAGATTTTATTGTGTGTTTTTAAAGCTTTGAATGTTCTGGTCCCACAATATGTTTCAGACTTCATCCAGATTTACTCCCCCTGTGCTCTGAGGTCCAGCTCCAGCTCGTGGGGCCTAAAATGAGACTTAAAACCTGGAGGACAGGACCTTCTCTGTGACCGACCCCCAAAACTCTGGAAAACTCTGCCGCCCCACGTCCCAACAGCCCCCACAGTGGAGAGTTTTTTTTGTTTTGTTTTTTTAAATCAAAATGTTTTTATTGTTTTCAGATGATCAGATGTATACATACACAAACAACTGGCAGGCAACAAACTCACAGCTGTCACAGTTCTGCAGAGCGAAAAAAAAAAGAACAAAATTTCGCATTTTGGAGTTTTAAAAAGAACTCCAAAATGTGAGTCTCCCACCAGAACAGATCCACATGAACAATGGAACAAAAAATAATTATAGATGAAAAAAATACAAAATAAATAAAGAAAGAAAAAAGCACAGTAGAGTGTTTTAAGTCTCGTCTTAACACCCACTTTTATTCTGTGGCTTTTAACACCGCGTGAGTTGTGTGCTCCTCTGTGTCTTTCATTTGTTTTATTTATTTGACTATTTACTGCTATTTAATGCTTTTTTATGGTTTTGCATTTATTTGATATCACTGTTTTTATTGTTTTAGGACTGGTATGACCGACCAAATTTTAGCAATTTACCTTTTTGTTGTCCCCATTTTCTGATCTCTGTGCAGCACTTTGGAAACTGTTTTGTTTGTAAAATGTGCTGGAGAAATAAAGTGGATTTGGATTTAGAATTGATCAGACTTTTAGAACTAAATATGAAATGTGAACTCTTTCCACTCACCTTATGGTTTGGGATTATAGTTTTTAAACATTCAAAATCCTGTCAGTGCATTTAGGCTACGTTCAGACTGCAGGGCTTAATGCTCAATTCCGATTTTTTTTTGGGAAATTCAATGTTTTTTCGAGGTCGTTCACATTTCCAGTTAAATGTGACTTGTATGTGACTCCACTGTGAACGTTAAACAGCCAGAAAGTGTCCCACATGTGACACTGGAGACACGACGACGACGTCAACCGCAGCGAGCGTCTCTGTGTTTACAGGAAGTTGTCCAAACATGGACGCAGCATCGAGCACCTGGAGATTTTAAAGTTCCTCTCGTACCGGAGCCAGAACATGAACAACTTACTTGTTTTAAGGAGGAGATTGAGAAGGAGAAGGACGAGGTTTTTGGTCGTGGTGTTTTGTGGTTCAGTCCGTTGAAAGGAACGTGTGGATGTGGAGACGGAGCCAAGAGTGGTGAGTGGAGATGTGCTTCACTTCAGTGACACGGAGTTCATTAACAATTTTCTGCCTACTTCAGCGCAGAATAGTGACGTTTGTGTCTTGTTGATAACGTGTAGGTGGATGAATGTGACCTGACCGTTCAGACTGAAGTCACATGTCAAAAGATCAGATATGTATCAGTTTCAGGAGCACATATCCAAGGCTGCGTTCAGACTGCAGCCTGAAGTGACCCAAATCTGATTTTTTTGGCCCCTATGTGACCAGTATCTGATCTTTTAATGACAGTCTGAATGACACATGTCCAATTTTTTCAAATGTGACCCAGGACACTTGGATATGTGCTTCTGAAACCGATGCATATCTGATCTTTTGACATGTGACTTCAGTGTGAACGGCCAAAGCGCATTCATCCACCTACACGTTATCAACAAGACACAAACGTCACTATTCTGCGCTGAAGTAGATGAAAATTGCCAATGAACTCAGTGTCACTGAAGTGAAGCACATCTCCACTCACCACTCTTGGCTCCGTCTCCACATCCACACGTTCCTTTCAACGGACTGAACCACAAAACACCACGACCAAACACCTCGTCCTTCTCCTTCTCAATCTCCTCCTTAAAACAAGTAAGTTGTTCATGTTCTGGCTCCGGTACGAGAGGAACTTTAAAATCTCCAGGTGCTCGATGCTGCGTCCATGTTTGGACAACTTCTGTAAACACAGAGACGCTCGCTGCGGTTGACGTCGTCGTGTCTCCAGTGTCACATGTGGGACACTTTTGGACCGTTTAATGTTCACACTGGAGTCACATACAAGTCACATTTAATTGGAAATGTGAACTACCTCGAAAAAACATAGGATTTCACAAAAAAATCAGAATTGAGCATTAAGCCCTGCAGTCTGAACGTAGCCCAAGTGTCCTGGGTCGCATTTGAAAAAATCAGATCTGTGTGGTTCAGACTGTCATTAAAAGATCAGATACAGGAACATAGGGGCCAAAAAATCGGATTTGGGTCACTTCAGGTGCAGACTGAACGCAGTCTTATTGTCGTCTCTTTTGAACAAAAGTCTCAGACGTTCAGAAATAATCAGAACAGCTTCATGAGAACTTAAAACAACGCTGGAGTTGCATAAAAGAGATACTAAAATTCCATGACTTTTCCATGATTTCCATGAGCGTGGGAACTCTACCTGCAGTTTGGATCTGCACAAACTGAAAACTGAAATGCGATTCTTGATTTAGTTTGTCAGTTCAGATTTCATTATTTATTCATGTTTGAGTCAATTCTTTGGACAGAATATAATCACAATGTCAGAAAAAATTGCAATGTGTCTGATCTGACCGTGTTTACCTCTCAGCCTCACTGCTCTGGTAATGTAACCGTGTTTACCGCAGCGGTGAGGCTGTGAGGTTATTGCTCCCCCTCCCCGGCCTGGATGTCCAGCTCTACTTATGAGAGCCAAAGTGGACAGACGCTGGCTGTATTGTCCACCCCGACATAAATAATGCACACAGTCTGAAATGTGTTGTGAAACTTTAATTTTGCTCCGGCTGAGGCTGCATTAGACGAGTGTGTATGAGCCCAGGCATTTAGCACATTCCGGGTACTAAAATCTGTGGGGGAACCTGTGTCTTTTATGAGCCAAAAGGCAGCTCAGATATGGGTGAAATAGATTAGGGTTTAGGACGTGGTTAAACAAGTGGAGACTATGGTTACATTCCCTCTCCAGGACATGAATAGAAGTCACTGTAATGTTTCCAAATTGTCCATTTTTTTATGAAGAATGTGTAGCCCATATTTGATAATTGAGTGCCTTTAATAAAATATGCTTTAAGCCCAAATCATTATTTTGTTAGTGGTTCCAGACTGCTACACGATTCTGTTGTGAACAGACTAATTGTCAAATGAGATTACGAGATATCAGATGATCACCGTACTGTGGTCCACAGCAAGAAAAATGATCTGACAAAGGCTTTTTTGCTGAAACATTATTAAAATAATAGTAATAATAATAAATACATAAAAAAGCTTTTGGACATCAGCCATCTGAGTGTGTTATGCATTTTTTCACTTGTATTTTGCTGTTCCTTGCATTTGCACCTTTAATAGAACTTTGGAGTGAGTTTATTTTTCGGTTGATTTAATTCAGACCTGAAATTAATGTTCCCGGTCTTATTAACAGTACAGTGACTTTATCAGATGCATTGGTGCATGTAATCTTTATCAGATTACATGCACTGATCAATATGACTGTATATACAAATATGTTTCAATATGTGGCCCTTGGTCAGAAAACTGTGGACAGTCCCTGTTCCTGTTTAGGTTAAACTTAGGCAAGTACAAGTTATGGTTAATGTCAGTCTCCAGGAAGTGAATGTACTGTCCTCAAAAGGCATGTAAAAACCTGTGTGTGTGTGTGCTGGGAGGAAGGGGTTAGACTAATGTGAGTGTACGACCCCCCAGTGCCTCCCAGTGCCTCCCAGTGCCCCCCGTGCCCCCCCGGTGAGCCTCTGGCTACTGCAGCTGCTCCACACCACAGCATATCGATCTGAGCTGCACTAAGAAAAAGTGCTTCAATCACCAGAGATTAGAGCAGCTCTATGAGGCCTGCGAGGCCCCTGCGAGGCCCCTGTGAGGCCCCTGTGAGGTCTCTGAGGTCCATCTCCTCTCTATCACTTTCTATCTCAGCCTCAGTCCTGCTCTCAGTTCCTGCAGCTCACGTGGAACAGGCTCTGAAGCTGTTGACCAGATCAAATGTGATAAAACAGTTTTTTTTTTTTTTTTAATAAACATCAATGCTTCTGCAAATGAAAAGTGTTCAGAAGTGTTTCTATGTATCAACATTCATTAGAGTTTTTTTTTTTTTCTTTTCAGTCATTTTATCACTCTTGGTGTTACGGCCCCAGGCCTTGGTTCTAATTTGTTTGTGTGATTTTTGGTCTGTGATTGGTGGGGAGCAGGTCGACGCCCGCCTCACCTGCAGCCACCTCCCCCTGTTTAAGGAGATGACAGCACCTGTTCAGGGCTGCTGGTCCTGGTGGCCACTCTGACATTTAGTGTTTGTGTGTGTAGTTAGTTTAGTTCTGTTTTGTGCCTTTTTTGATTTGGTCACTCGATTCTGTTTGTGGGTTTATGTGGTTTAATTTGGGGAACTTGTGTTTTGGTTTTGTGTGTGTCCCTACGTTTTTTGTGTAAGTCTGCGTGACCCTTTTGTGGCACAAAACTCTGTTTATTCTGTTGTTCTGTTTCTTAGTTTAGGTTGTTTTCTGTATATTTTAGTGTGTTTTGTTAATTTACCTTTACATTCCTGTTAATTAAACATTATTTAGTTTATTCCATTTTACATCTTGGTTTTATTTTTTTGTTACTTCCCTCACCCCAGACGAGCTGGGTCGTAAACACTTGGTTTAGTTGAATCTTTTAGAGCATACATGTGTCTCTGAAGGGGCTCAGGAGGTCAAATCCTTTGGAACATTTCTCCTCAGTTCTCAGGTTATTTCTCAGATCACTTGGCACAGCTCTCATTCACAAACTCACACCATCAGTGAATTCAGCTTATTTCATCAACACTCCAGTTCTGTCTCGTGAAGGACTTTGGCCTAAACTCTGTCACTTTCAACAGAAACTCAAACAGAACAGCAAAAACTATAAGCACCAACGATCGAACAGGATGTGGACATGTCTTGTTGGAGTTTGAAGAGCACATTACAGTACAATGAGCCTTGATGTATTTGCTATTCCATCACCTTTTAAGTTTTCTTCATCATAAATATTTTGAATGCAAAATCAGTTGAGGCTCCTTCCTAAAATAAAGCCCTACTGCCTCCCACAGGTGGATTTTGAAAAAGCGATCCACACATTTATAACACATCATATCTGGACTATTGTAATTCAGTATATGTCGAGTTGGACCAGGCTCCTACAGCAGCAACAACACGTCCAGAACACTGCAGCTCATCTGCGGACAAATACTAAGAGAGACGAGATCACATCACACCTGTGCTGTGTGACCTGCACTGGCTCTGTGTCAAATGTTTGCACTTTATAGGTCCAGTCTGTTTGAGGGAGTTACTACAGCTCTGTCCTCCCAGAGCCCTGAGATCAGAGCAGCTCCTGTTGGTCGTGCATAAAACTAGGCTCAAGATGAGAGGTGACAGAGGCTTTTCTGTGGCAGCACCCGGATTGTGGACCAGCCTTTCTTTTCTTGTCAGAACCTCTCAGTGTGTAACGCAGTTTAGACGAGACTGAAGACTCACCTCTTCTCCCTGGTATTTAGTACAACCAGCCCCAACAACACAACCTGACACAACCTGAAATGTTCCCACACAGAAACGAGTGAGCAGATGTGGATAGAGCAGCGAGCGAATGCGCCGCCCTGGCGGTAAGTTTGTGTCTATGTTATTGAATCTTATTCCAACAAAATGAGTATCTACAAAACACAGACCAATTCAGTTCAACATGGTCAACATATTATCCTCCACACATGCTGAGCAAATTAGGAAATTGTATTTCAGATCAGTGTCAAAGATGAAATATGTCCACTGGAAATCCTGTATGGTTTGGAGTTGTGTCTAATCCTACTGGAATGATGAGATCAGAATCACTTCTGATGTTTGTGTGTATTAAAGAACTGGAAAGCCTCTGCTGCCTCTGGCCAGATGAACTGGATTAATTAACTTTTGTCCTACTGCACATCAGAGAATCTCTCAGTCTCTGAGGGGGAAGCAGCAGGACTTTCTTGAACATTTTGGCAGTACTGGACATCAGGGTACAGAGAGAGAGAGGTGGATGTGAGAGGGCTTTATTTTTTGTAAAGCTTCGGCTCAAATTCACACATTTCATCACACACTAAAGCAGTTAAAAGATTAATAAAAAGCGAAGTTTGTGCAAGACATGCAAAGTCTGTGTGTGAGCCATTTGCCTCTGCTGCTCCTCTGTGCAGTCAGGACCCTGTGGAGGGGGTGGGAGCAGGTGTAGGACCCTGTGGAGGGGGTGGGAGCAGGTGTCGGACCCTGTGGAGGGGGTGGGAGGTGGGACCCTGTGGAGGGGTGGGAGCAGGTGTCGGACCTGTGGAGGAGTGGGGAGGGGGTGGGAGCAGGTGTAGTGGACCCTGTGGAGGGGTGGGAGCAGGTGTCGGACCCTGTGGGTGGGAGGGTCCCTGTGGAGGGGTGGGAGCAGGTGTCGGACCCTGTGGAGGGGTGGGAGCAGGTGTAGGACCCTGTGGAGGGGGTGGAGCAGGTGTAGGACCCTGTGGAGTGGGAGCAGGTGTCGGACCCTGTGGAGCGGTGGGAGCAGGTGTAGGACCCTGTGGAGGCGGTGGGAGCAGGTGTAGGACCTGTGGAGGCGGTGGGAGCAGGTGTCGGACCCTGTGGAGGGGTGGAGCAGGTGTCGGACCCTGTGGAGGCGGTGGGAGCAGGTGTCTGGAGCAGACCCTGTGGAGGGGGTGGAGCAGGTGTAGGACCCTGTGGAGGGGGTGGGAGCAGGTGTAGGACCCTGTGGAGGGGGTGGGAGCAGGTGGACCCGTGGAGGTGGGAGCAGGTGTCGGACCCTGTGGAGGCGGTGGGAGCAGGTGTCCCCTGTGGAGGCGGTGGGAGCAGGTGTAGGACCCAGGTGTCCATTATGGCCTCTAGTCTGTTTCTGATGTGTCCCTGAGTGACTCCAGTGCCTCCCAGTCACAGAGCTGCCTTCTTCACCAGCTTCTGCAGTCTTCTGCTGTCGGCCAGACTGATGCCCCAGCACAGTTTGGATTTATTTGTTTGGGGAATAAGCCCCTTGAGATGTTTCGCCATCTCGTTTTCGAGGGGCTCCTTATAATTGCAACAACAAAAGACAGATACAGTAGGTCAGACTGTCGGCTACATAAATTCAAATAAGCATCAAAACAACAAAATCAACACAACACACACACACACACACACACACACACACACACACACACACACACACACACACACACACTCACACTTGACTGTTTGACACATAATAAATCAAATTTGAGCAAAAAACTAAAAGATAATCACACAATACAACAAGATGAACAACACAATTCAACAAAATGATCAAAAACAATGAGATGGGTTCTGTAAATATTGAACCAGAGCATTTTTAAATGAAGGGACAGAAGTTAATGCACGAACCCGCTCCATAAAAAAGGACACTGGCCACGACTGTGTGGTAAAACATCAAGAGCAGCTCCTCACAAACATCAAATTCCCTCAACTTCCGAAGGAAAAAGAGGCGGCTCTGACCTCTTTTATAAAGGGCATCTGTGTTTGGAGTCCAGTCCAATTTGTCAGCCATCTGTCACTGGTGGTGCTCCTGCTCAGAACAGTAACACACAGTCGCCAAGCCTGACAAACTGTGGTCGTCCAGTCTGTTATATACACCTTCTGAGTGATGGATCCCGCCCCAGGACATCGAGCTGGGTTCAGCATGGATGACTGAATGGTGTTGAATGCACTCGAAAAGTTGAGAAACATCACCCTCACAGAGCTGCCAGGTGTCTCCAGATATTCATAGATCTGGTGGAGCATGTAGATGATCGCATCCTAGACTCTCATTCCCCTACAGTAACCAAACTGAAGGGAATCCAAACCATGTTCCACCTCTGGTTTAATGAGGTGCAGAACAAGCCGTCCCAGAGTCTTCATAATGTCCGAGGTAAGTGCTGCTGGTCTGTAGTCATTCATCTCTGCCAGATGACCAACTGTAGGTACTGGCACAAGACAGGATGTTTTCCACCATGTCGGGACTATCCCCGACTCCAGACTTTGATGGAAGATCCTGTGTGGAGCTAAGTGACCCGCACAGTCTTTGAGTAGTCTGCGACACACACTATACGGCCCTGGGTCTTTACCTGGGGCCCTGGGTCTTTACCCGGGGCCCTGGGTCTTTACCCGGGGCCCTGGGTCTTTACCGGGGGCCCTGGGTCTTTACCGGGGCCCTGGGTCTTTACCTGGGGCCCTGGGTCTTTACCTGGGGCCCTGGGTCTTTACCTGGGCCCTGGGTCTTTACCTGGGGCTCTGTCCTCACCTCCTCCACAGTGAGTGCCACACCTAGGACCCCTGGATTTACTTGCAGATCCTAAAGCATTGATGGAAAGAGGGGCTGTGGATGTTGTAGGGGCAGAGGTCATAGATTTGTGTGGAACTACAAGCAGAGGAGAGATAGCGCCACCATGTGGTGTTACTGGAGTAGACACAGCAGTGACTGTACACATCACCTACTGCACGCCGGCTGTTCTTATAATTAGTGATGTTCTTCATCCTATTCCACACTTCTCGAATGTCATTGAGTCGCAGCTACTCTGCTTCGTTTTATTAGTCCTTCTAGTCGGCTGTAGTGTTTTGGACTGGTCTGAGTTTGTCTCTGTCTTTTGGTTCAGTATACATGTGGCACTGTTTGTGATCCATGGTTTATTTTTAGGATAGCAGGGCAGGAATATCAGTGTCTCTAAGAACTGATGTGATCTGTTATAGTGTCCACTCTCCTGTCTATGTCCATGTCTGTGCGAGAGCCCTGTGACCCTAACAACACACCCCAGAGCAGTCCTGGAGACACTCACTGGCCTCTCTTGACCATTTCCTGAATGACCTGGTGGTAATGGGCATTCTCTTCACACATGTTTTGTATGAGGGCTGAAGAAAGACCAGTTTATTCTCTGATCTACCTAAAGGTGGAAGAGCAACAGTATTGTATAAATCCTTAACATTAACAACCATTTAGTGTTCACAAAGATGACCAGACCTCCTCCTTTGCTCTTCCCACTTGTTCTCAGGTCCCTGTCTGCTTCGTTGTGAAGCTGGTCCAGTCCACACAGGAGTCAGGCGTGAAGTCATTCAGGCAGGTCTCACAAAAACAAATGAGACTAGCCTCCCGGTAGAGTCGCACTCATCACACTTGTTCAATAGTGAGTTTACAGTAATAACACATTCAAAAAGACCTGCCATGTTGTATTCCCAAAGCACCACTAGATGCCTGGTACTGCCTCCTGCACTCCCTTTCACACTGTATCAAAAAACAAAACAAAAAAGCAATAGAATTAGAAGACTGAATAATTTCTTTCTTTCTGATCTGTGTAGTTTCCTCATCACAAACAGACCTGGAGTTGTAGAAAGACCAAAAATGTGGCTGTTTGCTACAGGTGTTCCAATCAGTAGGAGCAAAGAGGACGCTCTTGGAAAAAAAGGATCAAGACTCAAGACACAACGGACTTCCAGGCAACTCCAAAACAGTAGAAAAAGTGAACACATCGCACGAGGAAAAATATAATTAAAAGGCCTTTATTTGAATGGCCAAAGCCGACATGTTTCGACCTCAACTGGTCTTCATCAGGGCTTAATTAAGAACAAAGCATAGGTGTGGCCTTCAAGTCAACAAAACAAGTGGAGTAAATTGTGGTGCAGTATAGGTAACCTTAGTACCTGTTTTGTTTTAGTTTGTGTTTTTTGTTTTTCTACTCACACACTTTTAACCCTGACACAAACCCTGCACATTTTTAGGCTGAGTTTCTTTTCTCCCACCGTGTGATGTCATGAGGTTATGCAGTGCCTTCAGCTTCCACGGTCACATGTTTATGATGTTCAAATCGGTGCAAATGATGATGTGTTTGTGTGAAAAAGCTCACAGAGGTTTGTCATATCCCTCCCCTCCCGGTCGAGAGCAGATTTAAACAGTGTCACTGGACTGGCCCTGAGGTGTGACTGCTGCACTGACCCACTAATAGTGTCCTGGACAGCCCTCTGCACACACTGACACACACACACACACACACACACACTCGTCCACACTCGCATTGTTGTGTAAGCTGCTTATAGAAAACTGCTCTTATGAGTTTTTAATGCACAGACTGCTCAGCTCTGCTCTGCTCAGCCCAGACCACACAAACAAACAAGTGCTTTTCACTTTAGGAGATTGCACAGGAAACGATTATGCTTTAGTAAGAGGCCAGGCGTTCACAAGCACATTCCCCTCAAAGGATTATATATGTCTCCAAATTAGGTCACATTGCTTTTCCATTTTTAGAGGACTAATTCAATTAGGCACGAGTATGTATGCTCCATCTGACCCTCAGAGCATCACCAGGCCACATGCTTCAAAGCTTAATGTGGCAAGATTCAAGTTCACCAAAAATTATACTAATGACCCACCTCACACATGACACGCTGAGGCTGTGTCCTTGGGTAAGTCATCCATATGTCTGTAGTGTGAAAAAAGTCAGAAAGTCCTTAAAGAGCACATGTTACACTGTTTTCTGATTTATGTTCGAATGCACAGGTGTCAAACATAAGGCCCGGGGGCCAGATCCGGCCCTCCAAGACCTTTAATCTGGCCCTCGGCTGATTTTCTACTAAAATATTTTAATAATATTTTTCTATTTAAATATTGGTAATTTGGTCTCCAGCGTCTCTGTACGTGGCCCCTCCCACCAGAGCAGCACAAATGAAGACTTGTCTCTTTCCAAACGCTCTTAAAGGACGATCGTTTTGACTGTTGACCGTGACACCCTCATCAGAAAAATGTCCAACATGAGAAAAGTGGACACAGAGTGAAAAATTTATTTATTCCTATTTACAGACAAGTTCATGTTAAAACATTGTGTTGAAATTACATTTTTCTTAAAGTTTCAGATTGTTCATAATTATAAAATATTATAACATTTTGTAAAAGAAAGAGTTCATCAATTAAAAAAGATTTCTGTAATAGATTTGTGTTTCTCTGCACAAATATTTGAACTTATTGTTATTTTTGGGGTTTATATGACATGAGTTTTCTGATCCGGACACTTTGGGATCAAAATAAGGTGGATACGGCCCCCGGACCAAAATGAGTTTGACACCCCTGTTCTAATGTATCAGGAGGTCTGAGGGTCACATGTGGACTCTTAACTTAAATTAAATAGTTCATATTAGGATGTTTTCTGATCTATCCATCCATCCATTTTCGTCCGCTTATCCAGGGCCGGGTCACGGGTGCAGCAGCCTAAGCAGGGACTCCCAGACTTCCTTCACCCCAGACACCTCCTCCAGCTCCTCCGGGGGGACCCCGAGGTGTTCCCAGGCCAGTCCAGAGACATAGTCCCTCCAGTGTGTCCTGGGTCTTCCCCGGGGCCTCCTCCCGGTGGGACATGCCCGGAACACCTCCCGAGGGAGACGTCCAGGAGGCATCCGGAACAGATGCCCGAGCCTCAACTGGCTCCTCTCGACGTGGAGGAGCAGCGGCTCTACTCCGAGCTCCTCCCGTGTGACTGAGCTCCTCACCCTGTCTCTAAGGGAGACGCCCAGCCACCCTGCGGAGGAAACTCATTTCGAGCACTTGTATCCGCGATCTCGTCCTTTCGGTCACTACCCAGAGCTCATGACCAGAGGTGAGAGTAGGAACGAAGACTGACCGGTAAATCGAGAGCTTCGCCTTTCGGCTCAGCTTCTCTTCACCACAACGGTCCGATACAGCGACCGCATCACTGCCGAAGCTGCACCGATCCACCTGTCAATCTCACGTTCCGTCCTCCCCTCACTCGTGAACAAGACCCCGAGATACTTGAACTCCTCCACTTGAGGCAAAGACTCCCCACCCACTCGGAGAGGGCAAGACACCTTTTTCCGGTTCCGTTTTCTGATCTACTGTATGTTAAAATATTGTGTCCTCAGTAAAATATAACTGGAGTTGTGTTGTTCCTGCTCATTCACACATCTAACACTAATCCTGCATATCTGGTGTGAGTTCTATTTTCACCAGAAATCCACAGCGTTTTTAAACTCCATACACCTTCACTAGAATCATTTGCATAATTTCAGCCCTACATAAAAACTTAAAATGCCATTACATGACATCACAAGGTGGAACAGAGCATTTTGAATTTTGAAGATGTAGACAGACTTACAGTAATAATGGGTTACTCAAAAATTTGGGTATTTTTAATTTTATTTTATTTTTTTTTATTTTTTTTTAAGAGGTAACAGCATTCTGACAGGGTTGAAGCTCAAAAGAGTCAATTTTGTGTACGGTATTTTTCAGACTATAAGTCGCACCAGACTGAAAATGCACAATGAAGAAGAAAAAACATATATAAGTCGCACGTTTTGGGAGAAATTTATTTTATAAAATCAGAGACCAGGAACTTATAAGTTTGTTTAAATGTTAAATTGTTCAGTGGTGCAGAAGTAACGGTGCCATCGACTGACATGATCCAGACAGAACAGAGGCTCTTTCTGCAGGAGACATGTGCAGTAGAGTGAAGTGACAGTGGTGCAGGAGGAACAGGAGCAGCAGATAACCACACACAAGACTAGAGCCTCTGTCAGCTGTTAGTGGGAACATTCTGAATATATAAATCTCATTAGAGTATAAGTTCTAGGATCACTCAAACCATGAAAAAAGTGTAACTTATAGTCCGAAAAATACGGTAATAAAGGAGCTTTAAATGCAACTGTACCTTAGGATAAAATGAGGGGCTCTTGCTCAGTCAGACTGAGGGGCTCCACCTCATCCTCAGCCCCTGTTCACAATGAAGTTCCCCAGGGTCCAAAACACAGCAGACAGTATCATGTGTATTCAGATGCCAAACGTATGTACCACTTCAGAAGCACTGCGCCCCCTGACTCCGCTGTTTGAGTGCTTCAGTGAAGGAAACACTGAGATCTTACTGTCTGGCAACACTGACCACCTCATGGATCTGAGTCCTTTGCAGCACTTTGTCAAAGCCTCCGTCATCGACCTGAGCGTCACTATTGACAGTGATTTTAAATCTGAAAAACAAGTGAACACGGTTATGAACTCTGGTTGTAATAATTTGTGACTTTTATCCAAAGTGAAACTGTTTTTATCTTTTAGTACTTTTGAATAAGTCACACACGCTTTTATCTCATTTAGACGACTGTAACGCACTTTTCTCTGGCATCAGCCACTTTTAACCAGAAGTACAAAACACTTTAGCTTCGTTGCACTGGCTTCCAGTTCACGTTAGAATTGATTTTTAAAATGTTATTGTTTGTTTTTAAAGCTTTAAATGGACTGACCCCATGTTACATTTCAGATCTAATCCAAATTTACACCCCTGAGGTCCAGCTCCAGCTCTTGGGGCCTAAGATGAGATTTAAAACCAGGGGGGACAGGACCTTCTCTGTGACCGAACCCAAACTCTGGAACACTCAGCCCCCCACGTCCCAACAGCCCCACAGCGACAGAGAGTTTTAAGTCTCATCTTAACTTCCACTTTTACTCTGTGGCTTTTAACACCACGTGAGTTGTGTGCTCCTCTGTGTCTTTTATTTATTTTTTATGTTTTTTTTGTTGTTGTTGTTTTGTTTTTTTTTATCTTTTTATTATTCATTGTATTTTTTTCCTTATTTTATTTGACTACTTTTATTGTGAAGTTAAATAGAGCTTTATTTTATATTTCCATTGCATATGTTTTATTTATATTGTGTAAACTGCTTTGTTTATGAAATGTGTTATAGAAATAAAGTGCATTGGATCGGATAATAAAGCAATTGTCATTAAAGTCCAAGAGGGGGCGCCAAAGACTACATCATGACGTCATGAATAATTACGCTGCAGAGTGTGTGGGCATCAAGCGGCGAACTTGAAATGACAATTGGGTAAAGAAACAAAAAAACGTCTACGCTGTATAAGCTCTGAAGCTATGAGGAACGAGTTGCATGTAGAGGAGGGATTTTGTCATGTACGCACAAAATCAGTATGTACTGCAGCGAGAGACAGACACGTGCCTTTCTCCTTGGCACTCTGTCTGTGTACTGGCTCCCTCTGTGTACTACAGTGTGTCTGTCGTCAGGAGGGGTAAACATACTTCTTAAAGGCACAGCAGCCTCATAAACAGAAATGTGCTCATGGTATTTACTATAAATACACGTTTCCACAGGTAGGTGCAAAATGGCAAATGTAATCAGATCAGCATTGACATTTATGTTAATATCCAAGGGCGAGGGCCACTGTTCATTTAACATCTTGTGCATCTTGTAACAAGCTTGGGGCACAAAGCTGCTTAGCGTCCTGCTGGGTGTGCAGCATATGCTCCTGTCCCTCTTTCCCAAAGCGAACAGTGAGAAGAGGCCATGTGACGGGGAAGGCTCTTTGATGATGGCGACTGCTCTGTTCAGCCATCGCTTCCTGTAAATCACCATGTGGGACGGGAGTGGAGCACCTACATTTCTGTCGGCCGGTTTGACGATCTCGTTGAGCTTGTGTTCTTCATAAAATCTGCAGCTACTGAACCACGATGTAAAGCCGAGTGAGGACGTTTTCAGTAATGCCCCCGCAGGATGTCAGACGAGAGGAGTCTTCACAATCCCTGTATCACTCGTTTTTCAATATAAAACCAAAAATAAGAAAATGAAAAAACAACTGTTTTATTCATTATTTGTCTCCAAAACCAAAATAAAAAAACGGATAACGATTTGTTCTGTGTTTAAATGAAGAATGGAAAAAACGGATAACGACCGTTTCCCATTTACGTGACTCTCGTGACTGCGATGCCGAAATTTTACACCGCGTACGGACTGAACCAGGACTGATCCAGGTCCGAGACCAGACCGGGACCAGAGCGGGACCAGGGCAGACTCCAAGCTTTGACTCCGAGCCTCCGCGGGGTCCGAGCCTGGTCCATTTGAACCAAAAGCTCTTAGTTCGGTTCGTTTTCGTTGGTGTGAAAGCGTCAGTTTGATGCTTTGCACCACCTCGGAACCAGCTGCGGTTCTTGAGCGTGGAGGACTGGAGCAGCCCGTCCGGACCTGTAGTCCACAGAACATTCTTGCTTTCCCCACACGGAACCGCTCGGACCGCTGGTCTCGGTCTCAGTTCTGCTCTGGTCCTGGTCTGGTCTCGGACCTGGATCAGTCCTGGTTCAGTCCGTATGCAGCGCTAAAGTTCGGCTTTGCAGTCACGGAATCACGTAAACAGGAAACGGTCGTTATCCGTTTTTTCCATTCTTCATTTAAACACAAAATCGAAAACTGAAAAAACTAATCATTATCCGTTTTTTTAATTTTGGTTTTGGAGACAAATAATGAATAAAACAGTTGTTTTTTCGTTTCTTATTTTTGGTTTTATATTGAAAAACTAATGAACAAATGACACACGGATTCTTCAGGTAGAGGAGGTTTTGATGTTGAAGCTGTGGAGGAGACACAGTCATGAGGCTAAACAAGAGTGGGCCCAGCACACATCCTTGAGGTGCCCCTGTGCTCACTGTGATGGAGCTGGATGTGAGACTCTCTGTGGTGTGTTTGTGAAGAAGATGAGCACCAGAATTTGTAACAGAATGTGAAAATCAGAACCACAGAGGAGGCAGAGTTGTAGCAAAATATTTTACAGTATAAAAATCAAAATAAAAATCCAGGCTTTGAGTCAGGTACCAGGCACATACAAGAGAAAAGTTACAAAGTGCACATTTAAAAAGCATTCAATCAAAATGTCTTGACTGAAAGTAAATGCTTGCCATCTTCTGTGAGCGATTAGAGGCTTTGCTTGGACAAGTTAAACTATCTCTGAGACGCCTGCTCATGAAAACAGCCACTAACCACTAATGTGAGGAGCACTCAGGAATCAGCAGACGAACATAAGTCTTTGTTTCACATTTCAGGCACAAACCATTTCTCCACCACACTCCTGCAGAATGCCTGGAGAGGAGAGATTTCACAGACACCACAAGCTCGGATGGTGCAGCTGCTCACCAAATAACATACATAGAAGCATAATGATGTTGTGCCTATTTACATTGTGTTATTATTTATCTGATTTTAGTCACCATGACATTAGAATTCCTCATTTTACTTAAAGCTGTTGTACCCGAAAATGTGACAAACAGAACTAATTTTAAATTGAAATTATAAGCACTTTTTATTAGCTCTAATTAGGGTTGTCCCGATCCGATCATGTGATTGGAAATCGGTGCCAAATACGTGACTGCGGATTCGATCCGGACTCGACTGTTATGTTCTGATCAGGTATCGGATAAATAATATACGTATATAACACACAGGACACACAACAGTTGATGTATTTTTATTTTTATTTTTTACTGAGGTGTGGGATTTGCTCAGGGACGTCCCGTCAGAGCGACTGTCTGTCCCAGCGCCTGTTGTACTAGAGGTGCACTTGTGCTGGGACTTTTGGGCCGTGCCGTGCTCGGGCGCTGTTACCTGAGGTTCTGTGGCTCGTGTTCACACCTGCGCGGTGCTGTTTGTTTGTAGGATGTGCAACGGAGTTGGTGCTTTTGGCGGGGAGTTTGAACAGCGGCGTGGAGTGTGTATTGAGCGGTGGGACCGATGTTGTGGTGCGCTCCTCTGTGGGTTTGTGGATGTGGTGTTGGTGCAGGGAAGAGAAGCTGTGGAGCTTCTGTCATCTCGTTTTTATTTGGTAAGACTTTGTATTATTTGGATTTCATAGACAAGTCTAAATGTTTCACATGTAAAACACAAACTTCCATATAATATCAAATCTACAAAGTGTAGATCAGAGGTGCTCACACTTTTTCAGCATGTGAGCTACTTACAAAATGACCAAGTCATAATGATCGACCTAATACAAAGCCAAACAAACTGCACTGCATTTGTCACTTTTGTTAGACAAACTTCAGCCAAATGTGGCAGTAGGTCTGTTCTGTAGATCCGCTCTATGCTGTAGACCTGCTTTGTGCCAACACTGGAACACAAATTTAGACTGGTTTTTGCTTCACGTTTGGTCTTGCTCTTCTAATCAGCCGCACTGTGGGAGGGGCTTGTGTTGGCTGTACGCAGGAAGGAGCGAGAGCGTGAAAAGGCGAGGGGCGGCGTGCTGACGTGAGGCAGATGGACACGTAGGATGTTTAGGAAGTTGAACCTGCCCTGTGATAAAAGTCAAGATTTTCAACAACGATGGTTCATGGTTAGAAAAATTAATCAAATTAAACTTTTGGACATTTGATTTTACACAAGTTCAGCCCAAATACTTCACATTGAAATCAATATAATCCTGATCCCCCCAAACATCCTGGATCTTATTCTTTGCTCTTAGTTCATTTCATAATTTTTATAGAAGTATCGGATCGGGACTCGGTATCGGCAGATACTCAAAATCAAATGACTCGGACTCGGGGGCAAAAAAAATGTGATTGGGACATGCCTAGCTCTAATTTTAATATCAGTTCTTATTATCGGACAATTATGAGCTATACAACTAGACGCAGATAGCACATATGTATAAAGAACACATATTTTGACCTGAACATCTGATTATACATACATTATACATATAAATATATTTGTAGTGGGGCAAAGGAATAAAGTACAGGGCATTTATAAATAATAAATGATATATTTGTAAAACACACTCTAAAAACTTCACTCTAAAAACTTGATATTGCGACATCCCAAAGTAAAAAAGCAGTACTAGTGGTTTGATCTGACTGTGGCGTGTGGCGGTGAGGCCTGAGCGGAGCACTTTACCTCTGCCGTGTGGAACCTGAACCTCCTCGTGCTCCCTGAGGCCCGGGGCTCTGGAGGGGTAAGGATTTCACAGCTCTTTGATTACTCGGGAAAAACCTCTCGGAAAATCAATGCGGTGAGTGGCTGCTGTGGCTGGGGAGAGATCTGTTACACCAGCCCAGGCTTTTCATCAGTCTGCACAAGGACTCGAACTACCACAACACTGCAGCTCAAATGTTATTGCTATCAAAACCCGGGGATGATATATGGTAGTACAGACGGCCATTTTCAAGTTGGGTTTGTTGTGCCTCTATGGGTCACTTCACATCGTTCTATTAGATTATAATATTCAAGACGGAGAGGGGAGAAGTCAAATGAATATTACTGAAATGCAAATAGTCAAAAACACCCTGGAGTGTTCACATTATGTCAATTTCAGTCTAATTTTAGCCTAAAACAGATTCACAAACAACAGCTTTGTCCAGGCTGCTACATGGACTGGTTCCCCTGTTCCAGAAGCTTTAGACCAACTCAAGTGCTGTTGGGCTGGTCCAGGATCACACATGTGCACAGGACCACACATGTGCACAGGACCACACATGTGCACAGGGCTACAAATGTGCACAGGGCTACAAATGTGCACAGGACCACACATGTGCACAGGATCACACATGTACAGAACCACGTGTGCACAGGACCACACATGTGCACAGGACCACACATGTGCACAGGGCTACACATGTGCACAGGGCACACATGTGCACAGGACCACACATGTGCACAGGGCTACAAATGTGCACAGGGCCACATGTGCACAGGACCACACATGTGCACAGGGCTACATGTGCACAGGACTACACATGTACACAGGACACACGTGTGCACAGGACTACACATGTACAGGACTACACATGTGCACAGGGCCACATGTGCACAGGACCACACATGTGCACAGGACCACACATGTGCACAGGACCACACATGTGCACAGGACTACACATGTGCACAGGACCACACATGTGCACAGGACCACACATGTACAGGACTACACATGTGCACAGGACCACACATGTGCACAGGACCACACATGTACAGGACTACACATGTGCATAGGACACACATGCACAGGACCACACATGTCCAGGACTACACATGTGCACAGGACCACACATGTGCACAGGACACATGCACAGGACACACATGTACAGGACCACATGTGCACAGACCACACATGTGCACAGGACACACATGTGCACAGGACCACACATGTACAGGACACGTGTGCACAGGACCACACATGTGCACAGGACCACACATGTGCACAGGACCACACATGTACAGGACTACACATGTGCACAGGACCACACATGTACAGGACACACATGTGCACAGGACCACACATGTGCACAGGACCACACATGTACAGGACTACACATGTGCATAGGACTACACATGTGCACAGGACCACACATGTACAGGACTACACGTGTACAGGACCACACATGTGCACAGGACCACACATGCGCACAGGACCACACATGTACAGGACACGTGTGCACAAGACCACACATGTGCACAGGACCACACATGCGCACAGGACCACACATGTACAGGACACGTGTGCACAAGACCACACATGTGCACAGGACCACACATGTGCACAGGATGTGCACACACATGTACAGGACTACACATGTGCACAGGACCACACATGTACAGGACTACACATGTGCACAGGACCACACATGTACAGGACCACACATGTGCACAGGACCACACATGTGCACAGGACCACACATGTACAGGACCACACATGTGCACAGGACCACACATGTACAGGACTACACATGTGCACAGGACCACACATGTGCACAGGACCACACATGTGCACAGGACCACACATGTACAGGACCACACATGTGACAGGACCACACATGTGCACAGGACCACACATGTGCACAGGACCACACATGTACAGGACACACATGTGCACAGGACCACACATGTACAGGACCACACATGTGCACAGGACCACACATGTGCACAGGACCACACATGTGCACAGGACCACACATGTACAGGACCACACATGTGCACAGGACCACACATGTGCACAGGGCCACACATGTCCAGGACCACACATGTGCACAGGGCCACACATGTGCACAGGACCACACATGTGCACAGGACCACACACGTGCACAGGACCACACATGCAGAGAACTACATGTGTATTAGACCACAAGGTTAAAAAAGCGACTCTACATCAGGGTGGAGATTCTTACCAACCCTTCCAGGCCGATGGTGGACATGTTTTACATAATCGCTCATAACTTTACAACCCTAAAAGATAGAAACTTACTTACTTTTTGCCTTTAATAGTGGGCAGTTTTATCTTTCTGAGCATATTTATACATATGCATATTCTTTGGGGGAGTGGGGAGGAGTGGGACTGCACTGTGCACTCCCTAACCCTAACCTCTACTTTGCTTTCCACCAAACGCATGCGCTCCATCCATTTTGATTGGGCCACATTTTGCCAAAGAGTGTAGTTTTTATTTATTTTTTTAACTTAATGGGACCGGGACAGTGCACAATTTTGACATTAACCTTAACAGGAGAGACCAGTGCTAATTTCCACCTGTCGTCCTTGGGCAGGTTCAATGAGTGTGTTTACATGCACATCAATAACCCGGTTTTGATCGGGTTTTTTTGAGTATCCCGGTTTCTTGATGGTGCATGTAAACGCAGTAACCCGGTTTCAGTAACCCGGTTATGGCAGTATCCCGGTTATTAGAAACCGGGTTACTGTAGCTGGTTTATTCCGATAATAACCGGGATACTTGTGGCATGTAAACACAGTATCCCAGTTACTGCAACATAAAGTTGAGTGCGCTTGCATCCAAAAGACACTTTCCAGTCTTTTCACCACAACATTAGTGACATAAATAAATTGACCAACATAAATAAAGTGAACAAACAAGTGAAATAACTGTAAAATTAAGAGCTGCGCTAAACCTGCACACGTACAATCTGCACTCGTGTGACGCTGAAAAACTAAAACATGAACTTTCTCCTGTACAACACACACACAGAACAGACTCACCATCATCAGCACCTCTTCTGTCATAAAAAGAACTCACATAATCCACTGAGTCGTGTCATTTAGTCCAAAAGAAACTGAACGAGGAGCGAGTTGTGTTTATCGCTGCTAAGTTTATGCTAATTAGCCAAACGGTCTTAAGTTTCGTTTCTGTAAAACGTAAACAAATGTGATCAGAGCTGAATGATCTGATCAAACGGGCTGATGTGGCTCTACAGTGTTTATGGTTTATATGTTGTAAAGTTGAGTTTATTTCTGCAGAAGATTTGAATGAAGAATCTGTTGGTTTGATGTGTGCAGTGGATTGTGGGAGATCTCGTAGCTCCTTAGCTTCTGATGCTAAAGGAGCTCACGGTTTGTATTTTTCCTGGTTTATTAAATTGATTTAAGTTCATTTTTGCGCTTGTGCATTTGTAAGATTATGTCAAGAATCCGGGACACTCCATTTGATCATGTACACGCGGATATGAGTGTCCCGGTTTGTCAGCGCGCATGTAAACACAGTAACACGAACACTGACAGAACCGGGATACTGATGTGCATGTGAACGCACTCATTGATTGATTGTATTTAACTGACCTTGGCTATCAGCTGTTCTTTCTTGAGACCTGTGTAACATGTTTTGGGTCAGTGAGTCAAAACGGTCGATGCTCTGAGCGTCTGTGTTCGTAACAATCAAAAAAGTCGCTGATATTTCTCAAATAAATGGAAAATTACACATCTTGGCCTGTGTAATTGTGCATCCCTTACCATTTTAATTTCAACGGTTTATTTCAGTACAAACGTAGAAATGCACAATTGTAATAAAGCCCATGGAAATGCAGGAAGTGATGTGGCTCTGTGTCCTGGACCTGACACCAGCTGTTTCCACGACTGACACCAGGAAAGTCAAAGGGACATTGCACATTTTGTTTTGAGGCAATAAGGATCATTTCAGTTTACTTACACACTTGATATTTTTGCACTTTTGCAGCTAAGGTCCTATTTATTATTCATTTTATTTTATTTTTTAATGTCCAAAAAGTTGTTTATACATGTTTTCTGTGTTTTTTGTATGAAAGAGTGTGAATTTTATTTTCCTTTTTTTTTTTTTTATTTTTTTGGTCCTGCAGTTTTTATTACAGTCATATAACACAACTACTGCAGCAGATTGTGAAATAGCAACACTTCATTAGGGAGTAAAAGGGGGAGTTTTAATAGCAAAAATAAGAAAAAAACTAAAATCCATTCAAGGACAAATGTTTTAAAATTGTGGTTAGATCTTAAGACTATGTGACTTGTTGAAAGTTTCCATTTTCAAATAACCATTTTTTGACAACCCTTCAGTCCCAACATAAACAACAGAGATGAGTCCAAACCCAAAGCACATCCTGCTGAGAAAAGACCCAGAAAGAAGACGATGATGATGGTTTTGAGATGGAGACGTGGAGCTGAATGGGTTTAATCGGGGACACGGCTCAATGCTTTTGTGAGGGACGTGTTCCAGTCACGTCCCAGCGAGAAGAGGCCCCGGGAAAGATCCAGGACACGCTGATGGGAGTATGTACTTTGGCTGACCCGGGAAAGCCTTGGAATCCTGCTAGAAGAGCTGGAGAAAGTGTGTGTGAAAAGGAAAGTCTGGACACACCTGCTCAGACTGCTGCCTCTGCGACCTGGTCCCGGATAAAGTGGAAAAACATGACTTGACTTTCAGTAATGACAAATGTGAAGAATCCCTCAGTCGTCCAGGTAGAATCCATGAGGAGAAAAATTCAGTTTGTCGACTGGACAAAAGTTAGTTTGGTTGAAGACGTTTCGCAGCTCATCCAAGCTGCTTCTTCAGTTCTGGTCAGACGCTGGTGGACACTTCCTTATATCTGTCTGTAGGGAGGAGCTAACTACACTGAAACTACACTGAAACTAACACCTACTTGTTTACAGTTTCTGTTAGTTAATTAGGCCTATTGACCTGTACAGGGTGTGGGGGTCTAATTATCATAACAATTCATGTCCATAAAGGAGCTTCCACACCTCTGGACCTGACCTGGATACACCTGTTGTTCTCTTGTTTGTTTTGATTTAGGTTTGAGGATGGACGTGTAAATAGGAGATAGATGGTGTCTGTGTCCATTTCTGTTTAGAGAAGGATTCTCTTCCTTAACAAAAACAGCTTCTTTCACTCCCCTCTCAAACCAATTCTTTTCTCTGGCTAAAATCTGTACCTCGCTGTCCTCAAATGAGTGTCCCGTGGATTTTAAGTGGAGATGTACATGTGGGTTTTCCGGAAGGTTCAATGCGTGTCCTAAAAAGAAGCACGAGAGATGGAGAATCCGAGAGAACAGGCCACTTTATTTCAGCATTTCCATTGAGAGAGATTCAAGTTGATTACCAAGTACAACTGTCACCCCGGAACGACGTCTCAAAATCAGGGGTAGCTTTATACTACATCTTGACAAAACATTAACTTGTTGATTTAGCATATACAGCAAGAAAATGAACAATACTGCTGACCCAGTGCACCTTATCATGGGTGGAAACATGCCACGGGGTCCACATATGTCAGTTTTTCTGCTTCGTGGCATCTCAAAGTCCAGAAAAACATGTTCTTTATGGCACTCAAAGTCCAGAAATAACATGTTATATAGACCTATAGATAGTCAGACGTGTTTTCCACCCTGTTGTCATTCCAAAGTCCATAATATTGGGTGAATTAGCATGACCAACACATAATATTTCCCACATACAGCAGACTGAGGTCCTGTGTTGCTCTCTCGTCTGTGTTGGTTCATCCTCTTGTGAAGTGGCTGTTTCGTTTCTCCGATGTAGCGTTCTCTTCAGTCTTCACTGCACTGAATGGAGTAGACCACGTTGCTTTGTTTGTGGCTCGGTGTTTTGTCCTTGGGGTTGGACCAGTTTCTGTCTTAGAGTGTTCGTAGGTATGAAATAGACCAGGATCTCATGTTGTCTAAAGATCCTCTGTAGTTTTTCAGAAACACCAGCCACGTACGGAATAGTTCCTCCCTTTCTCCTGGGTTCTGATTCTCTGTTGTCCTGTTTTTTTAGTTCTCTTGGTTTTGTTGAAGGCCCATTTTGGATATCGACAAACAGAGAGGACTTTCTATTCCAGGACCACACTTGTTCCTAGAGATGGTTGTACAGCAAAATGTAAATAATAAATCAGGTATTTGCAAATGATGTTGGTAATGATCAGGCTCTTAGCATCGGCCTGTACAGTCTTTGCCAGAGGCTGGTCTGTGTGGAGTCACAGGGATGAGATGAGTCATTTGTGACCGTTACACTTGCTGCTGCGATCTCTCTGTCATGAATCATTCAGAGCTTGTTGCGTTGTAGCCTGTGCATTTCTCACTCTGCATGCATTCGATTGGCCTTTTCATGATCAATAGTGGAGCACTTCAAAGTGCCCCGTGCTCCAGGGGCCCCGCTCGGGAGCCACTCTGCTATTGTGTGGTCTGGAGCAGCCCCTGTACCCAGAGGCAACACTAGGGGGCAGGCAAGGCAGGCAATTGTTGGGGCCCCAGGATCAAAAGGCCCCCAGAGAACTAACACAACACAAACGGCATTAGTTCCAACCTATTGTAGCTTACATAAGAGCGATTAAACATACATGTCATTACATAATGTATTTATGTATGTACTAGTGGATTTAACAGGCCTATTTTACACTATTTCTGATCTCCTGTATGTTATAATGTTGTTTCCTCCTCAAAAACATGCCCAGACTTGTGATTTGTTTCATCTGCACATGTTTAACACAACCATTTTGCGCATTTAGGCAGTTTTCTTCTCTCAAAATGACAACAGTCTTTTACACTCTTTGTTGCCATGTGGTAATACAGGAAGTGCTCCACTCTATTTTTAAACTCCATACTCCTTTGCTAGAATAATTTGGATTATTTCAGTGCTAGAATTGCCACTCTCTATTAAACAAAGATTAAAAAGTAGAGAGTAACTTGGAAACTACCGCTTCATGACTTCACCAGGTAGAACAGAGAATTTAGAGTTTTGGAGACGTAGACAGACTAATAATAAAGGATTATTCAATGTGTCAATGAAACAAAACACAAATCTAAATACGTTTGTTTGGTTTGGTTTTGTTTTTTTTGGTGAGGTATCAACATTCTATCTTAACTTATGGTAATACACAAGCTTTAAAAGGGGCACAGTCACAGCCTCTAATTAGACTTCTAATTCGCTCCCACTCTTACGGCGTCTAATCACATAATGAATCTTAACATGTTTGGATCAGAGCTTCGGGGACTTACACACAAGTCCAAGTCTGTTTACTGTGCGGGTGGTATTACAATCACAGCTGCTTCGCTAAGAGTACGCCGCAACGTGAAGGTGAGAAGGCAGTTAGATGTGTCTTCTTCCAGCCCCCCCTCACACAGCCCCCCGCACACAGCCCCCCGCACACAGCCCCCGCACACAGCCCCCCGCACACAGCCCCTCTCAGAGCACGAGGGGCTTTGGCTCAAGGCCCTCTCTCTCTCTCTCTCTCTCTCTCTCTCTGCTCTGTGTGTGATGGACGAGCTGCAGTTCCAGCCTAACTGACTCTGACTCATTCCTATTCAGCACCACGGACAGTGCACCACCTAAGTGCATCACACACCACCCTGCGCCCGCCGGGTTTGTGTCCCAACGATTACAACAGCATCACGTGGAACAAGGCATCGTTTTAGACATATAATTGTACATTTATCTATGTATTTGTTTATTTAAGTGTAATGCACAGCAGTGTTGGGAAGGTGACTTTTAAAATGTATTTTATTACAGATTACAGATTACATACACCACAATGTAGTTTGTAACGTAATCCACTAAATTACTTAAAGTGAGTAATGTAATCTGAATACTTTGGATTACTTGATATTGTCATGTTCTCTTCAAATTGTCTGTTGAGTCCAAGTCTCCATGAACAGACTTTTGTTTTACTGTAGAGAAGAAAAGACGAGGATCTTAACATCAGATGATTTATCTGCAAAAAAGAAAAAATTATTAATTAAAAAAAAATAGACTTTACTTAATCAGATTAAAAATATTGATAGAGAAATGATTTTTATATGAGATCACTGCTGCCTGGTTTATTCCTGCTTTAGTACTGGTTTTAGTCCTGGTTTAGTTCTGGTTTAGTCCTGGTTTTAGTCCTGGTTTTAGTCCTGGTTTAGTACTGGTTTTAGTCCTGGTTTAGTCCTGGTTTTAGTCCTGGTTTTAGTCCTGTTTTAGGCCTGGTTTTAGTCCTGGTTTAGTACTGGTTTTAGTCCTGGTTTTAGTCCTGGTTTAGTACTGGTTTTAGTCCTGGTTTTTAGTCCTGGTTTTAGTCCTGGTTTTAGTTCTGGTTTAGTCTGGTTTAGTCCTGGTTTTAGTCCTGGTTTTAGTCCTGGTTTAGTCCTGGTTTTAGTGGTTTTAGTCCTGGTTTAGTACTGGTTTTAGTCCTGGTTTAGTCTGGTTTAGTCTGGTTTTAGTCCTGGTTTAGTAGTCCTGGTTTTAGTCCTGGTTTTAGTCCTGGTTTTAGTCCTGGTTTAGTCCTGGTTTAGTCCTGGTTTTTAGTCCTGGTTTAGTACTGGTTTAGTCCTGGTTTTAGTCCTGGTTTAGTCCTGGTTTTAGTCCTGGTTTTAGTCCTGGTTTAGTCCTGGTTTTAGTCCTGGTTTTAGTCCTGGTTTTAGTCCTGGTTTAGTTCTGGTTTAGTCCTGGTTTTAGTCCTGGTTTAGTCCTGGTTTAGTCCTGTTTTAGTCCTGGTTTAGTCCTGGTTTTAGTCCTGGTTTTAGTCCTGGTTTTAGTCCTGGTTTTAGTCCTGGTTAATCCTGTTTAGTCCTGGTTTACCTGGTTTAATACCTAGTTTAGTCCAAAAAACTGTAAAACCACAGTGTAACTGAAACAACTTAAACCAATTACTCACTGATTTGTACTCTGATTACAGTTACTCATGATTTGTACTCTGATTACGTAACTCCGGTACATGTAATCTGTTACTCCCCAACGCTGATGCACAGAGTGTGATATTGTTTATGTCAAACCTCTTTACTCTAACTGTGTGTTGTTTTGTACACGTTGACCTGTCGCAGCCAGTCACACGTGTTTTTCTGGAACATAATATGAGCAAAGTGTCTTATTGAGTTTGTTAAATAGATGGTAGATACTTTATTGATCCCAAAGGAAATTCAAGTTCAGCTGAAGCAACATTTCCATTGTGTTTCTCAGTCTGTTTCTTGGGCAGTGTGAGGGGGGTGGCAGTACTCATGTAGAACACAAAGCTCTCCTCAAAGCCTCTCTCTTCCTTCACTTGTGTTTGTGGTCGGGACCCTAAGCCCCAGGACACACCGCTCATGTGCAAGTGTAAAAACTGCATATTTTGGATATTTTTTAGCCTGTACAAACAGTCATTGGAGAGGGCCAGGCTGGCGTGTGGAGCAGCGCTGCGTGTCTCCCTTTTGAGTCTGATAGTCTTTCCCACTGACAAACGCAGAGCCCGTGCTGCGCGCAGACGTCATGCTGGAGCTGCAATGTGACTGTCCTCAGTGTGAGTGTGGATTCACAAGTTTATGTGTATGAACCTGAGTTTGGCCCCTAAGTGCACACAGAGCGGAGTGCAAACAGAGTAAAGTAGATGGTTTAGAGTGTAAGTGCACACAGAGCGGAGTGCAGATGGAGCTTGTCATATTGGGGCTGGATGGATGTGTCTCCTTGGCCTCAGCTGTTCCTCTCACATTATGACTCTGGAACATCTGGCTCTAAACCATTTGAGCAGGCCTCACAATGGGAGACAATACTGAGGCCTGTCCCATCTCTCTTCACTTGTTTCCTCGATTTTTCACTTCCAGCTCAAGTGTGGCGGCTGGTTTCCAGCTTGGACTAGAGCATATACATTTTGTGTGACACTACAGCCCCTATGCTTGTGCATGATGATGTGTGATTGGTGGTGGTGGCAGCCACACTTTCATCAGTCTGCTTTAGGGCAGTGGTGACTACAGAAGTGTCTTACTACCCTTGGGAGCTCTGTGAGGCTTGTCAAGATTATGAAGTGCAATACAATGTAAGGATTTGATATTATTAAGACAGAGTGTCAGAAGCTGGCGAAGAGCCTGTTCGTATTGCAAGATGATGAAGAGTTTTCCATAAGTGCACTGATGAAAGTGAAGAGCCTGTAGAGACCAGGGACCCTCATGGCTTACGAATGTGCAAGTGCTGTTTGAGGATGCATTTAGTTTATTACATATATTTAAAAAGAGCATAGTTCTTGTTTTAGATTAGTGTTGAATCCGTGTATCATTCGTTCATTCGTTTTTCAATATAAAACCAAAAATAAGAAAACGAAAAAACAACTGTTTTCTTCATTATTTGTCTCCAAAACCAAAATGAAAAACGGACAATGATTCGTTTTTTCAGTTTTCGATTTTGTGTTTAAATGAAGAATGGAAAAAACAGATAACGGCCGTTTCCCGTTTATTTGACGCCCGTGACTGCGATGCCGAACTTTTGCACCGGGTACAGACTGAACCAGGACTGATCCAGGTCCGAGACCAGACCGGGACTAGAGCGGGACTGAGACTGGGACCAGACCAGGACCAGAGCGGGATCAGAGCGGAACTGAGACCGAGACCAGTGGTCCGAGTGGTTCCGTGTCATCGTCTCCGAGCTGGTTCCGTGTGGGGAAAGTGAGATGTTCTTGGACTACAGGTCTGGACGAGCTGCTCCAGTCCTCCGTGCTCAAGAACCGCGGCTGGTTCCGAGGTGGAGCAAAGCATCAAACTGACGCTTTCACACCAACGAAAACGAACTGAACTTAGAGCTTTTGGTTCAAATGGACCAGGTCCAGGACCAGACCGGGACTAGAGCGGGCCTGAGACCGAGACAAGACCGAGACAAGACCGAGACCAGACCGGAGGCTCAGAGCCCACAGCAGGGCCGGAGCTCGAAGCTGAGGCTCGGACTCCGCGGAGGCTCAGAGTCAAAGCTTGGAGTCCGCCCAGTCCCGCTCTGGTCCTGGTCTGGTCCCGCTCTGGTCTCGTCTGGTCTCAACCTGGATCAGTCCTGGTTCAGTCGTACCCGGTGCAAAAGTCCGGCATCGCAGTCACTGAAGTCACGTAAACGGGAAACGGTCGTTATCCGTTTTTTCCATTCTTCATTTAAACACAAAATCGAAAACTGAAAAAACAAATCGTTATCCGTTTTTTTCATTTTGGTTTTGAGACAAATAACGAAGAAAACTGTTGTTTTTTCATTTTCTTATTTTTGGTTTTATATTGAAAAACGAATGAACGAATGATACACGGATTGTGTTGTCTTCCATTTTTCACTCAGTGAACAGTGATTAAAACCCAAAAGTTTTGAAATCTTGGATTTTTTTGTTTTTACATATTGCTCCCATTAGCACATGAACTACTTAAAAATACTTAATGTGAAACATTTGAATTTGGGACGTTAGTTCTCTGCACAGTGAAATTACATTTAATATGGGGAGAAAGAAATTTAGTTTTTCAAAAATTAAACAAAACCAATTTCCATTCTGGCACTGCAATCAAAAAAGTAAATTATACTCATGCCATATTTTTTTGACGGTGTAGCTGTAGCGCTGACAAAAACTCTAATGAAAAAAAACTGATCTAATGATAAAACCAACACATCTCACAATGGCTTAGAAGAGTGGTTAGGGTGAGGGGTCAGGGTCGGGTTAGGGAGTTAAGGTAAAGGTAGATGTTTAGGGAAAGTAAGTGTTGTCTTTATGAGTCTTTGAGTTGTACAGACAAGCAGGAGACTCTGGATGTCTGAGGCAGGTGACTTGAATACTCTACACTGCACATTAGTTTAGTGGCTATTGTCTATTCAAGCCTGACTTTGCTTCCACACAAGGACGTTTAAATAAGAGCAAAGAAAGACAGCTTGGAGTAAAGATGACTGAAACTAAATGAGAAGTGCAGGACATACTGCTTCTGTAGACCAAAAACGACAAAATGTATGTTAACTGGATGACACCATAGCTAACATCAACTGGAGGTGTCCCTGCTAAGACTATGCACGAGATGATAAATTCCACAACATGAGAGTTCGGGGTTAAACTAGGGTTAAGGTTAGGTTAGGGGTAAGGTTAGGGTCATTGTTAGGGGTTTGGGTAGAGTTAGGTGTTAAGGTCAGTGTTCGGGTTATGTGTTAGTGTAGGGTTACAGTGAGGGGTTAGGAGAAGGGTGTTGGGTGTGTTATGTTAGGGTAAGGTGGGGGTCAGGGTCATTGCCAGAGTCAGGGATAAGATTTGTGCCATGGTAAATTGTTAGGGGATTAGTTTAAGTGCAGTAGGTTGAAAAAATGCTAAAGTTTTATGAGGAAGCAGACGCCTCCTCTATTTGTATTACTTCTAATGTGTCTTTTATGTTGGTGCTATACACATAAACAACAGATGATGTTGTGAGCTCTGCTGTGGAGACACAGTGCAGGCGCAGCTTCAGGATAAAGACTAAGGTTAGGGCAAGGGTTAAGGTTTGGGTTACTGTTAGGGTTTTTATTTATATAACAGACATATGTCACAAATCCACTTTACAGAGCATTATCCAGTCACTCCACACTCTATGAAGGTAACACTGGCACACGGACGGAAGGACGGCTGCCATTCTGCACCATCGGCCCCTCCGACCACCACCAACACTCACGCACACACCATACTAGGCAATGTGGGTGAAGTGTCTTGCCTAAGGACACAACAGCAGTTTTGGTGAGTGGCGACCCCCTGTGGCACCTGGAATTCCCTGTGGTCTCCCATCCAAGTACTGACCAGGCCCAACCCTGCTGAGCTTCTGAAATCTGATGAGATCAGGCTTTGACAAGCCGGTGTGGCCAGTCCAGGGCCGGAGTGATGCTCAGGGCAACTAGCAAGAGTTTAGTGCTATGATTAGGGCAAAGCTTATGGTTAGGGCTTGGGTTGGGTTTGAAGCTGAGTTTAGGGCTACTGTTGGGGCGAGGGTTAGGGTTTGGTTTAGGGCAGTGCTTCTCAATTATTTTCTGTCATGCCCCCCTAGGAAGAATAAAACATCTTGCGCCCCCCTGTGTGACTATAAATAGTATCATTTGTCTATAAAATTGTTATAAGTACACCTGTGCGTAACACTGCCACCTTATATGATGCCAACAACGCTCGCTGGTTTACTGAAGTAGCAGTCACACGCGGGATGATTGTCGGCAATATTCGGCACGTTTTCGCTGAAAAAACTCAAGCGGCTTATCAGAGTGATTGGGGTGTAATGTATTTAAGTGACGCCTTAATTTATTGGGCTTCATGCTGTCCGCTGCCAACATTTTTAGACACAGTAACACACCGGTCTTTCCTCGTCTCCCACCGTAGTCACAGTGAAGCCAAGTGCTACATACGCTTCGTCATATTTCCTCGTCTTAGCTTTCGGGAGATTTTTCGTTTGTCTCTTTATCTCTGTCTCTCTCCGTCTGTCTTCTCATCCCTGTTAAATATTTTTTCATGGTGTCACTTGAGGGTCTGCTACACTTCGTGTCTACACTTCATACTCAAACTCTGTGCTGTGTGCAAAGCGCACATGCTCAGTGCAAACAAAACTCCTACACCACCGAGCGAATGCTCCCTGCGCACACTCTGCCAATGAGAGCGCCACTGCCCCCTAATGTAGTGGAAGTGCACTTTATTCTAGGACAGTAAAAAAAAATCTAAATAAAAAAATAAAGCATGTTCCCCGAGGTCAAACGCGCCCCCTTTGACTGAGCCTCGCGCCCCCCCAGGGGAGCGTGCCCCACTATTTGAGAAGCACTGGTTTAGGGCAAGGCTTAAGGTTAGGGTTAGGGCTGTATTTCATTTGTAGGGCTGTATTTGATCACATGTAGCGTGTGTTTGGAAGCTTTTTCTCTGCTGTGTCAGACTGCAGCATGTACCTACATCCACAAGATTTCCACGAACAACTGCACCTCCACAAATATCTCCCACATCACAATAATCATGGCTGTTTGAACTGTTCCTTACTCCACCGTTGCCTGGATACAGCACTGCCTCGTCTGCCTCACAGAGCACCAGCCCAGTGCAGCCAAAGTCACTCGGCTGCTTTGTCAACAGAGGGTGTAGAAAAACTGCTGATGTTAACTGAACACACATGGACCACACCCATCTCCCTCTTAACCACACCCCCTCTGCTGAGACCCCCCCCCCCCCCCCCCCTCCTCTAATATGGTAGAAAGCTTCAAAAAAATAACATTTGCATATTGTAATTTGCCTCTTTAAACAGCCTGGTTAGGGTTAGGTGCTCATGTGCTTGGACACTGCAGGTGGAAAACTCCTGTATAAACCACAGAAGGACATGGTCATGTGGTCATTACTGAGTTGGGTCATTTATATGGACCTCTGTCATTTCAGGTCTTCTGAATCATTATGTCCTGCTGTGTTTTCCACAATATAGCTGTGAGGCGTGCTGTTCTCCTTCCTCTGCTCTACAACATGCCACTGTCTGAATAAGACAATGATAAGTCAGTTATAAAAGGACTGACTTTTATTGTTCACATTTTTTGTCATTCATGAGTTTGTATATCAGTACCAAGAAGAAACATTGTCCACATAAATAAGATGAGATCTCTGTCTCAGGTGGTCAGCTCGGCCAGTCCAGGTCCTCCTTCTGTACATGTCTTCAGGCTGAAAGACAAACAAGAGGAGGTGGGTCCAATGAGATTCATTTGGTCTTCCAATATTCTATGTTATTAGGTTCTTTTTTTCAGACCTAGAGTGTTATTTCATACCTGACAGTTTGGACTGTTCACTAGCGTCTTCCTCAGAGTCACGTGATGTTGCTGTGATGTGTCTGGTCAGCTGATTTAAACAGGTTTTGTCTCTGTCTTCCTACCGGTGGAGGCAGGACGACAGCGCCACCTGCAGTCCCACTTCCTCAGGACAGAATCCCAGGTGTGTGAGATTAAAAAAGCCCCTCGTCCCGGTTTACAGATTTACAGTTTTACTCTCACACACCTGGGATACTGTCCTGAGGAAGTGGGACTGCAGGTGGCGCTGTCGTCCTGCCTCCACCGGTGGGAAGACAGAGACAAAACCTGTTTAAATCAACTGACCAGACACGTCACAGCAACATCACGTGACTCTGAGGAAGACGCTAGTGAACAGAACAAACTGTCAGGTATGAAATAACACTCCAGGTCTGAAAAAAAGAACCTAATAACAAAGAGGAGGTGGGGTTGAGATAGTTGAGACAAACTGTGCTGATGGGAAGGCCCTAAACACAGACACATCATTTGAGGTGTGGTCGAGGTGAGCTGTGGTTTGATGAAGACGAGGAGAAAGTGGTTGAGGCATGACCAGGGGTTCATTATATATTATATGGAGTAGCTCAGTTGGTGGAGCATTCGCCCACTGATCTGAAGGCTGGTGATTCGATTCCAGTTCTCGACATAAAAACATCACAGGTTGTGCGTTGTGTGTGAATGTGTGTGTGGTTCCTTGTTGTAAAGAGCTTTGAGTGCCTCAAAGGTGGAAAAGTGCTATAGAAGAACGTGACATTATATTAACCCCATTCACTACTGAGGAATCTGGTAATTAGAAAATAAAAACCATGAAGTAAAAACCAAGAATGATACTCGGCATGTGGAGGGGAGGAAGAGAAACAAGCCAACGCAGCAGGGAGGAGTAAGAGAGAAAGACCTACATGTGTCTCAGTCATACATCTGATATTAAAAGACTTTTAGGAGCTTTTATGAGTTATAATGATGATATGTGATGTTCATGATGGCCTTACATAAACTACATGCTTCAGCTAAATACATACATTCAGAGTTTGCTTTACTTGTGTAGTTTCTCCTTTTTCTTGCTCTGGCGACCACAGCAGACTCAAACAGCTCTGAATAAACACATGGAAGAACTGGACCTGTGAGGAGATTTGTGTGTGCAGCAGGAGACAACAACAGCAGTGTCTAAAATAAGTCACTTTTTGCAACAAGTCACTGTTTCCAACAAGTGACACTTTTGTATTAGTGACTTTTGAATGACACGTTGTCACAGAGAAGAGTTTGTTTTCCTGCTCTGCAGGTTTGAGCTGATCTGGGCCTAAAGTGATGTGTCTGTCAATCAAAAGGAGCAGTTTATTAAATTGACTAAATCAGTTAGAGCTTCTTTTAGACGACCTATTGGTTAACACATGTTCTCTTATGTTTTTATATATTCATCTATTTATGTACAAAGCCTTTCATTGTCATTTGTAGAATAAAAGTTGTTTGTTAGTTTACAGCACAGGTGTCAAGCATGCGGCCCGAGGGCCAGATCCGGCCCTCCAAGACCTTTAATCTGGCCCTCGGCTGATTTTCTACTAAAATATTTTAATTCTATTTTTTATTAAAATCTTGTTAATTTTCTGTGGTGTTTATCACAGCAGCGTCTCCAGCGTCTCTGTACGTGGCCCCTCCCACCAGAGCAGCACAAATGAAGACTTGTCTCTTTCCAAACGCTCTTAAAGGACGATCGTTTTGACTGTTGACCGTGACACCCTCATCAGAAAAATGTCCAACATGAGAAAAGTGGAGCCGAGTGCAGGATTTTACAACAAAAATTTACTTATTCCTATTTCTACAAGTTAATGTTTAAACAAGTTCATGTTAAAACATTTGTGTTGAAATTGCATTTTTTCTTAAAGTTTCAGGTTGTTCATAATATTATATTTTGTAAAAGAAAGAGTTCATCAATTAAAAAAAGATTTCTGTAATAGATTTGTGTTTCTCTGCACAAATATTTGAACTTATTGTTGTTTTTGGGGTTTATATGACATGAGTTTTCTGATCCGGCCACTTTGGGATCAAAGTTGGTTGGATGCAGCCCCTGGACCAAAATGAGTTTGACACCCCATGGTTTACAGTGTAGTACCTGCACTGATATGACACTATATGTAGGTCCCTCCCCTCCTTTGTGATTGACAGCCCCATCAACACCCAGGGCCACAGTCTTTTTCATCCAGTCATCACAGCTCTGTCCCAGACTCCTGAGGCTTTTGTGACACGTGAAGATTAATATAAACCATTACTTAGGCTTCGTTCAGACTGCAGGGTTTAACGCTCAATTCCGATTTTTTTGTGAAAATCCCATGTTTTTTTGCGAGGTCGTTCACATTTCCAATTAAATGTGACTTGTATGTGACTCCAGTGTGAACATTAAAAGTGTCCCACATGTGACACTGGAGACACGACGACGTCAACCGCAGCGAGCGTCTCTGTGTTTACAGAAGTTGTCCAAACATGGACGCAGCATCGAGCACCTGGAGATTTTAAAGTTCCTCTCGTACCGGAGCCAGAACATGAACAACTGACTTGTTTTAAGGAGGAGATTGAGAAGGAGAAGGACGAGGTTTTTGGTCGTGGTGTTTTGTGGTGAGTGGTGATGTGCTTCACTTCAGTGACACTGAGTTCATTAACAATTTTCGCCGACTTCAGCGCAGAATAGTGACGTTTGTGTCTTGTTGATAACGTGTAGGTGGATGAATGTGACCTGACCGTTCAGACTGAAGTCACATGTCAAAAGATCAGATATGTATCAGTTTTAGGAGCACATATCCAAGTGTCCTGGGTCACATTTGAACAAATCTGATCTGTGTGGTTCAGACTGTCATTAAAAGATCAGATACAGGAACATAGAGACAAAAAATCAGATTTGGGTCACTTCAGGCTGCAGTCTGAACACAGCCTTACTTAAGACCCCAGTAGACTGAGTCCAGACTTGTACAATGACAGACTTAGCTCTGTATGACATCACAAGGTGGAACAGAGTGTTTTCTGTTTGAGAGAAGAATTCAGCCAAAATATGCAGGGTTTGTTAAACGTGTGTGAATGAAACAAAGAGCTTTTTTTCACTGTGTTGTTTTGGTTTTGTAACAGCAGTGGTGTAGCTGCAGCTCACAGCAGCTCACAGTGTCTCTGAACAAACACTCACACAGGCCAGGGTGAAATGCCCTAAATCTTGTGGAGGATTAAACCTGACAGTCCCCTGATAACCCCCTGGGCTCCAGGGCTGTGCTCCCTGTGTCATACAAGAGCACATCCAGGCCTGATAACAGCCAGAAAGGTCAGAGTGCAGCCTGCACTCAGAGGACCACACTCTCAGGACCACACTCTCAGGACCACACTCTGAGGACCACACTCTGAGGACCACACTCTGAGGACCACACTCTGAGGACCACACTCTGAGGACCACACTCTGAGGACCACACTCTGAGGACCACACTCTGAGGACCACACTCTGAGGACACAGAGGACCACACTCTGAGGACCACACTCTGAGAACCACACTCTGAGGACCACACTCTGAGGACCACACTCTGAGGACACACTCTGAGAGGACCACACTCTGAGGACCTGAGGACCACACTCTGAGGACCACACTCTGAGGACCACACTCTCAGGACCACACTCTGAGGACCACACTCTGAGGACCACAGAGGACCACACTCTGAGGACCACACTCTGAGGACCACACTCTGAGGACCACAGAGGACCACACTCTGAGGACCACACTCAATATATCACACTCAATCAATATCAATACCTGCTCTAATGACAAAATCTAAAACAATACCAGTTTTAGCATTAACTGGTAATTGATTTTCAATACTTTTTACAACCATAAAAGTGGTACAGTAAAACATTGTGAGAACTGTTATATTGTTGAAACACTGATTTTATCCACTATTAATTTTATGCTAGCCTGATTGTAATGCATTTGCTAGCATAGCCACCAAATCAAAGAAAAGGATTTACCAAGGCAGAACATCAAATACAGAGCTGATACATTCATGTCCTGTGAGTTTATTTCCCCAACACACATTCTCTTAATATACAGAGTGTCCCAAGAAATCTCACATCATTTCACAGGACAGTAATTTTGGAAAATCTTGTTGAAATAACCTCAGATTTTCACAGAATATTTAAAAACAGATCAAGAATTTATATGTGATGTTATTATTTTGCTTTGTTTTCAGATTGAGTAATTCATTTGCAAAACTTGAAGTCATTTTGTGTCTTGGAATCTGCTGCACACACACTCCCCCAAGACTGTGCAGCTTCAGTGTAACATTTGGAAAAACTTCACCAACTGGCAAAACAAATCTGGACTTGGATCCAAAAATGTAAAGAGTTTGGCTGCTTCTGCAAGGGCTAAAAGATCTGGTACACCAAACCGTCCTTCGAGGAATCTGGGTTTACAAACTTGTTCCCCTTAAGGACGTCTTGGGACTTTTTCACAAACTTGCTCGACCTCTGGTCATGAGCTCTGGGTAATGACCAAAAGGACGAGATCGCGGATACAAGCGCTTGAAATGAGTTTCCTCCGCAGGGTGTCTGGGCGTCTCCCTTAGAGACAGGGTGAGGAGCTCAGTCACACGGGAGGAGCTCGGAGTAGAGCCGCTGCTCCTCCACGTCGAGAGGAGCCAGTTGAGGCTCGGGCATCTGTTCCGGATGCCTCCTGGACGTCTCCCTCGGGAGGTGTTCTGGGCATGTCCCACCAGGAGGAGGCCCCAGGGAAGACCCAGGACACGCTGGAGGGACTATGTCTCTGGTCTGGCCTGGGAACGCCTTGGGATCCCCCCGGAGGAGCTGGAGGACGTGTCTGGGGTGAAGGAAGTCTGGGAGTCCCTGCTTAGGCTGCTGCCCCCGCGATCCGGCCCCGGATAAGCGGACGAAAATGGATGGATGGATGGATGCTCGACCTTCTCTTGTGCTGTTGATGTTGGTTCCAGATCCTTTAGTCCTGCAGGAGCAGGTATCCACACCTCAAACTCCGCCACTACAGACAGACGTTTGTATCAGAAACACCTGGCTGTAAGCAGTGCAGTCATTTGTGATGTCACATTGCACTTGAAATTGCAGCAGCACACAATTCACATTTGGACTGTTTTTAAAAGCTGCAAATATACCCAGTTTGCACTAAAGCTGCCAAACAACGATTATGCACTTTGGTTCGCCGTGGTTGGTTTTAAATGTGTTAAATTATTAAAATAATTTCCTTTGTGGATCAATAAAATTTGTTTAAATTTAGTGTTTAGTTTCACTTTAATCATTACCAACCAAAAAGAGCAAGAGAGGGGCATGTGAGTGTGGTCCTGGGAGCGCAGCCTCCGAGAACGCAGGCTCACAGAGGACACAGCGGCTGGGGGGCGGACAGGCAGACATTTGTTTGTGACCCAGTTCATCTTAGGTGACAATCATGTACTGTTATGAAATTCTAATCTGCCTAAAGTTTCAAAAGGATCTGGAGGACAACATTATAAAGAAAGAGCTGGCGTTGATGAAACAGGAAGGTCTCAATAGATAATCTACTTCAACCACGGCCTCACGCTTGACTGTAAAAAAATCATAGTGTAGTACTGACACCTGCTCAAAGAAGTATTTAGTTTCAGTAGTTTTAGTATTGATTTGTATTTGATTTGTGATACTTTGATATATATTTATAATAACAGTAACAGAACCCCGACCCAGCTGACACGCCCTCTGTCCCCTGACTGGAGCTTTGTACAATATTTTCCCAAACTCAAACTCCACAAAGATAATCTGTGTTCCGTTTCCTCTAATCCTCCTCTGCACGGGCGGCCGTCTCACACAAAGGCCGTGTGATGTTTGATTCTAAATGTCAGTCCAGTGCAGAGAGGGACAAAAGACTCTACGGCGTGAGGCATCTGCACAGTCTGGATTAAAAGACTGTAATCTTTACATAACAAGACACAAGACAGTTACACATCAGCAGTGTTGGGAAGGTGACTTTTAAAATGTAATCCCCTACAGATTACAGATTACAAACCCCAAAATGTAGTTTGTAATCCATTAAATTACTTACTTACTGAGTAACGTAATCTGAATACTTTGGATTACTTGATTTGCTGTAGAGAAGCAAAGACTCGAATATCGTAACGTAAGACGTTTTGTCTGATAAAAGAAAATAAAAAGCCCAGACTTTACTGAACCAAATTAAAAATATTATTGATAAAAGAGGAGGAAACACGTCCACACAGCAGGATTTAGTCCCAGTTTAGTTCTGGTTTAGACCTGGATTAGACCTAGTTTAGACCTGGTTTTAGATTTGGTTTAGATCTAGTTTAGTCCTGCTTTAGTCCTGGTTTAGTCCAGGTTTAGTCCTGGTTTAGACCTGATTTTAGACCTGATTTTAGACCTGCTTTAGACCTGTTTAGATCTAGTTAGTTTAGACCTGGTTTTAGTCCTGGTTTAGACCTGGTTTAGTCCTGGTTTAGTTGGTTTAGACCTGGTTTAGATTTAGTTTAGACCTGGTTTTAGTCCTGTTTAGTCCTGGTTTAGACCTGGTTTAGATCTAGTTCAGACTTGGTTTCCGGCAGTGAGTGGAATTACCGAAAAAAAAAAAAAAACAAAACGGGGGGTTATAGCCCAAAATGTGAAAACAGGAAAACAGGAAAATAGCGCCGTGTAATCCATTTATTTCAACAAAGTAACTGTAATCCAATTACCACTCACTGAAACAGTAACTGTAACTGAATACAGTTACTCATCATTTGTACTCTGATTACATAACTCCGGTACTTGTAATCTGTTACTCCACAACACTGCACATCAGCAACAACAACAGGTGAGTAGAGCAGCCAAACATTTTACTCAAGTAAGAGTAACAATACATACTTGAAAATAATAATACTCAAGTAGAGGTTCAAGATATATCTGAAGAGTAAAAAAAAACTGCTAAAGATGTACTGATCTCCCCCACTTCCACCCCCACTGCGACGTACACACTTCATGCTCCAGTTTTATATCCTGTCACAGGATTCAGACATTTTACACAAGTGAACTCTGTGATGCTGCTCACGATGGTGATGTGCAGTTATCCACACGCCGACAGAATGAGGCGCTTTGTTGTGATGATGTTTACGCTGATACATTTACCGAAACTCCAGCACCTACAGCCAACCATGAGTCAATGCTAGTGCAGCATCTGCAGCTCAGGGAGGGAATGCTGGAGGTTCTGAGCTTCACATGAGACCTGGTGTGTACATCAACAGGTGGATGTGTCTCTACCTGCAGGTGGAGACTCTGGAGACACAGGCTCAGCTCTGACTGTCATCACTTTTTTAAATATAAGTGTAAGGGTGCGGGCTGCATACTGTTACTTTAAATCAATAAACTAAACCATCAACTACATTCAAGAGGCGGTGTTACACTTTTAGGAAGTATTAACTGTAACACAGAACTTATTAGATCATGATGTGACCTTTTTATTTTTGTGAAAATAAACAAAAGCAAAAACAACAACATGTGCCATGTTTGTAATCCGTGTATCATTCGTTCATTCGTTTTTCAATATAAAACCAAAAATAAGAAAACGAAAAAACAACAGTTTTCTTCATTATTTCCTCCAAGACCAAAAAAAAAAAAAAAAAAAAAAAAAAAAACTAGATCTAAACCAGGTCTAAACCAGAACTAAAACCAGGACTAAACCAGGACTAAATCCAGGTCTTAAACAGGTCTAAAACAGGACTAAAGCTGTGATGGACGTGTCCTGCTGTCGTGTCTTCTATCAATAATATTTTTAATACGGTTCAGTAAAGTCTGGGCTTTTTATTTTCTTTTAGCAGCCAAAATATCTTATGTTATAATTTCCTCGTCTTTGCTTCTCTGCAACAAATCAAGTAATCCAAAGTATTCAGATTACATTACTCACTTTAATTAATTTAAGGGATTATGTTACAAACTACATTTTGGGGTATGTAATCTGTAATCTGTAGGGGATTACATTTTAAAAGTCACCTTCCCAACACTGATCGTAAGTATGACTCAAACATGCATGGATGACATCGAAAACCTCCTCAGGCATGTTTCTGATTATGTTTTAACACAGGTGTCAAACATGCGGCCCGGGGGCCAGATCTGGCCCTCCAAGACCTTTAATGTGGCCCTCAGCTGATTTTCTACTAAAATATTTTAATGATATTTTCTATTAAAATCTTGTTAATTTTCTGTGGTGTTTATCACAGCAGCGTCTCCAGCGTCTCTGTACGTGGCCCCTCCCACCAGAGCAGCACAAATGAAGACTTGTCTCTTTCCAAACGCTCTTAAAGGACGATCGTTTTGACTGTTGACCGTGACACCCTCATCAGAAAAATGTCCAACATGAGAAAAGTGGAGCCGAGTGCAGGATTTTACAACAAAAATTTACTTATTCCTATTTCTACAAGTTAATTTTAAACAAGTTCATGTTAAAACTTTGTGTTGAAATTGCATTTTTCTTAAAGTTTCAGGTTGTTCATAATATTATAATATTTAGTAAAAGAAAGAGTTCATCAATTTAAAAAGATTTCTGTAATAGATTTGCGTTTCTCTGCACAAATATTTGAACTTATTGTTATTTTTGGGGTTTATATGACATGAGTTTTCTGGTCTGGCCCCTTTGGGATCAGAGTCGGTTGGATACGACCCCAGGACCAAAATGAGTTTGACACCCCTGTGTTATAACATGGTAGAAATAAATAAATAAATAAATAAATAAATAAATTCCTCTTCAAATATGCTCTAATATAAGTAACCTGGTTTCTCATATGAAGCGCTCCTGCTGCTCTTCCTTCCTGCTGCTCTTCCTGCTGCTCTTCCTGCTGCTCTTCCTGCTGCTCTTCCTGCTCCTCCTGCTCTTCTCTGCTCTTCCTGCTCTGCTCCTCTTCCTGCTGCTCTTCCTGCTGCTCTGCTCTGCTGCTCTGCTGCTCTTCCTGCTGCTCTTCCTGCTGCTCTTCCTTCTGCTCTTCCTGCTTCTCCTGCTGCTCTCCTGCTCTCTCTGCTCCTCTTCCTGCTGCTTCTGCTGCTCTTCCTGCTCCTCTTCCTGCTGCTCTTCCTGCTGCTCTTCCTGCTGCTCTTCCTGCTGTCGTCCTCTTGCTCCTCCACAGTCACACTGGATTTTCATCTCACCGTCGATGACAGATCCACAGCGTTACGTCCTATCGATTTGACGTCAGACTCCACTTACGCTGAGGTTGTGGATGTGTGAGCTCCTCATCACTCTGGATGCCCTGCCTCATTTAGTGCATTACCTCATTATTGATTATGAGTCCAGTTGAATAAGACCGACCGGACCGCACCTGCCTCTCCCCTGCCTCAGCCCGGCCCCTGTGAACCAGAGCCCAGCACCGCCCTGCCCCCGAGACCAGGCCAAACACCTGCCCTCACACTCACCTGTACACTCACCTGTCATCTGCCTCACCTGTCCTCACACTCACCTGTCCTCACACTCACCTGTACACTCACCTGTCATCTGCCTCACCTGTCCTCACACTCACCTGTACACTCACCTGTACACTCACCTGTCATCTGCCTCACCTGTCCCTCACACTCACCTGTACACTCACCTGTCATCTGCCTCACCTGTCCCACACTCACCTGTCCTCACACTCACCTGTCATCTGCCTCACCTGTCCTCACACTCACCTGTCCTCACACTCACCTGTACACTCACCTGTCCTCACACTCACCTGTACACTCACCTGTCATCCTCACCTGTCCTCACACTCACCTGTACACTCACCTGTCCTCACACTCACCTGTATACTCACCTGTCCTCACACTCACCTGTATACTCACCTGTCATCTGCCTCACCTGTCCTCACACTCACCTGTCCTCACACTCACCTGTCCTCACACTCACCTGTACACTCACCTGTCCTCACACTCACTCACTGCTGTCCTCACACTCACCTGTACACTCACCTGTCATCTGCCTCACCTGTCCTCACACTCACCTGTACACTCACCTGTCCTCACACTCACCTGTACACTCACCTGTCCTCACACTCACCTGTACACTCACCTGTCCTCACACTCACCTGTATACTCACCTGTCCTCACACTCACCTGTCCTCACACTCACCTGTCATCTGCCTCACCTGTCCTCACACTCACCTGTCACTCCTGTCATCTGCCTCACCTGTCCTCACACTCACCTGTACACTCACCTGTCCTCACACTCACCTGTACACTCACCTGTCATCTGCCTCACCTGTCCACACTCACCTGTCACACTCACCTGTCACTCACACTCACCTGTCACCTGTCCTCACACTCACCTGTCCTCACACTCACCTGTCCTCACACTCACCTGTCACTCACCTGTCCACACACTCACCTGTCATCTGCCTCCCCTGTCGTCACACTCACCTGCCGTCTGCCTCACCTGTCATCTGCCTCACCTGTCCTCACACTCACCTGTCGTCTGCCTCACCTGTCCTCACACTCACCTGTCATCTGCCTCACCTGTCCTCACACTCACCTGTCCTCACACTCACCTGTCGTGTGCATGTGTACACAGAGTGTGTTCACATGCACATCAGTATCCCAGTTCTGTCAGTATTTGTGTTACTGTGTTTACATGCGCACTGACAAACCGGGACACTCCATTTGATCATGTACACGCGGATATGAGTGTCCCAGTTTGTCAGTAATCCGGTTTCTAATAACCTGGATACTGAAACTGGGTTACTGTGTTTACATGCACCATGAAGAAACTGGGATTCTCCAAAAACCCGATCATAACCGGGTTATTGATGTGCATGTAAACACACTCACTGACACTTCAATGGCAAAATGCAATGTGAGATTTCTCAAATATGAATAAAACACCCAACAACAACATAATGAGGGAAAACCATGATGCCTCAGTTTAAAAACAGATTTTGCATCATATATCTTACATTTCAAGCGTATTTACAGACAAAAATGGAGGAAATGTGCATCTCAAAACAGTAGCCGCTCACCTAATTTGTAGGAATATGTTGATGTCACACACCGAGACTTGTATAATGACACACTTGTGATTCAGTGGAGGTGAGGCGCAGCAGATGTTGGCATACATTAAGCACATTCTCAGAACAGTGAAAGCCACAGACCTCCAAAGGTCAGACGGGAAGAGGGAGGGCTTATTGACAAAGGTACAGGTAATAGATGCCAGGAGAAGGTTATCCCTGTGCAAGCACAACTCCCACAGCGTTTCCACGGAGGCGTGAGGTGCAGCAGATCCACACACTGACTCTGAAGGATGAGCTCGGCACAACTCAGAGATCTGACAGAGGTTTTCATTTTCAGTGAGTCCATTTGACGAGCGTGGTCAAAATAAGTTACTTTAAACCAGGGGTGTCAAACTCATTTTGTTCCGGGGGCCGTATCCAACCTATTTTGATCCCAAAGTGTCCGGATCAGAAAACTCATGTCATATAAACCCCAAAAATAACAATAAGTTCAAATATTTGTGCAGAGAAACACAAATCTATTACAAAAATCTTTTTTAATTGATGAACTCTTTATTTTACAAAATGTTATAATATTATGAACAACCTGAAACTTTAAGAAAAATGCAATTTCAACACAATGTTTTAACATGAACTTGTCTGTAAATAGGAATAAGTCCATTTTTCACTCTGCATCCACTTTTCTCATGTTGGACATTTTTCTGATGAGGGTGTCACGGTCAACAGTCAAAACGATCGTCCTTTAAGAGCGTTTGGAAAGAGACAAGTCTTCATTTGTGCTGCTCTGGTGGGAGGAGCCACGTACAGAGACGCTGGAGACCAAATTACCAATATTTAAATAGAAAATATAATTAAAATAATTTAGTAGAAAATCAGCCGAGGGCCAGATTAAAGGTCTTGGAGGGCCGGATCTGGCCCCCGGGCCTTATGTTTGACACCTGTGCTTTAAACCCTAAGGAAACATTTCAGTTCACTTCATTTACTATAGAATTTACAGATAGAGTTGATACTGACACAAGAGACGAGGGACCAGAGGAGAGGCCAGATCAGGAGATAAGAGTTTAATATAAGTGCTAGGGCCGGGTATCATTAAGAAGATGCCGATACGATACATACCTCGATACACAGGCCACGATACAATACATATTTCGATACAGTGAACTTATGATTCGATACGATATATTTCAAATTGATTCGATACCGTTCAGTAAAAATAAAGGCTAAATCATGGCTGTGATACTAAGGCTACGTTCAGACTGCAGGGCTTAACGCTCAATTCCAATTTTTTTGTGAAATCCCATGTTTTTTCGAGGTCGTTCACATTTCCAATTAAATGCGACTTGTATGTGACTCCAGTGTGAACATTAAACGGCCCGAAAGTGTCCCACATGTGACACTGGAGACACGACGACGTCAACCGCAGCGAGCGTCTCTGTGTTTACAGAAGTTGTCCAAACATGGACGCAGCATCGAGCACCTGGAGATTTTAAAGTTCCTCTCGTACCGGAGCCAGAACATGAACAACTTACTTGTTTTAAGGAGGAGATTGAGAAGGAGAAGGACGAGGTTTTTGGTCGTGGTGTTTTGTGGTTCAGTCCGTTGAAAGGAACGTGTGGTGTGGAGACGGAGCCAAGAGTGGTGAGTGGAGATGTGCTTCACTTCAGTGACACAGGAGTTCATTAACAATTTTCACCTACTTCAGCGCAGAATAGTGACGTTTGTGTCTTGTTGATAACGTGTAGGTGGATGAATGCACTTTGACCGTTCACACTGAAGTCACATGTCAAAAGATCAGATATGTATCAGTTTCAGGAGCACATATCCAAGTGTCCTGGGTCACATTTGAAAAAAATCTGATCTGTGTCATTCAGACTGTCATTAAAAGATCAGATACAGGAACATAGAGACAAAAAATCGGATTTGGGTCACTTCAGGCTGCAGTATGAACGCAGCCTAAAAGTCTTTGTTAAACCACTTCTTAAAACATTCAAAAACATTTTAATCCTCAAAAACTGTGAAAATGTCAAACGTGTCGCATGCACTGCAAAAAATGTAATCTAGCCAAGTTAAGATGATTTGAATTGAGAAAGTTTTGAGTAAATTCCACTTGACAAGTTAAATTATCCATCAGCGGAACACGATTTTTTTGTTCTTAAAATATGAAAATACAACTTGCTACACTTGAAAGAAGAAAAACAACAACCCATTCATCCATTGGTGGAGTCGACTCAGATAAAGTCAAATGTTCTTAATTTTCATTTTAACGAACCTTTTTGCCGTGTGAATGAGTTTCCTTCCACTAAACAAACAACAAAACTGTAGCTGTAACAAAATAATTTAGTAAAATACACAAAAAATACTCGATACGCAATATATCGATACAGCAGCCCACGGTAATGATACTGTATCATTACGTTAAACGATACGATATATCGATATTTCAGTATTTTTGCACACCCCTAATAAGTGCCAGAGTGCTGACCCACCACCAACACGTGGGGATCACTAACACCGGGCGTCTATGCGCAGGGGGAAAGGTTTCAGGGGACCGCAAGCACCAGGCCCACGCCGAGCAAAACGGCACAGGCAGACAGGCAGGTGGCTCATTACGCCTCGCAAAATTTGTTTACGGAAATCTTCTCTTTGCTTTTGGTTTTATCTGGTTCAAGTTGGATAATTCATTTGGACAGGTTTGCCGTGATTGGCTGAAAAGAGCCTGGTGGGTGGGCTCTTCCGGGTGGTTCACTCAATCAGCTCGAGGCATTCTGCTGCAAGTCCTGCTTTTTTTTCTAAAATCTTTCAGCGAGAGCCGTTCCAGATGTATAATGTGTAAAACTCAATTTGGTGTGAGCCAGATTAGCTTCGAGTCGGGTCTGGGGATCATCCATAAGGACATCAACCTCATCATCAGTGTCTTGAATTCTGTTGTAAATCCGTGTGTGAACTTGTGTGTGACTGTGTGTGTCACTCTGGTGGAGTCTGGACCCTGACTCTGTGCTGGAGCTGTAGTTTAGCCTGACGTTTCCCACGAGCGCTCTCCTCACACGCTGCCTTCTGCAGGGAGAGACAAAGGTCTAGAACAGGGGTCGGCAACCCAAAATGTTCAAAGATAAAACAAATATTGGCCCAAAAAAACAAAAAACATACCTGCCTGGAGCCGGCAAAAAATGTAAAGTCTTTTATAAGCCTAATATGAAGACAACACAGGCTGTCAGTGTATTAACTGTATAAGCCGACTATTAAAATGACTAAATAGGCTACAAATACAAAATGAGCATCATGATACACAAACCCTCTGTGACTCTCACACTCGCTGCTCCGTCTGTAGCCACTGAAATCAGGTGGTTCGTGTTTATTCCTTTGTCATTTAGGCCCCATTTACATGTACACAGGTATTTTTAAAAACAGAGACATTTCCCTTCGTTTGTTCACATCGTTTACACGCAAACGGCTCCTCTGAAAACGAATCTTTCTAAAAACTCCAGTTAGAGTGGAGATTTTGGAAAACTCCGGTTTCACGTTTGTGTGTAAACTGAGATAAACAGAGTTTTAGGAGCTGACGCGCTGAAAGTGCCACCGACGTTTACCTGTTGCTTTGACGATGATGATGGAAACATTCAGAGCAGCAGTCGCATTTCTCTGATCGTGCAGGAGAACTCAGAAAACAGCAGCATGGAGAACTTTGCACAACTCACCGCACATCAGCCCGGAGCAGAAGCGCCAAACTCACCAAAATGTGAAAACAGGAAAATCCCGCTGTGTAATCCATTTATTTCAACTCAATCCAAAGTACTGTAACTCTGTAACTGAACTGTACTGATTACTCTCAAAACATGTAATCTGTTAAACACTGTCCATGTCCTGGTTCCAGACGGTACAGGTCGTGCTCAAAGTCCGGACAGAAGCGTGTCCCTCTGGTTCTGTTCACGACCGTCGTGTTTGTTGTTTTTTAAAGTTTCTCAGGTGGAGGTTGCACCCATATTTGTTCTGCTTTTTCATATTTTGCATGATCAGATCCATGACCAGATGAACGAGGTTTTAGAAAACCAGATTAACTCATTTTTGAGAAAAAGCTCCAGGGAGCCAACTAGAGGAGTGCTAAAGAGCCGCATGCGGCTCTGGAGCAACCCTGGTCTAGAATACCACCACATAACTTGGTGGCCCTCTCTCTATAAGAGCTGCGAGCCTCAGTGAGCTTCATTTGACTGGAGCCAAACGCTGAGGGTGACACACTCCCTTAGTCCACTTCTTTATACAGACTCTGGCCACAAAAGTTGATGGAGTCAGAAGAAGCAATGCTCACTTCCTGTTTGGGCTGTAGCAGATAAGTGGTTTGCTCCATTGTGGTTGTGTCCATGTGCAAACACAGGGACAGACAAAAACTAAAACTAAACTGAAACTTTCAAATAAACATGGTGATGCAATAATGTCATGTTTTTAAAGTTAGTACCCTATAAAAGTGTAAATCCCCCTCGGTTAAGGATGAGCATTCGATGAAATTTTCTTAATCAATCGTCGGAAGAATTAATGATCGATTATCGATTAATCATGAACGTTTTTATATTAAAATGATCATCATTATTATTATCTGCACTAATCTGTATAAATAAATTCAACTTTACGACATATAAACATAACGACTCTAGATCCACATCAGCTGTTTGACATTATAATGTGTTTAATTCAGTTTTGTTCAAATCTCACAGAAACAAAACTTAAAACCACATCACTAATTTACATAAACTAAGTGAAGATAAAACTCCAGCTCTTGTGTCGCTGATGTGGTTCAACTTGTGTTGGATTAAAAGACATGACTCAGGTGAATACAGGTTAGTGTGACCAGATTTGTGTTTGTCAAAACCAGGACAGCGTACGGGGGGAGGGGGGCGGGGCCTCGTCATCCACATTGAGCGACTCTCACCTGGAAAAACTTTTTCCCACTGGACACAGAAACATATGTGCTGCTTTATCCACTGTGCACATGGACTCACACTTGTCCCAACGCAACGGAAAGTGTGGAATTTCTTCTACAAATCCTGGTTAAATCCACATTTGTGCTTCGGTTCGTTACAGACTGACCCACTGTTTGTGTCTCGCTCCTTCTGATGCAGAGACACATGTACACACCTGTTTGGTCACGAACACACAGCAACATACATTCGGTTTGTCGATTAAAATTAACATAATCGATGAAATTCTTAATGATCAATTATCGATTAATCGACTAATCATGCCCATCCCTACACTCGCTAAAATATTACTGTATAAAAGTGTAATTATCCTGTATTTTTGTCAAATCAGACTTTCCCTTTATTTTAAACCACTGTCTCATGGCTCCTCCTCTTTCTCTCCCTCGTGCTCTCGGGAAACATCAGAATGAGCTACAGTTTAGTCCACTGACACACACAATCACACAAGTATTCACACAGAGATTACACCACAATACAAGAAGCTACATATGATTTGTCCATATGTCCTTATGAAGGGCCCCCACACCTCACCTCCTTCTTTAGCCCTGAAGCGTCCTTCAGATCAAATCTGTGCACATCAAATCAGGTACGACTGAGCTCTTCTCTGTGTGAAAGGGCCTCAGACAGGTCAGCAGTGCTGTTGTGTAATTATCAAACATTATTGAAAAAATGAAGTTGGGTATAGTTAGTGATCCCCAGGCCTTGGTGGTGGTGGAGAGTTTAAATAGGGAGAGATCACTAGATTACTCAAACATGCATGGATTGTATGATAAACCTTTTTGTTGAGGGAACAATACAGTAACATAGTAGAAAGCTCCAAAATGTTGACTTTGGATAATAAATTGATCGCACAATTTGCATCATGAATTGAATCTTTAAATTGATTTTTAAAATGTCACTGTAAACACACAAAGTGAACAATATTCCTATTGGCCCAGAGCCACTCTGACATGATGTGTGTAGCGTGGAACCATGGAACAGACGCGCACTTGTGAAACTCGTTTCATGTCATATTCACATCTCCACAAACTCTGCTGAGCCAAAAACGCACCACACTTTGCTTCAATGGGATCAAGTGTGAACAGCACTAATTCCACTGCTGCATTTAAACATGTGTCAGGAAACACAGAACTCCTCTTCAAATGGCACAGATCAGGTATCTGCAGCACAGAGCATGAATATTCCCAGCCTGTGGTCAGAAGAACTTTAAACATTAATGCTGGAGGAGCGCTTTGAAATGGGTCTGTGTGAAAGCGAGCAGCACAAAGAGCCAGGGGGAAGAGCCTTCAGAAGAGGCTGTGGGAACATCATGCAGAAAGCTTTCTATTTCAATCTTCTTAATATGAAGCTGTTACGTACATCAACCAGATTCAGCTCAGCACACAGGGTTTGTGACACCAGAAGATACCAACCTTCTAATGAGTACTGCCTATTGTGCATTTGAAAACAACAGTATAAGCCTCAGTCCTAAACCATGTCAGGTTCACTTCAGACACCAGCTGTTGTCTACGCTAAAGAGTTTAGTAGTGCACAGCCCAAGCATGGCCTTCACCCCGCAGCTCCACAGAGATCCACAGAGCTCCACAGAGATCCACAGAGCTCCACAGAGATCCACAGAGATCCACAGAGCTCCACAGAGATCCACAGAGCTCCACAGAGATCCACAGAGCTCCACAGAGCTCCACAGAGATCCACAGAGCTCCACAGAGCTCCACAGAGCTCCACAGAGATCCACAGAGCCAGAGATCCACAGAGCTCCACAGAGATCCACAGAGATCCACAGAGATCCACAGAGCTCCACAGAGATCCACAGAGATCCACAGAGATCCACAGAGATCCACAGAGCTCCACAGAGCTCCACAGAGATCTCCACAGAGATCCACAGAGCTCCACAGAGCTCCACAGAGATCCACAGAGATCCACAGAGATCCACAGAGATCCACAGAGATCCACAGAGCTCCACAGAGATCCACAGATCCACAGAGCCACAGAGATCCACAGAGCTCCACAGAGATCCACAGAGATCCACAAGAGAGCTCTCTCACAGAGATCCACAGAGATCCACAGCAGCCTCTTCACACAGGCCATTTCCATTTCACTTTTCATTCCATTTCTCACTTATTCCTACAGTTAATGGGTTCAATTTGAGAGTAAAAGTTGAAACACTGTTCACCACACCAGTCGCCTGCAGAGGTGCTGTAACACAAAAAGGTGAAAGCTGGTGCAGGAAACAACAAACAAACAGAAACTGTGTTTGCCTGTTGGCCAGAAGACAGTCCTTACCTCATCTGTCACTTGTCAACAAAGTGAGCTGCATCAGATTTGAGTGTTTGGAGTTCGGTGTCAGTTTCTGTTAGTGGGTGTGAAGGTGTGAAGTCCCTCCAGGATTGAGCATATGCTTCTATCACAGGAGCTCAGGCTGAACCTGCTCTCATCTGTGAAACACACAGGGCACCAGTGGTGGACTTGACAATTCTGGTGTCATCTAGCAAATGCCAGTGAAGCTCCACGGTGCTGTCGACGAGCACACGGCCCACTACAGGACGTGACGCCCTCAAGCCACCATCATGAAGTGTGTTTGTGATTGTTTTGGACAGAGACATTCACACCAGTGCTGGAGGTCATTCTGTAGGACACGGGCAGTGCTCAGCCTGTTTTCTCCTGCACAAAGGAGCAGATATGGTCCTGCTGATGGGTTGAGGACCTTCTGTGGCCCTGTCCAGTTCTCCTTGAGGAACTGCCTGTCTCCTGAAATCTCCTAAATTTTTTTTTTGGTTTGTCTCATTGGTGTCGCTCTACTGCATCTGCTGTTCATTTCCATTAAAAAAAGGAGCATCATTTTGTTCCTAAGACATTGCTCTGTCCAGATTTGAATAGATATCCAACTAGCCACTCTTTGTACTCAGTTAAAGTGACTGCCCCAAACTTTAGATTTAATTAAAGTGGGACTGTACAGCAAAACTCAGTGAGGGAAAATGTTTTACCAGACACATGTGAGGCCAGGGGCTGAACTCGCTCCTGTTAACCCACAAGTCACGTCCTGTATGAGTGTGTTGTTATACAGCAGGTGATGAGCTGCCACGTGAGGTAATGAGGTAAGACCACACCCACGCCCAGACCTCGACCTAGACCCACGCCTCGGAGGGAGGAGCTAGACAACACAGAAGAGAGAGGCAGGCGACAGGGAGAGCGGTTCAAGGGAGCATCATGACACAAATGTACAGCTCCATCTCACTGCACACAACACTGACTTCATCAACACGGACAACTCATGTGTCTATGTTCCACTGCAGTCCTTTCTGTCTGATAGGGAAATGAAACGGAAAAATAAAAAACAACAACATTGATGTTTGGTTTAAAGCTACCATCTGTTATTAGACTGGCCACTCCAGCCCTGTTGTCTTCTCAGTATCTCTACAGCAAAAACAAAGAGCTCATTTCACACAATCCATCAGTCCCTTGTGCCCTGTGAACTGCACAGGCTGCACTTCTCACTTGGTTTAAATCCCATGATGTGATGTTAAAAACCAAAAGTTTCAAAAACTGCTCTGTATGCTTTTTAGGCTGTTACTTTCTTCAGATCTTTTTTTTTTTTTTTCATATATATTTTATTTAATTTTTGATATATATTTTTTTTCTATATTGTGGTCTTACGGCCACACAAAAATGCCACAAAATATACAAGTGTACAAATGCCACATTTAAACCCCCTCCTCCCCATTCCCAAACCCCAATTCAGCCTCCCCACACCCACACCCACCCTTAACAGACGCTGAAAAGAAAAAGGAAAAAAATAAAATAAAATAATAATAATAATAATAATAATAATAAATAAATAAATAAAATAAAAATAAAAATAATAAAATAATAATAATAATAATAATAATAATAATAATAATAATAATAAATAAAATAATAAAAAATATAATAAATAATAAAATAATTATAATAATATTGACCAGAAAATAATAATAAAAATAAAGTAACATAATTACATTAATATATACATTTACATACATACACATAAACGCACACACTCAAACACTCACCCACTCACTTCTTCAGATCTTTTAAAAAGAATTTGACTCCACAGAGAATCTTGAATACTATATATACTACTGTGTATATACTGTATATAATACTCTGACACACAGCGCCGCACAGGGAGAGACAGAAATGCACCTGAATGTCATAAATGCACTCAGAGATGCACTGATACAAGCGTCTGATATCAGCCGCCATCCTGAAAACATTTCCTGGGTCAGATATTAGCTTCTAAATATCGGTTCCACCAATATCCTATACACTGATGTAATAAAATGTCATAGATGTTTCAGAATGTCTCAAAATGTTTGAACTTTTATTTAAACAAAGCTGTTCAGTAATGACGTGCACAGCTGTAACACATTTAGATCAGTTTTGTCTTATTATATTTTATTTTTCAGTATCACTGGAATTGGTTATCGGCAGATTCTTATCGTATCGTAATTGTATCAGAACTGAAAGTGTTGGATCGGTTCATTCCTAAAGGCACTACACAGTAATGGTGAACTTAACAGGTTTTATGTTAATGATGTAGAAGAAATACAAAGGTTTTATAAATCTTAGAAAATCTTTGATTAGTTTCATGGCAGGTTCATGGCAGGTTCATGGCATAGGTGCATAAGATTATTGGTCACTCAGTCTGGAGTTCTGCCTTTATAAATGACACACCCATATACAGTGTTGGGAAGGTGACTTTTAAAATGTAATCCCCTACAGATTACAGATTACACACCCCAAAATGTAGTTTGTAACGCAATCCATTAAATTACTTTAGGCGAGTAACGTAATCTGAATATTTTGGATTACTTGATTTGCTGTAGAGAAGCAAAGATTAGGATATCGTAACATAAAATGTTTTATCTGCTAAAAGAAAATGAAAAGCCCAGACTTTACTGAACCAAATTAAACATATTATTGATAGAAGAGGAGGAGACATGGTCCACACGGCCTGGTTTAGTCCTGTTAAATCCTGGTTTAGTCCCGGTTTAGATCTAGTTTAGACCTGCTTTTAGTTCTGTTTTAGTCCTGTTTTAGTCCTGGTTTAGTCCTGTTTTAGTCCTGGTTTAGTCCTGTTTTAGTCCTGGTTTAGTCCTGGTTTTAGACCTGGTTTAGATCTAGTTTAGACCTGCTTTTAGTTCTGTTTTAGTCCTGTTTTAGTCCTGTTTTAGTCCTGGTTTAGTCCTGTTTTAGTCCTGTTTTAGTCCTGGTTTAGTCCTGTTTTAGTCCTGGTTTAGTCCTGGTTTTAGACCTGGTTTAGATCTAGTTTAGACCTGGTTTAGTTTCCGGGAATGAGTCAAATTACCGGGGGGGGAAAAAGGAATATAGCCCAAAATGTGAAAACAGGAAAATCCCTCAGTGTAATCCATTTATTTCAACAAAGTAACTGTAATCCAATTACCACTCACTGAAACAGTAACTGTAACTGAATACAGTTACTCATCATTTGTACTCTGATTACATAACTCCGGTACATGTCATCTGTTACTCCCCAACACTGCCCATATATGGCGTAACGTTGCCCTCTGCAGGTGAAGTGTCTTTGTGTAGTAAACGAGTATAAAGTTTACGTATTTCAAAACACAATCACAGGTTTTTGCATTGACTTGGTTTGGTGGGATATTTCTTATGGCAAATCTCAATAGTTTTACATCAGTTAAGTTGTATTTTGTGAAGAAAGGTTTAGAAAATACAACCATACAGGAAGTAGTGCTGATTTCTAAAACTGAATATCTTTATATGTCATCATCTCTGAAATTCAACACAAAATGACGCAACAAAGATATTTGAGTGATGTCACCAGTACTGTATTTAGGGATTTCTCAAAATCTGCGTCTTTTTTACACAAATATCTCAATTTGACCAAAAAATGGCTTAGGCAATTGTGTCAGGAGGCTGTGGATATGTACTTTAAAACAAAATCAGTGAGAAGCACCAGGAAAAGCATGTGTGTATGTGTGTGTCTCTGTGTGTATGTGTGTGTCTCTGTGTGTATGTGTGTGTCTCTGTGTGTATGTGTGTGTCTCTGTGTGTATGTGTGTGTCTCTGTGTGTATGTGTGTGTCTCTGTGTGTATGTGTGTGTCTCTGTGTGTATGTGTGTGTCTCTGTGTGTATGTGTGTGTATGTGTGTGTATGTGTGTGTCTCTGTGTGTATGTGTGTGTCTCTGTGTGTATGTGTGTGTCTCTGTGTGTATGTGTGTGTATGTGTGTGTCTCTGTGTGTGTGTGTCTCTGTGTGTGTGTGTGTGTCTCTGTGTGTGTGTGTCTGTGTTATGTGGTGTGTATGTGTGTGTATGTGTGTGTCTCTGTGTGTATGTGTGTGTATGTGTGTGTCTCTGTGTGTTGTGTGTGTATGTGTGTGTATGTGTGTGTATGTGTGTTGTCTGTGTGTATGGTGTGTGTCTCTGTGTGTGGTATGTGTGTGTCTCTGTGTGTATGTGTGTGTATGTGTGTGTCTGTGTGTATGTGTGTGTGTCTGTGTGTGTATGTGTGTGTGTCTCTGTGTGTATGTGTGTGTATGTGTGTGTATGTGTGTGTCTGTGTGTGTATGTGTGTGTCTCTGTGTGTGTATGTGTGTGTATGTGTGTGTTGTGTGTGTGTCTCTGTGTGTATGTGTGTGTGTCTCTGTGTGTGTGTATGTGTGTGTCTCTGTGTGTGTGGTGTGTCTCTGTGTGTATGTGTGTGTGTATGTGTGTGTCTCTGTGTGTATGTGTGTGTCTCTGTGTGTGTATGTGTGTGTGTCTCTGTTGTGTGTATGTGTGTGTATGTGTGTGTATGTGTGTGTCTGTGTGTGTATGTGTGTGTCTCTGTGTGTGTATGTGTGTGTCTCTGTGTGTATGTGTGTGTATGTGTGTGTGTCTGTGTGTCTCTGTGTGTATGTGTGTGTATGTGTGTGTCTGTGTGTGTATGTGTGTGTGTGTGTCTCTGTGTGTATGTGTGTGTCTGTGTGTGTGTATGTGTGTGTGTCTGTGTGTCTCTGTGTGTATGTGTGTGTATGTGTGTGTATGTGTGTGTGGGTCAGTCTGTGGACTGGGTTGGGAGAAAACCTGAAGCAGCCCAAATATTCACAGCTTCAAAAGGAATTATATTTTTTGCTTTCATGGTATAAGGGTGAGTGACAGCACTGGGTGATCTTTAAAAGAAAAAAAGAAAAGAAAAAATGTATGTGTGTATCTGTCTGCCATTAACGCAGTTTTTTTATTATTTATTTATTTATTTTATTGTAAACGTCTCTTTCTCACTGGCTTTTATTTTTAAAAAGTCCACCGCGAGCGTTTCTTTAAGTTTGACGTCTTTTCTTTACACTTTTTTCTGACCACGTGAGATGCAATGTGCCCGAGCCTCCGCGAGCCGTGGGTTCGGCCGCAGGCTCCGACTCCCGTCGCGGCTCTGGTCGCGGGCACCGGCTCTGAGCTGAGCTTGTTTCTTTAGTTCAGTGCTGGAGTCACTGATTTACCCAGATACAACTGGAAGAAAAACTGTGATTGGCCCATTTTCATTCCATTATATTAACCCTTTGTTTCCTAAGAAATATCAGTCCAAGTTTAAAACACTGATCTAGAAATTATTACTAGTGTCGTGTTCATTACTCACAGCATAAAAAATATTTAATAAATATATTAGTAGTACAAAAGTCCATTCAATATTTTTTCTTGAGCCTTACCTGAACACCTTGAAGACTCTGAGGTTCCCCTGTGAAAGAAATGCTGTTTGCACAACAAATGTTTGGCTCTTTCATTTACATTTCCAATAAAAGAGCAGCTATACTTTTTAATTCATTAATTGGTTTGCGTATAACATGCGATTAATCGCTCGAACTCATGCGATTAATCGCAATTTTAAAAAAATATTTTTGCCTTGCCCTAATTTATTCATAAATATACAAAACACTCCTCTACAACGTCACAACCCTCATGTGATGTGAAGTAGTTCTGTGAGTTTGATTCGTGCTGACAGTGTGTTTGTACAGTGACGGAGCTCTGAAGGGGGAGTCACTCTCTGTCAAAAACATTAAGTCTTAACTGTTTTTTGTTTTTTTTTAATCTTGCATTATTGGTCTAAAATCAAAATATTCAGTTTCACCTTTTGATGTCATGAAACAGTAGTTTTCAAGTTCACCGCTATCATTCAGGCCTGACTGACTGTAGTGAAGGTGCATGGAGTTTAAAAACACAATGGAGCACTTCCTGTATTACCATATGACATCACAGGGTGGAACAGAGTGTTTTGTGTTTAGGAGAAGAACTCAGCCTAAATCTGCAGCGTTTGTGTGTCAAACATGTAGTTTTTAAGGAGGAAACGACATCATAGCAGAGATTAGACAACAGGGTAAAATGGGCCTTTAAGACTCTCGGGTTGTTGGAAAAATGGACTAAAACCTTATTTGAACTGAACTCCCTGAAAACTCCACATCCCCACTGCGCTTTAGTTTGAGCCCTTGAGCCGTGCGTAATCCCCCCTCACATAAGTCGCACAGACCTCCCAAAGCCTCAACTATAAGCAGTGTTGGGGAGTAACAGATTACATGTACCGGAGTTAAGTAATCAGAGTACAAATGATGAGTAACTGTACTCAGTTACAGTTACTGTTTCAGTGAGTGGTAATTGGATTACAGTTACTTTGTTGAAATAAATGGATTACACAGAGGGATTTTTCCGTTTTCACATTTTGGGGTAAACTAGATCTAAAACCAGGTCTAAACTAGATCTAAAACCAGGTCTAAACTAGATCTAAAACCAGGTCTAAACTAGATCTAAACCAGGTCTAAACTAGATCTAAAACCAGGTCTAAACTAGATCTAAAACCAGGTCTAAACTAGATCTAAACCAGGTCTAAACTAGATCTAAACCAGGTCTAAACTAGATCTAAACCAGGTCTAAACTAGGTCTAAACCAGGTCTAAACTAGGTCTAAACCAGGTCTAAACTAGATCTAAACCAGGTCTAAACTAGATCTAAACCAGGTCTAAACTAGGTCTAAACTAGGTCTAAACTATCTAAACCAGGTCTAAACTAGATCTAAACCAGGTCTAAACTAGGTCTAAACCAGGTCTAAACTAGGTCTAAACCAGGTCTAATCTAGATCTAAAACCAGGTCTAAACTAGATCTAAACCAGGTCTAAACTAGGTCTAAACCAGGTCTAAACCAGGTCTAAACTAGGTCTAAACCAGGCCTAAAACCAGGTCTAAACCAGGTCTAAACCAGGTCTAAACCAGGCCTAAAACCAGGTCTAAACCAGGTCTAAACCAGGTCTAAAACAGGACTAAAACAGGACTAAATCCTGCTGTGTGGACGTGTCTCCTCGTCTTCTGTCAATAATATTTTTAATTTGGTTAAATAAAGTCTGGGCTTTTTATTTTCTTTTAGCAGATAAAACTTCTTATGTGACGATTTCCTCGTCTTTGCTTCTCTACAGCAAATCAAGTAATCCAAAGTATTCAGATTACGTTACTCACTTTAAGTAATTTAATGGATTCCGTTACAAACTACATTTTGGTGTGTGTAATCTGTAATCTGTAATCTGTAGGGGATTACATTTTAAAAGTCACCTTCCCGTCACTGACTGTACGAGTGCTACAGAAGATGACGTGGGCCCATTACGAGCGCTGCAGATTGTCCTGCTCCACACACATCACACACATCACACACACAGAGTACAGCTGCAGTGGGCAGGAGGCCAGGGGGCTCAGGGAGGTGACGGCACACGCTCCACAACCGCTCACGGAACAGGCCTGACCTCTACTGGTCGTGTACGGTAACTACACCTTCTCGGGCACAGGGGTCTGGGCTCTTTGTGTGTCAGCGTTTGAAAAGAAATAAAAGTAGAATCTGGAAAATCTGAAGGCACATTGTGTAACTTGTCAAATGCTTGTTATGACTCTGTCTAAATGCCTTTTCTTGTTTCACAGTGTGGCATTAAACTATTCATCCTGCCTTTACTCTGTTACTTGTGTTTTTATTGACTTAAAGGTTGTATAGAGGATTTATTTATTTTTTTAAAGAGAAAGGAAATACAGCGACAGTCCTTTTTCAAATGTTGTGCATGTGTGACACCATCTTCCTCCTCCACAGCCTCAGTAGAAACATCTCCTCCCGCTTCCTTACTCTAGAAATCACGTTTGTTTACAGCCGGTGCGCGTTCAGAATTACTGCTGAAGTGACCTGTTTAGAAATAATTTAGCGACCGACACGTCAGTTTTTAGACCCTTCGTCTGCTTCAGTCGCGCAATCGCTGGACGAGATCTGAAAGAATCACCTCAGTTTGGCTTTGCTCCTTTTCTCCTTCTCTTCTTCTTTCAGCGACTTAAAAAACTGACTTTCTTTTTCGGCGAACTTGGTCGTGGATTCTCGTCCGCAGTCGCAACAAACTTTATACGAATTGCGAGGAAGCGACAGTTTAAAAAAGCCTTTAAGATCCGCTTCATAAACCACATAATCCCTGCGTTCCAGCGAGTCAGTTACACTAGAAACGTAGGGAGTTTGATTGAAGACCTAACAGCCAATAGAAAATGAGGCAGCCTTGTTTTCTATTGGCTGATGTTTATCTGCCCTCACTATGTCCAGAGTTGATAAAGTTTAATTATTATTTTTTTTGTAGTCAACATAATTACAAGGCTGCTGCATCTCTGTAAGGGTATTTTAAACTTTCATTGACAATTTGAAACAAAAAAAAAATCCTCCATACAACCTTTAAATACATGCATTCTTACTGTGAGTGGGCTTGTCTCTCCACAGATCTGATCCTGTGACTTGGCCCTGTGGCATCACTGGCTTGTGCTTTCTTGAGATACAGTAAATATTTATATTTTTTAAAGTGTAATGCCATACTGTGGAACATCCTCATGCAGAGAAGCATATGACAGACCCTCCCCCAGAAAAGTTACACAGTGCACCTTTAAATTTAGGGCAGGAAACAAAAATCACTATTCTGACTACAGTGAACTGATTTATCCTGATTAAAGACAGACCCTCATTAAGTGATCGTGATTAAAAGAACTGCATCTCATTTTAACTGCCTTAAAAGAATGAAAAAAGAACAACCAGACAATAGACATTTTGCTCAAATACATGGAATAAATGCACACGGGACTTTTAATTCCATTACTTTCTGAGTTATAATGCAGCAAATGATGGATATTGAACGTTCAGCCTGTGTCTGGAGTGGGAGTGGTCTGTCCAGAGCTCCACATGGGCTAATGCAGGAATACAATGAGAATGTTTCATTATAACACAGGATTAATGGAGTGTGTGTTTAATTAGGTCCACACATATGGTGCTGAAATCAGCTGGAGTCCATTCAACATTTTTATTTGGAATGAAATATGAGGTAACCATCTTAGGTTATGGATTTACTGTACATCTCATCAATCTGATTGGTCTCTACCTAAACCCCTGCTCCTGCACCAGTCATGAATCAGTGCTAGTGCAGCCTCTGCAGCTCAGGGAGGGAAGTCTGGAGGTTCTGAGCTTGACACGAGGCCTGAACATGAACTGAGACTGAGACACACTTGCATGTGTCTCTGTCTGCAGGTGAAGGCTCTGGTGACACAGGTTCAGCTGTGACTGTAATAGTTTAGAGTGCAGGTGACATAATGCTCCTTTC
>NW_026571018.1:38714531-38754531 GCF_026225935.1 Boleophthalmus pectinirostris
GAGCCACACAAACTCTTCTGCGTCGTTGTCCTCAGACTCAGCATCAGTTCGTTAGGGGTGTGCAAAAATATCGATATATCGTATGGTTTAATGTGATGATACAGTATCGATATCGTGGGCTGCTGTATCGATATATCACCCAGAGTAGTTTTGGGTTTGTTTTACTAAATTATTATGATACAGCTCTACATTTTTGTTGTTTCGATTCTCTCAGAGTTTCAGGAGAGCTCCGACTTTGTGTGTGATTTAGTTTTTTTCAATAACTAGATTTACAAATGATGAAATGTTGACACATTTTAAAATATTTAGAATAGTTGATTTATTTTGTAGTCACAAATATAAAACATGTTGTAATAGCGGCGCGTCTGAATAGAGACGGCGCTTTTGTCACAAAGATATTTTACAGAACATTATTCAGCATTATTCATTCACTCTACACCTGCTGATGTAAACTACTGTTGTAGCCACAGCTGCCCTGGGGCAGACTGACAGAAGTGCGGCTGCCATGTCAATCAGCGCCATCGGTCCCTCCGAACACCACCATCACTCACACACACACCACTTTCATACGAGGCAATGTGTGTGAAGTGTCTTGCCTAAGGACACAATGATTGAATTGATTGTGTTTAAGTGTCCTTGACTCTCAACTGTTCATGTACCTGGAGCAGGTTTTGTGTTGATGGAGGAAACTGGAGGAAACTCACCCAGACACGAAGAGAAACACAAACTCCACACAGAAAGACCCGGGTCACCCGGGAATCCAACCCAGAATCTTCTTGCTGTGAGGCATGAGTGCTAAACAAAAACAGAGTAAATAGAGATGTCATAATACCGGACGGATGTCGTAATACCGGCAGGTCTAAACCAGGACTAAACAAGGTCTAACCCAGGTCTAACCCAGGTTTAAACCAGGTCTAACCCAGGTTTAAACCAGGTCTAACCCAGGTCTAAGCTGGTTGCTGGTTGTGATTTTCTAAGTTTTGGAACCTCTTGATCAGTTCCTGAACACAATTTAAGTTCTGGATCCTCTCATTTTGTTGCTGGTTCTTATTTTCTAAGTTTAGGATTGTCTCATGCTGTTGCTTGTTCTGTATATATATATATATATATATATATATATATATATATATATATATATTATATATATATATATATATATATATATATATATACACAGAATATAATATGTATTATATATATATATATATATATATATATATTATATATATTTTTTTTTTTTTTTTTTTTTTTTTTTTAACTGTCATTTAATATTGTTGAAATGATTTGTGTATTTTCTTTCCTGCATTATTCTAGACTCAGAAACACAATATTTGATCCATGAACAGTCTGACAAAATGAGCACTGATGACAATAAAGTCTAAAAAGTATAAAGTGAATAAAGTGCTCAGACAGAGGAAGACGGGGCTGTGGTGAACACTTCTCCACAGTTTAGTCATGTGATCATTTCAGAGTTTGAGGCGATCGTTGTTGTTCCTCTGAAAAACAGACCCTCTGTAGTTTTTCTTTTCACCTCTTGGACACTCCAGGTTTATTTGGCTGAGGTGCTGCAAAAACCATTTTGCTCCGGGACGAGCTCAGTGTGAAAAAAGGACTAATTCATTTTAAAACATTTATTTTTTCATAGAATTTACTGAATATAAACAAATTATTTCACTTCCAACAGTTAATGACAATAAAAGATGATGATGATGATGATGATTTCTGAAACTGGACCAACTCAGGTCTGAACCGGTCTCACTCTCTGCTGGAGCCTCTCCCTGACGCCGCCTCTGAAACAGCAGAACACAGCACAACAACAAGTCAGAAAACCAGGTCTAAACCAGGTCTAAACCAGGTCTAAACCAGGTCTAAACCAGGTCTAAACCAGGTCTAAAGGTGGTAGCAGTAGGACAGTGGGAGGATGGACAGGAGCTACAACAGAAGAATCACCACGACTCTGATGATCAGGTCTGAGTCTGACTCTGCAACACAAAAGAACCCAGATCAGACCAGCACCAAGACCAGAACCAAGAACCAGTACCAAGACCAGGACCAAGACCAGGACTAAGACCATGGATTCTTTCACACTGACAGCAGTTTTTGCACCAAACGTTCCATTCGACCCAAAAGGTCTTAGTTGGATTTGTTTTCGTTGGTGTGAAAACTTCAATCGCACTCAGATCTGCACTAAACCAAACAGACCGAGACCTTAAAAAAGAGTTGGTGTCGGTCGCTTGACTCTGCACCAAATGACAAACTCTGGTGTGGTCCCTCTGGTGAGATGCCCACTCCAAACCAACTATTCCACATGCATCATGTTGAATAAATGTTTGACACCTGACACTCCTCTGGAGCAACTAGAAAAAACATCTGAGACATAAAAATGTAAGATCAGACTTTTACCTGAACACTCCACGTCCACACCCCAGGAAGACGAGGAGGAGGAGGAAGGGATGACACATCTTCTCACTGAAGAATTCCTCACACAGGAAATTCTGGTCTTCCACACAGGACTCTTAGGAAAATCATCTCTGCTGTCTCCACGCACAGCAAAGCCACAGTTCAGGTCTCTGCACACAACAGCTGTGTCCTCCTGTTCAAAATCGTTATTGGGTACAGACACTCGTCTCCACTCCCCTCTGAGTTTCATCTCCAGAATCCCAGCACAGCGACTGGCTCCTCCCACCAACCTGATCGGTTCTGAACAGACAAGAGACAGAGTGAAGCCCCGCCCCTTTACCTGAACAGTGAAGCCCCGCCCCTTTACCTGAACAGTGAAGCCCCGCCCCTTTACCTGAAAAGTGAAGCCCCGCCCCTTTACCTGAGCAGTGAAGCCCCGCCCCTTTACCTGAGCAGGTGAGGTTGACAGTGGCTCCAGAGGAGCAGGTGCTTGAGTTGGAGCGGGGACAGTCCATCAGAGCAGACTCATGACCCTCACAGTGGAACGTCTGCCCCAGAGGAGAGAGCGCCCCCTGGAGGAGAGAAGGAGCCCCACAGCCCAGCTCCCTGCACAGCACCTCTGCCCCCCGCTGGTCCAAGTCCCCGTCACAGACCCCGGTCCAGGACCCATTCCAGATCTGCACTGATCCTGAACACAGACCGGACCCCGAGACCAACCGCACCGAGTCTGTGGACACACATGTGACATCATCACTCTGGGCCAATAATAATAATAATAAAATATAGCTGCAAGCGGCAATGATTGGCTGTCGCTCGCACCTATGTTGGACCCCACTAGATCCCCGCACTGTTTGTCCCACAGGACCCAACGCCAAACAGTGCGGCGCGGGACACATTTTGAAAGCTCATTGCGGGCGCATGTGGGAGTGGGACTACACAACGCGGGAGCGGGCGGGTGTGATGATAAACTGCAGTCCCGCAAACTAAATATGAGAGTAAAGTAAAATATACAAATGATGAATGTAAGAATATCATGCTTTATTTGTGCTGAATATTATATTTGCCATTAATAAAAACATTTTAAGCAGCAGACTGTCATCCGTCCCGTACGCCGCATGGACAGTCCCTCCTTCTGTATGTCACATGGGCTGTGCCACTAAACCAGGACTAAACCAGGTCTAAAAACAGGTCTAACACCAGGACTAAAACAGGACTAAAACAGGATTTAGCCAGGACTTAACCATCCTGCCAGACCGCCCACCACACCTCCTCCCATACGCAGCACAATTCCTTTCGCTTCTCCTTGTTTGATAGAGCTTAATAAAGCAAAAGTTCCCATGGCAGACTTTCTGTTTGGGAGGAGGTGTGGTCCGTGTTCCTATTTCCATGAATCGTCTGTGGACCAAATTTGGTTTGGGTTTCTCCTTAGGGGGTGCTATTGCATCCACTTTAGATTTTATTATATAAATATGAACGTTGCACAAATTTGAATTATCACATGTCGAAGTTTGATGGCAAGCTTCAAAAACGAACCTGAATTTTGCACCGTTGCTGTTGAATGTCGCACTTGTCCAGATGATACACAATGATTCTGGTGAGTCTGGGTCAAACGCCCCAGGACGAGTTCATTCAAGTGTGAGGACAGGAAAATTGCACCTTTGGCACCGAGTCACATGATCAGTCCAATATGGCGGACTTCCTGTTGGTTACTTAGCAACCACGTAATATATTTTTTTGTTTGGAACAACAAGACCTATCCACCACCCGAATTTTGTTTCTCTATGAGTTAATTTTTCGGGTATAGCCATAGGAGGCGCTGTTGCGCCTTTTTTTTTTTTTAGTTTTTTTTTAGTTTTTTGATGTGGAGTATTTTTAAATTTCTATTTTGGTGTTCGTAAATTTTGTGCAAAATTTGGTGAGTTTTCCTCAGCGACAAGTTGCCGAACTGTGCTCAGATGTTTAGAAAATAATAATAAGAAAAACCAGAACAATAACAATATAGTGCCACCTAGTGGTGGCACATAGATATATCATTGGAAAGAACCTGCGTCCTGTAATGCACCCGTCAACGACAATGGAGCCCGCGTTGCGCCTCTTCGATTGCTCTCAAGCCCGATGCACATTGTTGGAGTTTACCAGAGTTCATGTGCTATGGTGAGTGTCGTGTGTCTTTATTGCTGTTGCCTGAGCTCTGAGCTTCTGCTCTGGGCTGATGTGCAGCGAGTTGTTTATAAAGTTATAAGCTACATGCTGCTGTTTTATGAGTTCATGATGATAACTTCAGAGGTGTTAAGGTGTTAATGAGGGAACATCAGTACATTTCGCAATTGAAGGTACCGATGTTTCCTGGGGGAACAATGGTGCTGGGGAACATCAGGTTGACACTAAAATGGGCACTTATTTCTACCGGAAGATAAACATTGATGAAACGTCAATCAGACCGATTTTGGTTCATTTGCCGGTGAGAAGGCGGACCACACTGGAGTCTATATGCGCTCTAAACCAGATCTAAATCCAGGACTAAACCAGATCTAAACCAGGTGTAAAACCAGCACACAAAGACACGTCACAGTAAAGTAAGACTAAAACAAGGACAGGACAGACAGTCATGAGGGTGTGGGGGCTGGAGACTGTAAGGTTTTGAACATCCTGACATTTTTGAGGTCAGTGGAGGGAAGACTGTAGAGGAGGCTATTGCAATAATCTGGAGGTGATGAAGGCACAGATGGGGCCAAGGCTGGCAATGTTACAATGGTGGAAGAAGGCGGTGTTGTCGATGTGGCGGACATGTGGTCTGAAGGAGAAGATGGGGTCAAAAATGAATCCAACGTTTCTGATCTGAGCTGAGGGGGTGACTGTGCGGCCAGAGGTGACAAGAGATTTGGGACTGATGATGATGATGATGATTTCAGACTTGTTGCAGCTGAGTTTGAGGAAAGTGGTGGTCATCAAAAATCTAACCGAATGGATGAGTTTGTATTGGGGGGTGATAAAAGATGGCGATGGTCAATGGAGTTGAGCCAGAGAGCTGAAAGGTGAGATGTTCAAATGTGGAGACTGGAGGGACGGGGAGAGGCTGGGGTCTCAGGATTTGTTGGTAGATGGCAGCAAAACCCTTGAAGCGCAGTCAGGACGAGGCTTGTCCAGGAGGGGTGGCTTGGTTGAAACAGAAATGATCCAGAGTTTTTTGGCAGGTTTCTTTTAGAGAGAGTAAATCCAGTTAAGAGTTCAGGATGAATTTGTTGATAAGGCTTTTATTGCTGATGGATCTTGTGCTGAATAGTCCGATTTTCAGAGACTTTTGTCGTGAAGGGCTGAGGGGGGGAAATGGGTGTGGTGCGGAGATTGAAAGCGTTCATGTGACTGGCGCTCTGATGACGTGGCCAGTTGTTGTGGTGATGGGAGGTGGAGGTGTAGTGGAGTACAGTCTGAGTTGTGCAGGAGCTTTTAGTCACGGTGGAAATATGAATTAAATTGTGGTGGGAGCCTCTGTGGATGTTGCGGGGGCGTCGTAAGAGTCCCAAAGTTTTTATTTCAGTCGTGAGTTGTGGAGATGGGGTGTGAGATGGTATAGACTGAGAAGCCGTTGTATCAGAGAGCCATGGGTTCCGTGATCGGGATCACCAGCGAACAGAGAGAAGAGAGAGCCAGGATGAATGAGACCAAACACGACATGTCGGGGAGATAGACGACGGTGGCTTGGCCGAAGAGAGGCCGGGTGAGGATGGTGTCAATGCACTCGATGCAGCAGGAGAGTTACAAGCACAGACCAGGATCTAAGAGCCACCACCGAGGGCATGACCGTCGGGTCTTTAGGAGGAGAGGGAGGGAGAGGCTCCAATAGAAGAAAGTGCAATAGTTGTAGTAGAAAATAGGCTAAATTTGATTTTCGCGGAGTGAGAAGCAGCAGCCAAAAAACACGCCAGGAATAATTCAGTAGGAAGTGAACATGAGGACTCTTCCAGCTCCAACAGGACACACACATGTGACATCACTGCTGTAGTGCAGATATATATGTGTGTGCTCAATATTTATATTACTGTTGTGAGACGTGTCTGTGTCTAATGTTCTGATATTGATTTGAATAAAACAAGAAATTACAACGTCCCAAGTTCAACACAAGACCTACTGCAACCTACTAAACTATTTTACACCTGACACTCTTCTGGAGCAACTAGAAAAAATATATATATACATTAGAGACATAATAATGTGAAATCTAACTTTTACCTGAACACATCATCTCCACACTCCACCGAGAGTGTTCTGACTGAGAGACACATCCTCTCACTGAAGACTTCTTCACACAGTCAGGTGTGAGCTCCCACACAGGTTTCGCTTCCAAATTCAGATCTATGGAGATAATTTTGTCTCATTAATATTCACAAATACACAGATGATGATCTACAAAGAGACAATGTTTTTTTCATGTGTTTTGATCCACAAATGCAAATTTAATATTTGTAACTTATATTTTGTATTTTGGTCTTTACACATAGATGTGTATTTGTAAATATATGTTTTTTATTTGCAAAAAAATAATTGAAAAATAACAGAAATTTCTGTTTGTAAAGTGTGAGTCTCATTTGTGGATCATAAGTTACACAAATTCACCGATTTCCAGTATGACTTCATTTTGAGACACAAACTCAGACACGTCCACAAACAGCCGACTGATCCACATACATCCACTAGAGGGCAGTGTTGTTATTGGCGTTGGTGTGGGAGGTGGCGAGTGTGAGAACTTTTTTCCACCCGATAGAAAACTTCAGGTGAACGAAACCATGGACATAACCGGTCAAGAGCAGTCACCATCCTCTAAGTACAAACAGTTTACCTTTTTCTAAATTAACATGGGACTAGACCAGTTTGGTTAAAATGTGAATCGCAAAAAAGTCAACTTTGGCAGATTTTGACTAAAAGGTTTAAAAATGGATTCACAAGCTTTTGCATAAGAATAATTCAGCTTTATAAATAATGTCGGTAACACCTAGTCTCAAAATTACGTCATACCAAAAATTGGTGAATTGGTGATCCACAAATGCACATCACATTTTACAAAAATAATTTTCAGTTTTACAAATGAAATTATTTTTTGCAAATGAAAAACATATATTTACAAATACACATCGATCTGTAAAGATCAAAATACAAGTTATAAATATTAAATTTACATTTGTGGATCAAAACACACAAACAACACAACACAAACCAATGACTGTTTGTATATCACCCTCTGTGTATTTGTAAATATTAACGAGACAAAATTACCTTCATCAGATCTGCGACCTCCATAAAGACCAGAGCCACAGTTCAGGTCTCTGCACACAGCAGCTGTGTCGTCCTGGTCCCAGACTAATGGGCTGTAAGACACAGGTCTCCACTCTCCTCTGTGTTTCACCTCCAGAGTCCCATTACAGCGACTGGCTCCTCCCACCAACCTGAGCGGCTCTGAACAGACAAGAGACAGAGTGAAGCCCCGCCCCTTTACCTGAGCAGTGAAGCCCCGCCCCTTTACCTGAGCAGGTGAGGTTGACAGTGGCTCCAGAGGAGCAGGTCCTTGAGTTGGAGCGGGGACAGTCCATCAGAGCAGACTCATGTCCCTCACAGTGGAACGTCTGCCCCAGAGGAGAGAGCGCCCCCTGGAGGAGAGAAGGAGCCCCACAGCCCAGCTCCCTGCACAGCACCTCTGCCCCCCGCTGGTCCAAGTCCCCGTCACAGACCCCGGTCCAGGACCCGTTCCAGATCTGCACTGATCCTGAACACAGACCGGACCCCGAGACCAACCGCACCGACTCTGTGGACACACGTGTGACATCACCGCTGTAGTGCAGATATATATGTGTGTTAAATATTTATATTAGTGTTGTGAGACATGTGTGTGTCTAATGTTCAAAAAAGCTGCAAAGTTTTTTTCTTTTAATAAACAAGACCCAGGCGAGGGAGCAGAGGCAATGATTGGCTAAAAAAAGAGATCGACTGTAAAGTTAACCAATCAGAAGCAGTGTGTGAGACGGCCGTAAACACTGTCCTGACATTTCATTGGTTTATGGCTGACACATGCTCGAATACTCACTGTTTTCAACAGACGTGAGGAAATATGCAGATTTTTAAGGATTTTATGGATACACAACATTATTTGGTGACTCTTTTGTGACGGGAGCACAAACAGACGGCTACATCGAGAGGGACACGTGTGTTTGAAGATTACAGATCATTCAAAAGCATCAGCACGGCGATAATGGACACAGCCCTCTGCTCTCGCTACTTATCGTAAGTGCAGCTCATCTAGTATCTGTTTGATGGCTCATCTCTGGTTTTCAACGTGTATAAGCGCCGCCATGTGGCCTGCACATGTCTGTAATGTTCTGATATCAGTGCGTTTGCTGAATGTGCTGTCTGCCTGCGCTGTTGTAACAGTGTAGTTATGCTTTTGATCTCTGTGGATGAAAATAGTTCATAACTCTGGCTCTGGGTGCATTCGGTGATTTGCAGGCCAAGTAAGGCTGAATATTGCTTGTTTTACTTGGAAAAACACTGTTTCTACATTTTACACCTGACACTCCTCTGAAGCAACTAGAAAAAAACACCTCAGAGACATAAAAATGTAACATCAAACTTTTACCTGAGCACATCACGTTCACACCCCCGGAAGAGGAGACTGAACCATAGACACATTCTCTCACTGAAGACTCCTTCACACATTCAGGTGTGACCAACCACACAGGATTCTGTGGAAAATCATCTCTGCTTTCTTCATTAACAGCAGAGCCACAGTCCAGGTCTCTGCACACAGCAGCTGTGTCCTCATGGCCCCAGAGTCTAAAGTGCTCAAACACTCGTCTCCACTCTCCTTCATATTTCACCTCCAGAGTCCCATTACAGCGACTGGCTCCTCCCACCAACCTGATTGGGTCTGAACAGACAAGAGAGAGAGTGAAGCCCCGCCCCTTTACCTGAGCAGTGAAGCCCCGCCCCTTTACCTGAGCAGGTGAGGTTGACAGTGGCTCCAGAGGAGCAGGTGCTTGAGTTGGAGCGGGGACAGTCCATCAGAGCAGACTCATGGCCCTCACAGTGGAACGTCTGCCCCAGAGGAGAGAGCGCCCCCTGGAGGAGAGAAGGAGCCCCACAGCCCAGCTCCCTGCACAGCACCTCTGCCCCCCGCTGGCCCAAGTCCCCGTCACAGACCCCGGTCCAGGACCCGTCCCAGATCTGCACTGATCCTGAACACAGACCGGACCCCGAGACCAACCGCACCGAGTCTGTGGACACACATGTGACATCATCACTCTGAACCAATAATAATAATAATAATAATAATAATAATAATAATAATAATAATAATACGTGTGTTTTATAGCACTTTTCATGGTAACACAAAGACGCTTCATAGTAAAGAGTAAAAAAAGGACAGGACTGACAGCCATGAGAAGCAGTCGTGTGGGGGCTGGAGGCTGTGAGGAAAAGGTGAGTTCTGAGCAGTTTCTCTTTTTTTTTAAGGTGTAGTGAGTCTGAGTTTCTGATGTGAACGGGGAGACAGTTCCAGAGGGTGGGAGTGGCCACAGCAAAGGCTCGGTCCCCCAAGGTCCGGTGCTTTGATTTGACTGTGGGAGTGAGGAGGTTTGAGACCGATAAAGATGATTTCAGACTTTTTGCAGTTGAGTTTGCGGAAATTGGTGGTCATCCAGGATCCAGGAGGCAACTTGAGCAGTTGGAGGTGAAAGCAGTGGTGATGGTTTTGGTGGAGAGATAAAGCTGAGTGTCGTCGGCATAACAGTGAAATCTGAGTCCACGTTGGCAGATGACGTGACCAAGGGGAAGCGTGTAGAGGATGAAGAAGAGAGGACTGAGCACTGAGCCTTGAGGGACTCCTTGGGTAACCGGTGTGATGTGAGATGAACATTTATTCATGAAAATGTACTGGGATTGATTTGAGAGGTAGGAACCGGGACGGAACTGAACTGATGATGCCAATGAAGTGAAGACGATGGAGGAGAATGGAATGAGAGGCCGAGGAGGAGGAGGATGAAGAGTGATCCGGAGTCTGAGCCGAGGAGGAGGTCATTTGTAACTTTGATGAGGGCTGTTTCTGTGCTGTGGTGGGTGTGAAAACTGCACTGGAAGAATTCGTACAACTGATTGGTGTGAAGGTAATCTTGAAGCTGGGTGGATACAAAATGTTCAAGGATTTTGGAAGGAAGTGAGGTTTGGTTTGGGTCGTCAGGATCCAGGATTCTAGGTGTCAGGCTTCACGCAGGGGACAGACTCAACATCATCAGCAGGAGCGGGAGAGCTCAGGACGGAGCAGGGCCAAGATGACTGGAGAAGAAGTTGGGTGGGCGGAGTCTCTGCTCACGCTGCCTTGTTGTTTCTTTCCGAACAATGAGACAAACTCAACGAGAATGTGACAATGGCGACGACGAGCCAGTGACATTCAAAGGCAGCGTTTTCAAACTGGAAATACAAACACTATTTCTCCCTCATTAAAATAAAGGGACAGAATGTGGATGTTAAGTGTAACTTCTTAGCACTTTATGATACTTTTCTTTTTTTGGTATGAAAAGTGCTCTATAAATAAAGTTTGATTGATTGATTGAACTGTGCCCTGGGAGAACAATCCTGTCCTACCTCAAGTAACTCCAATCTAATGAAGCGCCTCACACCATCACTAACACACCTCTACTGTTCTCCTCGAGCCTTGGTGCAGTGAGTCTGAGCTCGAGCTAAGATGGAGACTAAGTGTGGCATGGTTTATTAAAAAAAAGCCAAACTGTTCGGTTCGCTTGTCACAGTTCGGGACGTGTGCGCACTGCACGGTCTCCACGGGTCCAGTTTGCGCATTGTGGCGTTGTGCCTGTATGTCACTGCTTCGCTTTGGCGCAAAAGAAAAGGTGTGGAGGGTGAGTGCTGCGCATCACCTGTAGAAATGGCAAGTAGGAGAGAAGAGGGCCGCCCAGAGATGGAGGATGTGCCCGTGTCGTTACCTCGTGAAAACACAGCCACGCGTCAACACAAAGAAGACTCCACCTGAAGTTCCAGCAGGACGAACACGCGCAGCACTGACTCTGGGTTTGTCAATGGGAAAGACGACCAAACTTGACTGGGCACGTGTAGCCATGCACGTGTATTTCACCCCATGCGAGCGTAAAAACTGCAACTTTTGGACACATAGAATGCATGTAAAGTAATGAGGGCGGCTCCACTGCACGTGCTAGACGCTCGTATGGAGCAGCACGTCCTGCACGCGGAGATTTCAGAAAATCACAAAATAGGATCCATCCTGTTTTTTGATGCTCTACACGAGCATAGGCGCTTGTCCCCGTCAAAATACACAGACAGGTAAGATCAGACTTTTACCTGAACACATCACGTCCACACCCCAGGAAGAGGAGAAGGAACCATAGACACATCCTCTCACTGAAGACTTCTTCATACACTTAGATGAGACGTTCCACACAGGACTCCATGGAAAATCAAGTCTCTCTTTTCCATAAACAACAGAGCCACAGTCCAGGGCTCTGCACACAGCAGCTGTAAGCTCCTGGTCCCAGAGTGTAAAGGTCTCATGCAGCCGTCTCCACTCTCCTCTGTGTCTCACCTCCACAGTCCCATTACAGCGACTGGCTCCTCCCACCAACCTGAGGGGCTCTGAACAAACAAGAGACAGAGTGAAGCCCCGCCCCTTTACCTGAGCAGTGAAGCCCCGCCCCTTTACCTGAGCAGTGAGGCCCCGCCCCTTTACCTGAGCAGGTGAGGTTGACAGTGGCTCCAGAGGAGCAGGTGCTTGAGTTGGAGCGGGGACAGTCCATCAGAGCAGACTCATGACCCTCACAGTGGAATGTCTGCCCCAGAGGAGAGAGCGCCCCCTGGAGGAGAGAAGGAGCCCCACAGTCCAGCTCCCTGCACAGCACCTCTGCCCCCCGCTGGTCCAAGTCCCCGTCACAGACCCCGGTCCAGAACCCGTCCCAGATCTGCACTGATCCTGAACACAGACCGGACCCCGAGTCCAACCGCACCGAGTCTGTGGACACATGTGACATCACCGCTGTAGTGCAGATATAAATGTGTTTTAAATATTTATATTACTGTTGTGAGACGTGTGTGTGTCTAATGTTCTGATTTTGATTTGAGTAAAACGAGAAACTACAACTTCACAAGTTCAACACAAGATCTACTGTCTCTGTCTCTGTTTGTGTCACTTTGTCCTCTCAAGGGGTTACAGAGCCACAACTGGACCAGATCCAGGTTGAGCTCCACCCTGCCTCCTCCCTCAGGCTGCAGAGGCTCATAGAGGCTCACAGCCTGGAGGACGTGTGGAGGACTCTGCATCCAGGTGACAGACAGTACACATGGTCTCACTGTAAGAACAACAGAGTGGCTCTAGCTCACTTGGACCGTGTCCTGCCTCAGACACTGTATGTCTGCACTTCTGGGGGGGGGGTTCTGTGGGCCCAGAGAGACCATGTGATACTCTGTGTGGAGCAGGAGGAGGGGCCAGCTCCTGAGCTTCCTGTTAGGACAGACCAAGATGGCGGTGTCTGTGAGCAGGAGGAGGAGGCTGCAGGCTCAGCGTCAGTGTGAGTCTGTTTGTCAGGATGGTGCAGGTCAGACTCATATTTCATGGAGTAGAGTTTGGCTTCTAGTCCCTGAACAGTGATGAGGAGGACTTTGAGGAGCACTGGGGCTTTAGGGGGTGGTAGCCTCTTTAAAGAAGAGGAAACTCTTATTGATGGACACAATAAAGGTCTGTTCAAAATCAAAAATCTCTCTCTTTTTCTCTTTTCTCTTTCTGAGAGACATAAAAATGTAAGATCAGACTTTTACCTGAACACTTCACCTCCAGACCATATGGAGAGGAGGATAAACGAAAGACACATCCTCTCACTGAAGACTTCTTCACACAGTCAGGATAGAAGCTCCACACAGGACTCTCTGGAAAATCCTCTCTGTATCCTCCATAAACAGCAGAGCCACAGTCCAGGTCTCTGCAGACAGCAGCTGTAGACTCCTGGTCCCACTGTATAAAGGGCTCATACACTCGTCCCCAGTCTCCTCTGTGTTTCACCTCCAGAGTCCCAGAACAGCGACTGGCTCCTCCCACCAATCTGAGCGGCTCTGAACAGACAAGAGACAGAGTGATATGGAGATACTTTTGTCTCATTAATATTCACAAATGCACGGCGGATGATCTACAAATAGTCATTGGTTTGTTCGTGTGTTTTGATCCACAAATACCATCCATCAATTTTCTTCTGCTTATCTGGGGTCGGGTCTCGGGAGCAGAAGCCTGAGCAGAGACTCCCAGACTTCCTGGGACCTGACCTGGAGGCGCTGGAGGAAGTGTCTGGGGTGAATAAACTCTGGGAGTCCCTGCTTAGACTGATGCCCCCGAGACCCAGCCCTGGATAAGAGGAAGAAAATGGATGGATGGTATTTGTGGATCACAACACACGAACAAACCAATGACTATTTGTAGATCACACTCTGTGTATTAGTGAATATTAAAGAGGCAAAATTATCTCCAGAGTGAAGCCCCGCCCCTTTACCTGAGCAGTGAGGCCCCGCCCCTTTACCTGAGCAGTGAGGCCCCGCCCCTTTACCTGAGCAGGTGAGGTTGACAGTGGCTCCAGAGGAGCAGGTCCTTGAGTTGGAGCGGGGACAGTCCATCAGAGCAGACTCATGGCCCTCACAGTGGAACGTCTGCCCCAGAGGAGAGAGCGCCCCCTGGAGGAGAGAAGGAGCCCCACAGTCCAGCTCCCTGCACAGCACCTCTGCCCCCCGCTGGTCCAAGTCCCCGTCACAGACCCCGGTCCAGGACCCGTTCCAGATCTGCACTGATCCTGAACACAGACTGGACCCCGAGACCAACCGCACCGACTCTGTGGACACATGTGACATCACCGCTGTAGTGCAGATATATATGTGTGTTAAATATTTATATTACTGTTGTGAGACGTGTGTGTGTCTAATGTTCTGATTTTGATTTGAGTAAAATGAGAAACTACAACATCACAAGATCTACTGTCTGTGTGTGTGTGATCTAAATTCTGACTGGACGTCTGAGAGACATAAAAATGTAAGATCAGACTTTTACCTGAACAATTCACCTCCACATGCCAGAAGGAGAACGAGTAAAATCCAGAGACACATTCTCTCACTGAAGACTTCTTCACACAATCAGATGAGACCAACCACACAGGACGACTTGAAAACTCAAATTTCTTTTCTCCATAAAGAGCAGAGCCACAGTCCAGGTCTCTGCACACAACAGCTGTGGCCTCGTGACCCCAGAGTGATTTGCGGTCAAACACTTTTCTCCACTCTCCTTCATGTTTCACCTCCAGAGCCCCAGAACAGCGACTGGCTCCTCCCACCAACCTGAGCTCTGAACAGACAAGAGACAGAGTGAAGCCCCGCCCCTTTACCTGAGCAAACACAGACATCATAAAGGTGCAGGTTTACACACATCACTGGAGAAAGACGACGACACAGAAACAGAAAGTGAGACAAAACTGCACAAACACACAGTGAGGAGGTTGTGGGTTAGATTCCTGGTCTGTATGAGTGTGTTGCTGAGTGGTTCTTACCTCCTGGGCTGTCGTTTTCTCCCTGGACCCCTGCACACAGGACCCCTGCACACAGAGTTCATGTCACAAAATGGCCGCTGTTGTGAGTCTTAAAGCACAGGGACAGGAAGAGAGTGTGACGCAGCGCGATGTCTCAGATTTCATCATGTTTCATATAAAAACACTTGTGTGTTTTCCAACACAGAAACATGAAAAGAGGCAGGTTCAAATTCAAATAAAAATGTCTTCTTCATTTTGTCATATTACAAACTAAAACTACACAGAGGTGTGTGAGAGTCACCACCAGGGGGCGCCGGACGCACAGGAGAACCACACCCTGACAGCATCGAGATCCGCAGCAGATTTGCTTTTGGTCCACCAAATCCACCCAGAGTCAGTCTGCTTTGCAGATCCATTGCGTATTTGTTCCGTATTCGGTTTATGTCGCTAACCCCCAATTCATACCAAAGTGCAATGGCGCGCAAACGCAGCAGCGCAGCACACGAGCAGCAGACGCACAGCTTTAGAACTCCATTTTAACCGGTCTGACAGTGTAACACCGGCAGTGTCATACACACGTCCAACGAGCGTCTGACGCTGACGCGCTGCTCGAGAGGTTGGAGTTTTATTTTTGCAGCGTCAGCGAAGCGTCTCTGAGGTTTTCAGCAGGGGAAAGACAGGAAATAGACACGCGATGTCAAAATAAACTTCCGATGCCCTTTCAAAATAACTTCACCAAAGTCAAGACAACAACATAAACAACGCGCACTGTGTCAAAGGAAAGGTTAATGATGGATGACGAAAAGTTAATCCTCGAAGTGGAGAAATATAACGTCATTTATAATGTCAGACACCAATTCTACAAGGACCAGTTATGAAAGGAGAAGGCGTGGCGTGCAACTGTCGAAACTTTGGGTTATGACGGTAAGTAATTAATGCATACAAGCAGGAAAAGTATCATCCATCTTTCCAACTTTTGTATTGTTTTATGTGATGTTGTAGTCCAAACTGCTCTAACATGTAATATTTAAGTCATGCAATAAAGAAACGTTTTGTCACTTCTGTGTACTATCAAAATATAAACACAAAGGCCTTATTACCTGTACATACATAAGGTTTTAATCACACTCGTAATGTATGTTATAGGTGAATTTACCTTATTTAAAAAAAAAAAAAAGTGTTATGTGCGTGTTAATAGATTTAAACCTCATTAAACCACAAATATAAAGATGAAGTAGAAATCTAGGAAACTTTATTACACCATTCTAAGTTGCCGTCACACACTGCCTTGGGGGAGTTAAAATACCCGCAGTACATTTCCCAGCCATTTTCCTGATGCCCCTCGTCCCCCCCACGTGCTCATCCAGCAGTCTTTGGTTCTCGTTAGGATTGTTGCAGAATACAGGCTGCCACAACAAGATCTTGAGGCCAAAATCCCAAAGATGTTTTCAGCTACCATCCTGGCTCTTCACAGTCTGTAACTGAAGATCCTCTTTGGTCTTGTGAGGTTCTGTGCAGGAAAGGGTCTCAGCAAGTATGGTTTGAGGGGAAAGGCAGCATCCCCAATCCCAACCATCACTAAAAGGGAGATTACCCAGGTGAGCTGCATTGGGAAAAGGGCCATTAGGAGGAACTTGCAAACCCAGAGCAGATCGTGCATCAATGCCACCATCACTGTCCCTTCCATAGTCCCCGCCTGGATGGTGGTGTTCTTTGGGACGAGTGAGTCATTTTCGGTCGGTGTGTTCAGACCATGAGTGAAGCAGACGAGTTGGAAACATAAACCTGCACTGTTTGGTTTTTGGGAAAGTGTTTAATAAAGCTGATGTTCAAAAGAAGCTAATTCCACACATTCTTCACTCACTGAGTGTCTTAGTATTTTTTTTTATATTTTGGGGGGGTTCCAAAAACGTCGTCACCATCTAAAGGAAAGACACTTCCAATAAAATATTTTGTTGTGTTTAGTCTGACACTGAGGAAGATGCAGGGAGCAGTCCAAACTGTCAGGTTTGAAAACAAACTCTTGGTCTGAAAAAAGTACTTAATAACATGAATTATCAGAGGACCAGATGAACCTGGAACACTAGAGTAAAACCACAGACGCCGTGTGGAGCTTTTAAACAGAAATACTGATGCGATGCCAGCGCTGGGACGAGAACCATGATCCAGGTCAGATTTGAGTTTTATTTTAGTTTAATTATATGAATAATTGTCTTAAGACTGACAGAAGAGATCACTCTGTAAATAAAACCATCGTCATCATTTTATGTCAAAGTCTGTGAAGAGGAAGAGTCAGAACTCACCCCAACACCAGAGGGACAGGAGCAGCACCCTGAGGAACATGTCCGAGAACCAGGTCTGGATCAGGACGAACCGGGACTGAATCAGTTTATGTTTCTTTCTCACACTGGTCCAAACAGGAGCGAGACTGTGGAAGAAAACGTCCTGAAACCTGCACGGATCTCAAAGCTCCTCAGGCGAGTTCACTCACTGTGTCACAACATCATTTTGCATCTTGACAATTTAAATTTGATCTGCCTCCATCTGTGTGATATTGTCCTGTAGAATCTGACACCCAGAAATTACGACTATTTTATTTATTATTTTAAAATGTCCCTGCTGTAGCAACTGTAATTAGTTGTTTGAATCGTCCGGTTATATTTGGAAATTTCACCCGAGTCAAGTGTAATGAGACTGTTCCGATTAGTCGCCCGTGTAGATGTACACGATGCTTGTTTGCTCTAACTTTGAACAAGCTCAATCAGAGAGCACAACCTGGTCCCCCGTGAAGCATTGGTGCAGCTTATGAGGAGCCCAGCCCATACCTTGGATACGTGTGTGCCGACTTGTGTGATGATTGGGTGAATATTTTAGCCCGCAGATGGTTCAGAAGTTATAGGGTCAGTCCATACGTACGGAAGCCCAGAGATGTCACAACAAACGCAAACGCCACAACAAATACAAATGCGACGACACAACAAAAAGCCACAACGGAAATGACCGCGGGACTCTATTTTACTGTAAATGCCGCAACAAATACAAACGCCACAACACAAATGCAAATGCCGCAACACATTAAAAAGCCACAACACATTAAAAAGCCCCAACACATTAAAAAGCCGCAACGGAAGTGACCGCAGGACTCTATTTTAACGCAAACGCCACAACACAAACACAAATGCCGCAACACATTAAAAAGCTGCAACACATTAAAAAGCCACAACACATCAAAAAGCCGCAACACATTAAAAAGCCACAACACATCAAAAAGCCACAACACATCAAAGAGCCACAACACATTAAAAAGCTGCAACACAACAAAAAGCCACAGCACATTAACATGCCATAACACATTAAAAAGCCACAACACATTAAAAAGCCACAACACATTAAAAAGCCACAACCCAATAAAAAGCCACAACACTTTAAAAAGCCACAACACATTAAAAAGCCGCAACGGAAGTGACAGTGAGACTCTATTTTAGTGCAAACGCCGCAACAAACACAAACGCCACAAAACAAATGCAAATGCCGCAACACATTAAAAAGCCGCAACACATTAAAAAGCCGCAACACATTAAAAAGCCACAACACATCAAAAAGCCACAACACATCAAAAAGCCGCAACACATTAAAAAGCCGCAACACAACAAAAAGCCACAGCACATTAACATGCCACAACACATTAAAAAGCCGCAATACATTAAAAAGCCACAACACATTAAAAAGCCACAACACATTAAAAAGCCACAACACATTAAAAAGCCACAACACATTAAGAAGCCACAACACATTAAAAAGCCACAACACATTAAAAAGCCGCAACTTATTAAAAAGCCGCAACACATTAAAAAGCTACAACGGAAGTGACCGCGGGACTCTATTTTCCGACGGACCGATCAAGGGGCAAGTGAAGAAGAAGAACTACAAAGTGAAAAGTAAAGGAACGGAGAAGTTTGAAGCGTAAGTAAAAGTAATTTATTGTTTTATTATTATTCGTTTCACGTTGTAGTTCTTCTTCTTCACTTGCCGCTTGATCAGTCCGTCGGAAAATAGAGTCCCGCGGTCACTTCCATTGTGGCTTTTTAATGTGTTGTGGGTTTTTTTGGTGTGTTGTGGCTTTTTGTTGTGTTGTCGCATTTGTATTTGTTGCGGCGTTTGTTGTGACCCCTCTCGGCTTCTGTACATATGAAATCAGCCGCCCTCCCCTATGAGCCATCTCAGATTTGGCTGAATCTACAATAATACAAAATTTCAGCTTTCTAGCTCTATTTTTTTATGAAGTTATGGTCTCTCAAACATGTTTATAAATTAAGGCTTCAGAAAAAGTGAGCATGGCCCCAAAATTTCAATGGGCCAAATGAACCTCATTGGACTGGTTCAGGAGTTGCCGAAATTGCCGATCCTTTACAATGGCTTGACTTTTCAATTGACCCGTGTGACCTCAAATGACCTCAGATCGTCACCAAACTTTTTTTGCAGCATCGGGCACGAGGGCTTGACCCGTGTACCACATTTGGTGACAATCGGTCCATAAATGGCGGAATGACAGACACACACGCACAGGGTGAATACAAAACCTGGTCAACCCTTCGGGGACCAGGTAATGATATCTATACGATCACTGTTTCACTGTTGATCACTATTTCGAGCTAAAATAAACTTCCTAGTCAGTGCTCTTTGTCTGGTCCAGTCTGCTAAGCGAGTGTCTCTATGATTACCTTAAAGTGGAAAACAATGGCGTACAGCAACAGGAGTTTAACTAGACACGACACGACTGAATGAAGCAGATAAAAGTGCAGGTTTATGTCTCTGATCCTGATTCTGAAGAAAACACGACTAAATAAACCGTTGTGGTGTAAAGGTGCTAGAGTGAGCTGCTTACCTTTGCTCCAGCTCTTATAGACTGATCATGTCCACATCTCAGACAAAAAGCAAATAATCCAAAGTTTATCTGTGTTTATCCTTTAGAGTTTGTTCACCCAGAGCCAGAGTCACGTGACCCGACTGGAGTGAGCTGCGAGTCCGAGTCTCTGTGACTGAGTGAGACTGTAGAGGGCCTCAACTAACTGACACTCCTGTGCATAATAATAATCATCATTATTTTACATTTTCCATCCATCCATCCATCCATTTTCGTCCGCTTATCCGGGGCCGGGTCGCGGGGGCAGCAGCCTAAGCAGGGACTCCCAGACTTCCTTCACCCCAGACACGTCCTTCAGCTCCTCCGGGGGGACCCTGAGGTGTTCCCAGGCCAGCCGAGAGACATAGTCCCTCCAGCGTGTCCTGGGTCTTCCCCGGGGCCTCCTCCCGGTGGGACATGCCCAGAACACCTCCCGAGGGAGGCGCCCAGGAGACATCCGGAACAGATGCCTGAGCCTCAACTGGCTCCTCTCGATGTGGAGGAGCAGCGGCTCTACTCCGAGCTCCTCCCATGTGACTGAGCTCCTCACCCTGTCTCTGAGGGAGCGCCCAGCCACCCTACGGAGGAAACTCGCTTGTATCCGCGATCTCGTCCTTTCGGTCACTACCCAGAGCTCATGACTATTTTACATTTTAACATTTTAAATTTCTTCTGCCTGCGTGTGTGATATTGTCCTAGAGAATGTTGTGATGCCATCTGAAACCCAGCAATTACGACTATTTGATTTATCATTTTAAAATGTACCTGCTGTAGCAACTATAATTATTCAAGTTTCAATAGTCTGGTTATATTTGGCAATTTCACCCAGTCAAATGTAATGAAACTGTTCCAATTAATGAAACTGATTCCGCAGTGTTTTTCCGCACCATCAGTCGCCTGTGCAGATGTACAATGGTTTTGCTCTGACCTTAAAGGGATAGTTTGAGTTTTTTGACATGAATCTGTACGTCATCCCCGTCAGCAGTGTGGTGCATCCACACTGACTTACCCCCGACAGCGTCCGCTGAGCCCAGATCCTGTCCTGTTTTGGTGCTGACAAAAGTAGTCTGGCAAGTTGACTGAGGTCACGAAAATAAAGTGTTTTTCTTCTCAAAACAACATGTGTTCAAAAGAGTGATACAATTGTCATAAAACCTCAGACCTCATAATGGCTTGGCACTATTTTCTCTCTGTTCACTGCATACGTACTAGTGTGAACGGAGCCTAGTACGGATCTGATCCAGCACTGTGTGGACGCCTGAAAACATTGATACTCTGACGTAGGAGCTCTAGTTGCCGTTCTTATTGGACCACGTCACTGTGACTAGTGCCTTTCACACTCTGAGCAGCTGCGCTCGTCTTAAAATCAAGTGTTACTTTCAGTAACATCTAAACCTCATCATCGGTCCATGAAAATACTTTTTACACTTGCCATTCTTCAATCGACTGCTGTAACTTCAGACATGGTGCTCCACCTCCTTGTTTTTACTGCCCACTTGACTTCGTGACACCAGCCACCGTTTCTGATACAGTGATACGGTGATTCGTTTCAGTAAAACCGTAACTTTAGTCATGTGATAATTTCAGAGTTTGAGGCGATCGTTGTTGTTCTTCTGAAAACCAGACCCTCTGTAGTTTTTCTTTTTATCTCTTGGACACTCCAGGTTTATTTGGCTGAGGTGCTGCAAAAACCATTTGTGAGCTGCACTGTGCAGTATGAACCTTTTTAGATCTCAAACAAGACACGATCTGTAACCAACATAATGATCAACTCTAAACTGTTTTATGACAGAACCATCAGCTGGACGGGACTTTCTACATAATGCAGCTCGATACTTTAACTTCAGACTTAATCTGTCCTTTTTAAATGTACAATCAGTGACAGTGAACTTAAACATTTGATCAAATCTTAGTTTTTGTTCACTACTGAATCTTGCGTCTTCTGGTCCAGACAGGGTTTGAACTCGGGTCTGGAGTAAAATGATTATATGAACGAGCACTAATCTCTGCGTTCTGATTGGCCGTGCTTCGTCACAGCAGCACATGACTGACAGGCTCATTCTGATTGGCTGATTCTCTGTGCCCACGATACACGACCGGCCGGGACGAGCTCAGTGTGAAAAAAGGATTAATTCATTTTAAAACATTTATTTATGTTTTCATAGAATTTACTGAATATAAACAAATTATTACAAACATCCACACAAGATTGTTTCACTTCCAACAGTTAATGACAATAAAAGATGATGATGATGAAGAAGAAGAAACTGGACCAACTCAGATATGAACCGGTCTCACTCTCTGTTGGAGCCTCTCCCTGACACCGCCTCTGAAACAGCAGGACACAGCACAACAACAAGTCAGAAAACCAGGACTAAACCAGTTCTAAACCAGGTCTAAACCAGGTCTAAACCTGACACTCCTCTGGAGCAACTAGAAAAAACATCCGAGAGACATAAAAATGTAAGATCAGACTTTTACCTGAACACTTCACGTCCACACCCAAGGAAGAGGAGGAGGAGGAACCGATGACACATCTTCTCACTGAAGACTTCCTCACACAGTCAGATGTGATCTCCCACACAGGACTCTGGGGAAAATCATCTCTGCTTTCTCCACGCACAGCAGAGCCACAGTTCAGGTCTCTGCACACAACAGTTGTGTCCTCCTGGTCCCAGAGTCTATAGAGTTGAGACACTCGTCTCCACTCTCCTCCGAGTTTCACCTCCACAGTTCCAGAACAGCGATTGGCTCCTCCCACCAACCTGATTGGCTCTGAACAGACAAGATACAGAGTGAAGTCCCGCCCCTTTACCTGAGCAGGTGAGGTTGACAGTGGCTCCAGAGGAGCAGGTGCTTGAGTTGGAGCGGGGACAGTCCATCAGAGCAGACTCATGACCCTCACAGTGGAACATCTGCCCCAGAGGAGAGAGCGCCCCCTGGAGGAGAGAGAAGGAGCCCCACAGCCCCAGCTCCCTGCACAGCACCTCTGCCCCCCGCTGGTCCAAGTCCCCGTCACAGACCCCGGTCCAGGACCCGTCCCAGATCTGCACTGATCCTGAACACAGACCGGACCCCGAGACCAACCGCACCGAGTCTGTGGACACACATGTGACATCACCGCTGTAGTGCAGATATATATGTGTGTGCTAAATACAGCGAGGAAAATAAGTATTTGAACACTCTGCTATTTTTGCAAGTTCTCGCACTTAGAAATCATGGAGGGTCTGAAATTTTCATCGTAGGTGCATGTCCACTGTGAGAGACATAATCTGAAACGAAAATTCCAGAAATCACAGTGTATGACTTTTTAACTATTTATTTGTATGATACAGCTGCAAATAAATATTTGAACACATGAGAAAATCAATGTTAATATTTGGTATATTTCCTGTAGTTTTTCACACACTGCAGGAGAGATTTTGGCCCACTCCTCCACACAGATCTTCTCTAGATCATTTTTCTCGGCTGTCGCTGAGAAACATGGAGTTTGAGCTCCCTCCAAAGATTTTCTATAGGGTTTAGGTCTGGAGACTGACCAGGCCATGCCAGAACTTGATGTGCTTCTTACAGAGCCACTCCTTGGTTCTCCTGGCCGTGTGCTTCGGGTCATTGTCATGTTGGAAGACCCAGCCTCGACCCATCTTCGGTGCTCTAACTGAGGGAAGGAGGTTGTTCCCTAAAATCTCACAATCCATGACCCCGGTCGTCCTCTCTTTAAAGTGCAGTTGCTCTGTCCCAAGTGCAGAAAAACACCTCCAAAGCCTGATGTGACCACCTCCGTGCTTCACAGGGGGGACGGTGTTCTTGGGATGGTCCTCATCATTCTTCTTCCTCCAAACACGGTAAGTGGAATTATGACCAAAAAGTTCTATTTTGATCTCATCTGACCACATGACTTTCTCCCATGACTCCTCTGGATCATCCAAATGGTCATTGGCAAACTTCAGACTCCCGTGTGGTTCTGGGCTGATTCCTCACCTTTCTTAGGATCGTTGAGACCCCACGGGGTGAGATCTTTTGTGGAGCCCCAGTCCGAGGGAGATTGACAGTCACGTTTAGCTTCTTCCATGTTCTAATGATTGGTCCAACAGTGGACCTTTTTTTCACCAAGCTGCTTGGCAATTTCCTCGTAGCCCTTTCCAGCCTGGTGGAGGAGGACAGTTTAGTCTCTGGTGTCTGCGGACAGCTCTTTGGTCTTGGTCATGTTAGTAGTTGGAGTTTTACTGATTGTATGAGGTGGACAGGCGTCTTTATGCAGCGAACGACCTCAAACAGGAGCATCTGATTTAGGAGAATAAATGGAGTGGAGGTGGACTTTTTAAAGGCGACTAACAGGTTTTTGAGGGTCAGAGTTCTAGCTGATAGACATGTGTTCAAATATTTATTTGCAGCTGTATCATACAAATAAATAGTTAAAAAGTCATACACTGGGATTTCTGGATTTTTCTTTTCAGATTATGTCTCTCACAGTGGACATGCACCTACGATGAAAATTTCAGACCCTCCATGATTTCTAAGTGGGAGAACTTGCAAAAATAGCAGAGTGTTCAAATACTTATTTTCCTCCGTGTATTTATATTACTGTTGTGAGCGGTGTGTGTGTGATCTAAACTCTGACTGGACATCACACATTTTACACCTGACACTTCTCTGGAGCAACTAGAAAAAAACAAAAACAAAACAGAGAGACATAAAAGTGTAAGATCAGATTTTTACCTGAACACTTCACCTCCAGACCAAAGGAAGTGGAGGATGAACCAGTGGAACATTCTCTCACTGAAGACTTCCTCACACAGTCAGTTGATACCTCCCACACACCAGTCCATGGAAATCCACCTCTCTGTTCTCCATAAACAGCAGAGCCACAGTCCAGGTCTCTGCACACAGCAGCTGTGTCCTCCTGGTCCCAACGAGTAGAGGGAACATACATCCGTCTCCACTCTCCTCTGTGTTTGACCTCCACAGTCCCAGAACAGCGACTGGCTCCTCCCACCAACCTGATCGGCTCTGAACAAACAAGAGACAGAGTGAGGCCCTGCTCCTTTACCTGAGCAGTGAAGCCCCGCCCCTTTACCTGAGCAGATGAGGTGGACAGTGGCTCCAGAGGAGCAGGTCCTTGAGTTGGAGCGGGGACAGTCCATCAGAGCAGACTCATGACCCTCACAGTGGAACGTCTGCCCCAGAGGAGAGAGCGCCCCCTGGAGGAGAGAAGGAGCCCCACAGCCCAGCTCCCTGCACAGCACCTCTGCCCCCCGCTGGTCCAAGTCCCCGTCACAGACCCCGGTCCAGGACCTGTCCCAGATCTGCACTGATCCTGAACACAGACCGGACCCCGAGACCAACTGCACCGAGTCTGTGGACACACATGTGACATCATGGAGAAAATAGTTGGTTCCCTCTGGTACGGAAATAAAAATTAACAATGGTCACTGAAATAACTTGAAACTGAAAAATAATAAATAAAAATTTCCTGACAAATAACCAATGAAAATCAGACACTGTTTTTGAATTGTTGTTCAAAGAATAATTTACAAAAACAAACTAATGAAACTGGCCTGGACAAAAATGATGGTTCCTCTAGAAAAGATTGTAAATCCTTGGACAACAGGGACATGTTAAACTTCAGTGTGTCTCTAATCTGCATCACAGGTTCTTCAAACTTGTCCTCAGTCTGTCTGTCTGTTTAAAGGGCGACATGTGTCATTGTGCTGTTTGGAGACATGATGGACACAACACTGAACATGGACCAGAGACAGAGAAGAAGAGAACTGTGTTAGGAGACTAGAAAGAAAATGACAGACAAACAGGTTAAAGATAAAGACAATAAGACCATCTCCAAGCAGCATGATGTTCCTGTGATAGTTACAGTTACACATGTTCTTCAGAAGTTTAAGGTCCAGAGGACTGAAGCCAACCTCCCTGGACGCGACTGCAAAAGGAAAATTGATGACAAATTGAAGAAATTGATCATATGAATGAAACCAAAGAGCCCAGAACAACCTCCAAACAAATGAAATGTGAAGTTGAAGGGCGAGGTACATCAGTGTCAGATCACACCGTCCATCAGTGTTTGAGCCAAAATGGACTTCATGTGAGGACACCACTGCTGAGAGAAAATCATCAAAAAGTGAGACTGGAATTTGTCAAGATGCAGATGGACAAACCACAAAGCTTCTGGGAGAATGTTCACAGACGCAGAAATGACTGCAACAGGCTCAGGGCGTCTTGAATCTGTGCAAAATACAACAGAATCTCAAAACTATCAAAGTGTTATGGAACAAAATGTGTCGCCTCGTGTCAGAAAGTTTGGTCCCAGTTGTAGGTCATGGGTCTTCAACAGGAAAATGACCCAAAACACACAGATAAAAACACACAAAAATGAGAACAGAACATTGGACTGTTCTAGAGCGTTCTTCTGTTCTAGAGCGTTCTTCTGTTCCGGAGCGTTCTTCTGTTCCGGAGCGTTCTTCTGTTCCGGAGCGTTCTTCTGTTCCGGAGCGTTCTTCTGTTCCGGAGCGTTCTTCTGTTCCGGAGCGTTCTTCTGTTCCGGAGCGTTCTTCTGTTCCGGAGCGTTCTTCTGTTCTTAGCGTTCTTCTGTTCCGGAGCGTTCTTCTGTTCTGGAGCGTTCTTCTGTTCTGGAGCGTTCTTCTGTTCTGGAGCGTTCTTCTGTTCTGGAGCGGAGCGTTCTTCTGTTCTGGAGCGTTCTTTCTGTTCTGGAGCGTTCGTTCTTCTGTTCTGGAGCGTTCTTCTGTTCCGGAGCGTTCTTCTGTTCCGGAGCGTTCTTCTGTTCTGGAGCGTTCTTCTGTTCTGGAGCGTTCTTCTAGCGTTCTTCTGTTCTGGAGCGTTCTTCTGTTCTGGAGCGTTCTTCTGTTCTGGAGCGTTCTTCTGTTCTGGAGCGTTCTTCTGTTCTGGAGCGTTCTTCTAGCGTTCTTCTGTTCTGGAGCGTTCTTCTGTTCTTCTAGCGTTCTTCTGTTCTGGAGCGTTCTGTTCTGGAGTGTTCTTCTGTGAGTCCAGATCTCAGTTCTCTTGAACATCTGTGAAAGGAGCTGAAACATGCGTCTGGAGAAGGAACCTTCAAACCTGAGGCAACAAGAACAGTTTGCTCACGAGAAATGGGTCAAAATACCAGTTGATCAGTGCAGAAGTCTCACTGACAGTGACAGAAATCATTGATTGCAGTTTGTCTCAAAAGGTTGTGTAACAAAATATTAAGTTAAGGGAACCATCATTTTTGTCCAGGCCAGTTTCATTATTTTATTTTTTTTTTTTTATAATTCTGTTGAACAACAATTCAAAAACAGTGTTTGATTTTCATTGGTTATTTGTCAGGATTTTTTTTTTATTCATTATTGCTTTTCTCAGTTTCAGTGACCATTGTTGATTTTTCTTTCCTTACCAGAGGGAACCAACAATTTTGTCCATATCTGTATCTGTGGTAAATATTAATTTTACTGTTGTGAGACGTGGGTGTGTGTCTAATGTTTTGATTTTAATTTCAATAAAACGAAAAACCACAACTTCACAAGTTCAACACAAGACCTACTGTCTCTGTGTGTGTGACCTTAACTCTGGTTGGACGTCACATTTTACACCTGACACTCCTCTGGAGCAACTAGAAAAAACATTTGAGAGACATAAAAATGTAAAATCAGACTTTTACCTGAACAAAATACGTCCACACCCCAGGCAGAGGAGAAGGAGGAACCATCGACACATTCTCTCACTGAAGACTTCGCCACACAGTCAGCTGAGACCACCCACACAGGACTCTCTAAAAAATGAAATCTGGATATTTCCAAAGCCACAGTCCAGGTCTCTACACACAACAGCTGTGTGCTCCAGGCCCCAGAGTAATGAGCGCTCATCCATCCGTCTCCACTCTCCTTCATGTTTCACCTCCACAGTCCCAGCACAGCGACTGGCTCCTCCCACCAGCCTGAGCTCTGAACAGACAAAAGACAGAGTGAAGCCCCGCCCCTTTACCTGAGCAGTGAGGCCCCGCCCCTTTACCTGAGCGAACACAGACATAATAGGTCGGGAGCCAGGTTCACTCCTCAGGATGTTTTTTACTACCGCTTTTTCACTATTATTTCCTGTTATCTTATTTCTTGGGTCATCGTAAGTCGATAAGGACCAACCCCAACTCGGCCCCGTTTGGTCTCAGGGCCCAAAAAACACACTTTTTAAGAAAAGCTATTTGCGAAATTATGTAACTGTAAATATTAAGGTACTGTAACTGCATACATGGTCAAATAACCCTGAAATTTGACATGGTGTATCCTGACACATGAGGGAAACTATCAGAAAAATATTCTGGGGCTTGTTGCCTTTCTACTGTCAAATATCACCTTCAACATGTCCTAAAAGACAAACAAATGTCTGTCTGCCTGACAAATTGTCATCAAAAGTGATAATTTTTAAGCATTTTATTGCATATATCACTGCCTCAAATGTACATGAAAAACCTCCCAAGTTCATAAGCTTCAATTTAAGCCCAAGACGACCTTTGTATTTAGAGGGAAAAAGCTGCTATGACCAAAGTTCTTCACTGTGCCTCAAATCGGCAGAAAGCAGAACTTTCAGGCTTTACCATTACATATGGGATTAAGCAGGATTTTTTTCATCGAAACATTTTTTCATAGAAATATTGTAAAAGAGTTGACTTATGTCCTGCTGCACAATATGAAGTAAATCACATTAAAAGAGAATAATATTAAAACTCAGGGTCAGGGTGCAAGATAAAACTATGGTAACCATGTTACACACACAAACACACACAAATCACACACTAACGAACCAACACACAACCAACACACACACTAACCAAACACATATCCTGACTCTTCATGCAACATCTCATCATAAGTTATTTTACAAAGACAATTTTGAGAGAAGTTGATACATTTTTCTGGTATAAAAAAAGACTGAGTCTGGTCCTTTTCTAGATGTCCCTGACTTCTACACTGAACATTACACATTTGACTATTGTCAAATTGTTAGAAAACAACCAACGAAATGGAGCTACTGGTGTGTGTGTGTGTGTGTGTGTGTGTGTGTGTGTGTGTGTGTGTGTGTGTGTGTGTGTGTGTGTGTGTGTGTGTGTGTGTGTGTGTAATATCATCAGTAAGATCATCAGTCTCTGTTTGAGGCTAAACTTCTGTGAAATTGGAAACATTGGGTTTCAGTTCACGTATATTTACACACTGAACACTGCACATTATTTCATTGTTGTAATGAACACACTGATTTTCAGATGTTGTAATGGAAAAATAAACAATCGAACAGACAACATGCCAAAGAAACGACAAAATGATGGTGCTGGTTCTTACCTGCTGACCTGTTGTTTTCTGCCTGGACCCCTGCACACTGGACCCCAGCACACAGAGTTCATGTCACAAAATAGTGTATGTTGGTCACATGACACAGAGCGGTGCACAAAATGGCCGCTGTTGTGAGTCTTAAAGCACAGGGACAGGAAGAGAGTGTGGAGCAGCCTCTGTGCTTCACACACACTTCATCAGATTTCATCCTGTTTTCATATAAAAACACTTTTGTTTATTTCCCTAAACAGAAACATGAAAAGAGGAAGGTTCAAATTCAAATAAATGTATGTTTTCTTCATTTTGTCACATTAGAAACTAAAACTACATATAAATACATATTTCGATTATTTTAGCACCGATGATGTGATTATTTTCTGATACTTGACAAAATTTAAATACTGTATCGACCTATAAACTTGGCTGCAGTGCTTTATGGGAAGGTGTTCTTTGGGACTAGTGAGTCATTTTCGGTCGGTGTGTTCAGACCATGAGTGAAGCAGACGAGTTGGAAACATAACCCTGCACTGTTTGGTTTAGGGAAAGTGTTTCATAAAGCTGATGTTCAAAAGATGCTAATTTCACACATTCTTAAATCACTGAGTGTCTTAGTATTTTTTTAAAAGTTTTTAGGGGGATTTGGGTGGGCCTAGGCCTGACGCAATGCCAGCACTGGGACGAGAACCATGATCCAGGTCAGATTTGAGTTTTATTTTAGTTTAATTATATGAATAATTGTCTTAAGACTGACAGAAGAGATCACTCTGTAAATGAAACCATCGTCATCATTTTATGTCAAAGTCTGTGAAGAAGAAGAGTCAGAACTCACCCCAACACCAGAGGGACAGGAGCAGCACCCTGAGGAACATGTCCGAGAACCAGGTCTGGATCAGGACGAACCGGGACTGAATCAGAAGAAAACATCCTGAAACCTGCACGGATCTCAAAGCTCCTCAGGCGAGTTCACTCACTGTGTCACAACATCATTTTGCATCTTAACAATTTAAATTTGATCTGCCTCCATCTGTGTGATATTGTCCTGTAGAATCTGACACCCAGAAATTAAGACTATTTTATTTATTATTTTAAAATGTCCCTGCTGTAGCAACTGTAATTATTCCAGTTCGCCCGGTTATATTTGGTCAGGATGGACATTCGATTACATTTTCTTAATCGATCATTGGGAGAATTAATGATTGATTTTTAATTAATCATAAATGTTTTTATATTAAAATGATGATCATTATTATTACTACATAAATAAACCATAACGCCTGTAGAGCCACATCAGCCCATTTAACATGATGATGTGTTTAATGCAGCTTTGAGATGATGATGATTCTGTTCTGTGCAGAGGTGAGACTTGAGTCGTGACTTGGATTTGAGTCAGACTTGAGTCATTATTTTTAGGACTTGAGACTTGACTTGATAAAATGGACTAAGACTCGGAACTCTACAGATGTGTGCAGGTTTAGAGCAGCTCTTTATTTAACATTTAACCCACTTTATTTATGTTGGTCACTTTATTTATTTTGGCTCCTGTTGTGATGAAAAGGCTGAAAAGTGTTTGTCTTTTGGACACATGTGACTTGGGCTGTCGCAATAACCGCAAAAATGAATCACCGCGGTACTAAGAGGCCCAACGAGGTGGATGTTGGGCCACCGCAGTTACCGCACATGACCACATGACCCGACCCAGAGTCCTGCATGGGTCCATTTTTCGAGACTTCCACGCTGCACTGAGTTAAGTGTGGCCGTTGCCCGATCGAGCTTTGCAGACACCTGCTCCGCATGCTTGTGCTCGGGGTTCTCTCTCTTAAGTCCGTGGGGACCCGAGCCGGTCCAGGACTCTGACCCGAGCTGCCACAGTGAGAGCTGGAGAGATGCAGCAGCACTTTTTCCAAAGCCAAATGTTAATTCTCCCGCTGCACACGCTCTGTCCACACGACAACCAAGGTACATGTAGATTTGCAACAAACGCATCATCAGAGAGTTTTCAGAGCAGCTGGAAATATTATAACTCCGGGGGATGTGGCGTGGGGGGTGTGATATCACCACATATCACGCTGTTGAGCCGCTATACCGCACCACAGGAGAAACTCCCTCACCGCGACAGCCCTACATGTGACTCAACTTTATGTAGCAGTAACCGGGATACTGCGTTTACCTGCACCATGACCAAACCAGGACACTCAAAAAACCGGATCAGGAGGAGTCAGAGCCCAGACGTGGGGCTGTGAGGACGAGACTCCAGTGTTTGTGTCAGACACAGCCTCATCTCCTTACATACATTCAGTTTGTCCATTAAAATGAACGTGAACATCATGCCCATCCCTGATATTTGGCAGTTCAAACGTAATGAGACTGTTCCAATTCATGAAACGATTCTGCAGTGTTTTTCTGCAAGGTCAGTCGCCCGTGCAGATGTATGGAGATTTTGCTCTAACCTTAAATTATATCACGACTGAATGAAGCAGATAAAAGCGCTGGTTTATGTCTCTGATCCTGATTCTGAATAAAACACGACTAAATAAACCGTTGTGGTGTGAAGGTGCTAGAGTGAGCTGCTTACCTTTGCTCCAGCTCTTACAGACTGATCATCTCCACATCTCGGACAAAAAGCAAATAATCCAGGGTGTTTACATGAAATCCAGCATCACAAATCAGACCCGCGCTAAAGAGTGCGGGTCTGTGTCGTGCCGTGCCTGGGCGTGGTTAGACTGCGCTCACACTGGACAAACATGCCGCGCTTTAGGGGCGATCTGGGCCTGGGCGTCCCGTTCTGAAGTCCTTGATCTCGTGTAGTTGAGTGCAGTCCTGCTTTCCTGCATTCAAGAGCAGAAATGACAAAGGCAAAGGGCTCGCGTACGCTGCACACATGACATTAAAAACGAAGACATTTCAGCCGCTAAATGAAAATGAATGTGTTAAGTTCTGCTGGTGCCCGTGACCAATTCCAAATAACAGACAACAGCAAAAGAAAGTTGACATATATATGATTGTCTTTATGAAGTAATCAAGTGAAGGAAATATCCGTGTCCAGGGAAACTTCTGTACTGAATGTGCAGACGAGACAGACTCCAGGGGAATCAGATCGAGTCCACAGACCTAACTCGTCACCTGCAAGGAAAACAGCCCAACTGGAGATGGGCATGATTAGTCGATTAATCGATAATTGATCATTAAGAATTTCATCGATTACGTTCATTTTTAATCAACAAACCAAATGTAGGTTGCTGTACGTAGCGTAGGGACCAAACAGGTGTGTACATGTGTCTCTGCATCAGAAGGAGCGAGACACAAACAGTGGGTCAGTCTGTAACGAACCGAAGCACAAATGTGGATTTAAAGGTTGTATAGAGGATTTTCCAAGGAACGAGAAAATCCAGCGACTGTTTTGTCCTTTTTCAAATGTTGCGCATGCGTGAAACCACCCCCCTCCCCTACAGCTCCTACGTAGAAACGCCTCCTCCGCTCCTCTTTACGCCAGAAACAGGTTTGTTTACAGCGGTGAGCTGCACATGACTTGTAAACAACTAACTACAGTGTTGGTTAGACAAGACGGAGAAGTGAGGAGCGGAGGGAGGGGTGTGCGACATTTCGTTCGCGGACGAGAAGAGCGGAGCAGGGAGCGAGGAGAGGAGAGAGGAGAGGGGAGCGGAGATTTCGTGCCCGGAGAAGTGAGGAGCAGGGAGAAGAGCGGAACGGGCAGCGGGAGAGGAGCAGGAAAGGGGAGCAGAGAAGAGTGCGCGGAGATTCAGTGCGAATGAACTAGCTACAACACGCAGCAGCAAGCGGACTCTTTCTTTGCCTTGAAAATTACGTTTTCAGACATAGGATATCGCTTTCGTGTCCTGAAAAACGTTTGTCTCGCTCTTGGAAATAAAGTACGTTTTCATAATAAGCAGAAGTTACCTGTCCAGGAGTAATTTGTGGACCAGTGCGTCAGTCTTTAGACCCTTCGTCTGCTTCAGTCGCGCCATCGCTGGAATGAATCTTCAAGAATCACCTTAGTTTGGCTTCGCTGCTTTTCCCCTTGTCTTCTTCTTTCACCTCAAAAACAGACTTTCTTTTGCGGCTAATTTGCTCCTGGATTCTTGTCGCCATCGCAACAAACTTTGTGCGAACTGCGAGGAAGATATAGGTCAAAAAAAGCCGCTAAGAACTGTTGCGTTGGTGGAGTAAACAGCGTCTGTGCGTCTTGCGTCTGTGGACTGCGTGACAGTCGTACGTAAACCACGTACCGGCGGCGCAGGCAAGTCAGTTACGCTAGAAACGTAGGGAGTTTGATTGACAGCCTGTCAGCTCACAGATAACGAGGCAGTGTCATTATCTATTGGGAAATGTTTAGCCCCACCACGTCCAGAGTTGATGAATTTTTATTCTCTTTTTTTTGGTCATCATAATTACAAGGCTGCTGCACCTTTATAATCTATCACTGACAACTTGAAACAAAAAAAAACAAAAAACAAAATCCTCCATACAACCTTTAACGATGATTTGTACAAGAAATTCCACACTTTCCGTTGCGTTGGGACAAGTGTGAGTCCATGTGCACAGTGGATAAAGCAGCACATATGTTTCTGTGTCCAGTGGGAAAAAGTTTTTCCAGGTGAGAGTCGCTCAATGTGGATGACGAGGCCCCGCCCCCCTCCCCGTACGCTGTCCTGGTTTTGACAAACACAAATCTGGTCACACTGACCTGTATTCACCTGAGTCATGTCTTTTAATCCAACACAAGTTGAACCACATCAGCGACACAAGAGCTGTTTTTTTTATCTTTGCTTAGTTTATGTAAATTAGTGATGTGGTTTTAAGTTTTGTTTCTGTGAGATTTGAACAAAACTGAATTAAACACATTATAATGTCAAACAGCTGATGTGGCTCTAGAGTCGTTATGTTTACATGTCGTAAAGTTGAATTTATTTATGCAGATTAGTGCAGATAGTAATAATAATGATGATCATTTTAATATAAAAACGTTAATGATTAATCGATAATCGATCGTTAATTCTCCCGAACGATCGATTAAGAAAATTTAATCAAATGCCCGTCAATAACCCAACACATCTGCCTCACCTTCTCACTGGACACCGATGTGCACAGACGGAGCTCATGAAGAACACTGTCAGCCGAGGAGTTTGCTGAGCACAGACCAGTTGAGGTGAGGTATTTATATCGCAGTGATTCGTGCGTGTTGGACGTCACATGTGGCAGTCGAGGAGTTGACCGTTTGGAATATTAACAGAAACAGTGTCGCAACAACCGCGCCTCAAATCTAGTTTAAGGAAATCAAATGTAAGTGTAAGGTGCACAGGGAAGCACATCAAATGAGAGCCAGGTTCTATCCTTTACAGAATATTTATTTTACATTTTTAAAGGAAACACATTTTTTATTTAATTAACAATAGAGACAACGTTAAAAGTCCTGGGTCCAATCATCGTTCAGTTTATTATAAAACAGATCAGAGTCCTGCACCGGTCCATTTTTGGAAACCCACACCCACCCGCATCTGCCCACATCCATCCGCACCCGCCTGCACCTGCCCGCACCCACCCGCAACCAGCCCGCACCCGCCCAGCAACCAGCACCCGCAGACCAGCACCCGCCAGCACCCGCCCAGCACCCGCGCAGACCAGCACCCGCGCAGACCAGCACCCGCGCAGACCAGCACCCGCGCAGCCAGCAGCACCCGCAGACCAGCACCCAGACCAGCACCCGCGCCAGCACAGCACCCACCAGCAGTCCAGCACCCAGCACCCGCACAGTCCAGTTAGCACCACCCGTGCATTATATCAACTTCAAACCTGCACCCGCCCGGACCCGTGATGAATCACACACAAATTAAAAACATTCTAACTGAAATATTTATCAGAATACGAGATGAAAAGTTACAATTGCGAGAATTACAATCACAAAATGAAACGGTTACACTTTTTTCAATACGAAGACAAGTTCACAGACGCGACTCGACTGTCAACACTTCACAGATTTTATTTACTGAGCAGAAGAAACATCGAGATGCCGGACTTTTTTAAATTCCAGAATGTTAAAACCCGCCTGTTTCAGCAACTATTTGCCCGGACACGACCCGGTGCAGGACTCTGCCACAGCCGCGTAACTTCTACTTCCTTCAGCGTGTCCAGAAGTTCAGCTTTTTGTGTGATGGTTACATCTTCTTCTGTCTTTTGGATGCGAGCGCGGGAGTCTTTGTCGGTGCAGAAAGTTTTGTCGACATTGTGGTATTTGTCGGGGAGAAAACTCACAAACATACAACACTTCAGAATCACACTGATACAGATCCAACATTTATGTAAATTTGAGACTGATTGACAACGGTCTAAAGCCAATCAAGATGGGGGGGGGGCACAATGCACGCACATACGCATAATTGCACAAAAACAAATCAGCGAAACAGCGAAACAGCAAGGCCATGAAAGGTGAACTGTGTTATAGCGAGGGACGACTGTATCTGAAACTGGACCAATTCTGATCTGAACCGTTTCACTCTGAGCCGGGGCCTCTCTCTAGCGCCGCCTCTGGTCCTGACCTGAAACAACAACAGAACACAGCACAACAACAGGTCAGAAACCAGGACTAAACCAGGACTAAATCATGTCTAAAGGTCGTAGCAGTAGGTCATTGGGAGGATTAGCAGGAGCTACAACAGAAGAATCACCACGACTCCACCCGAGTCGTGTGTTTGTGTGATCTAAACTCATTTTATATCTGACAACTAGAAAAAAAAAACCTGAGAGACATAAAAATGTAAGATCAGACTTTTACCTGAACATTCCATCTCCAGACCCCGGGCAGAGGAGGAAGAAGAACCAGAGACACATCGTCTCACTGAAGATTTCTTCACACAGTCAGATCTGATCCTCCACACACGACTCCGTGGAAAATCATCTTTCTGTTCTCTGTGAACAGCAGAGCCACAGTCCAGGTCTCTGCACACAGCAGTTGCCGCCTCGTGGCCCCAGAGTCCGGAGGACTCCACCCGTCTCCACTCCCCTCTGTATCTCACCTCCAGAGTCCCATTACAGCGACTGACTCCTCCCACCAACCTGATTGGCTCTGAACAGACAAGAGACAGAGTGAAGCCCCACCCCTTTACCTGAGCAGTGAAGCCCCGCCCCTTTACCTGAGCAGGTGAGGTTGACAGTGGCTCCAGAGGAGCAGGTGCTTGAGTTGGAGCGGGGACAGTCCATCAGAGCAGACTCATGACCCTCACAGTGGAACATCTGCCCCAGAGGAGAGAGCGCCCCCTGGAGGAGAGAAGGAGCCCCACAGCCCAGCTCCCTGCACAGCACCTCTGCCCCCCGCTGGTCCAAGTCCCCGTCACAGACCCCGGTCCAGAACCCGTCCCAGATCTGCACTGATCCTGAACACAGACCGGACCCCGAGACCAACCGCACCGAGTCTGTGGACACACATGTGACATCACCGCTGTAGTGCAGATATAAATGTGTGTTAAATATTTATATTAGTGTTGTGAGACATGTGTGTGTGTGTGTGCGTGTGCGTGTGTGTGTGTGTGTGTGTGTGTGCGTGTGCGTGTGTGTGTGTGTGAGATCTAAACTCTGGACGACACACAACTAGAAAAAACGTCTGAGAGAAATGTAAGATCAGACTTTTTACCTGAACACATCACGTCCAGACCCCAGGCAGAGGAGAAGAACGAATCAAAGACACATCCTCTCACTGAAGAATTCTTCACACAGTCAGTTGTGACCCACCACACACGACTCTGCGGGAGATTAGTTCTGTGTTCTCCAGAAACAGCAGAGCCACAGTCCAGGTCTGTGCACACAGCAGCTGTGTCCCCCTGGTCCCAGCGAAAGGAGCGTTCATACACTCGTCTCCACTCTCCTCTGAGCTTCACCTCCACAGTCCCAGAACAACGACTGGCCCCGCCCACCAGCCTGAGGTCTGAACAGACAAGAGACAGAGTGAAGCCCCGCCCCCCGAGTGTGTTGCTGAGTGGTTCTTACCTGCTGTGCTGTTGTTTTCTGCCTGGACCCCTTCACACAGGACCCCTGCACACAGAGTTCATGTTACAAAATGACGTCTGTTGGTCACATGACACAGAGCTGTGCACAAAACGACAGTTTTCAGTGATGGACACATGTAAATGCTGAAGGTTTTACAACGTTATGTTCATTTAAATAAAAACACCTCAAAATAGAAGATAATGTTGTTGTTTTTTACAGGGCAAATTTTACATAAAATAAAGTGTGAAGAAGAAGAAGAACTCACCCCAACACCAGAGGAACAGGAGCAGCACCCTGAGGAACATGTCCGAGAACCAGGACTGAACCAGGACTGAATCTGTTTATGGTTTTGTCTCACACTGGTCACTAGAAGAGAAATAGATAAACAGAGATTGTGGGGGACTGTTTGCTCTGGCTTCTCTCCGTCTCCTCGTTTCCTCCACGTGCTGCATAAAGACACACCAGCACAACGACACCACCACACGACAAACACAGAAAGAAAATACGCAACGGCCGAAACAAAGCACGGAAGTGTCCGTCCTAAAACTACAACCACAAAAGTTACATGAAGACGTCAGACAAGCCCACTGAGATCTGGACGAACTTCCAGTCACCACCGACCAACCGGCTGCAGCTATAAAACAAAACAAAAAAACAGTTCCGCAGCCTGAGTCGCCTCAACAAACGCCGACAGCGACCGGAGTTTAACTGGACGCGACACGACTGAACGAAGCAGATAAAAGCGCCGGTTTATGGATCTGATCCTGATTCTGAATAAAACACGACTAAATAAACGTTTGTGGTGTAAAGGCGCCGGTGTGAGCTGCTTACCTGAGCCCCAAACTGCTGAAAGACGATTATTTCCACATCGCGGACAAAAAGCAAATAATCCAGTCTGTTTACATGAAATCCAGCATCACAAATCAAAGTTTATCTGAGTTTATCCTTCAGAGTTTGTTCACCCAGAGCCAGAGTCAACTGCCAACTTTCCCCAAAACCCGTAGGCGTGAGGTTTGGGCTGGCGGAGGCTCGACTGAGACGCTGTGGAGGTTCTTTATTTTGTTAATTATTAAACATTTTGTGTTTAAATGAAAAATGAAAAAAAAAAAAAAACAGATAATGGCCGTTTCGTGTTTCAGTGACCTCCTTGACTGTGATGCCGCCACATACGGACTGAACCAGGACTGAACCAGGACTGAACCAGGACTGAACCAGGACTATAAACCGTTTTCTGTCCTGGTCTCAGCCCCGGTCTGATCCCAGTCTAGTCCCGGTCTCAGTCCTGGTCCTGGTCTCAATCCTGGTCTCAGTTCTGGTCTGATCCCGGTCTCAGTCCTTCTCTGGTCCTGGTCTAGTCCCAATCTGGTCCCAGTCTCAGTCCCGGTCTCAGTCCTGGTCCCTGGTCTCAATCAAGGTCTCAGTTCTGGTCTTATCCCAGTCTGGTCCCGGTCTCAGTCCTGGTCTCAGTCCCAATCTAGTCCAGGTCTGGTCCCGGTCTCAGTCCAGGTTTCAGTCCTGGTCTCAGATCTGGTCTGTTCCTGGTCTCAGTCCCGGTCCCGGTCTAAGTCTTGGTCTCAGTCCCGGTCTGGCCCTGGTTCAGTCCGTTATCTAGTTTTTTCCATTTTTCATTTAAACACAAAATTTAAAACTGAAAAAATGAATCATTATCTGTGTTTTTTCATTTTGGTTTTAGAGACAAATAATGAAGAAAATTGTTGTTTTTTCATTTTCTTATTTTTGGTTTTATATTTAAAAACAAATGAACGAATGATACACAGATTTAAGTCGACATGTGCTAGAGCCACACTTTCCCCAAACCCGTAGGCGTGAGGTTTGGGCGGGTGGAGGCTCGACTGTGACGCTGTGAAGGTTCTTTCCTTCGTTAATTATTAAACATGAATAAATAAAAAAATGTCCATTTGCAGTTCAGTTATGGTAAGAAAATCTGTGTCGTTTGTTCATTTGTTTTTCAAAATAAAACCAAAAATAAGAAAATGAAAAAAAATATGATTTTCTTCATTATTTGTCTCCAAAACCAAAATGAAAACAAAAACAAACAAAAAAATATATTCTTTTTTTCAGTTTTCGATTTTGTGTTTAAATGAAAAATGAGGGGGGGAAAAAAAAAAAAAACGGATTATGTTTTCCCGTTTCCGTGATTGTGATGCTGAACTTTTGTGCCACATATGGACTAAACCAGGACTAAATCAGGACTAAACCGTTTTCAGTCCTGGTCTCAGTCCTGGTCTGGTCCCGGTCTTAGCCCTGATCTCAGTCCCAGTCTGGTCCCAGTCTGTTCCCGGTTTCAGTCCTGGTCTCAGTTCTGGTCTGATTCCCAGTCTCAGTCCCGGTCTCGGTCCTGGTCTCAATCCTGGTCTCAGTTCTGGTCTTATCCTGGTCTCAGTCCGGGTCTGGTCCTGGTCTCAGTCCTGGTCCTGGTCCCCAGTCTCAATCCTGGTCTCAGATCTGGTCTGAGCCCGGTCTCAGTCCCAATCTGGTCCTGGACCTGGTTTAGTCCTGGTTTAGTCCTGGTTCAGTCCGTTATTCGTTTTTTTTTTTTTTTTCCATTTTTCATTTAAACACAAAATCGAAAAAACTGAAAAAACGAATCATTATCTGTTTTTTTTTTTTTCTTTCATTTTGGTTTTTGGAGACAAATAATGAAGAAAATCGTTGGTTTTGTGTTTTCTTATTTTTGGTTTTATTTTGAAAAACACTGTGGTAAAGCTTTTTGTTTGTTTGTTTGTTTTTAGTTTGTTTGTTTGTTGAGGGTGTGATAAAACAATAAATAATTTAAACTAAAGTAAGTTTAT
>NW_026571018.1:38759531-38770820 GCF_026225935.1 Boleophthalmus pectinirostris
CACTCACCTCGTCTGGCTGGACTTGCTCGTTGTAGAGATGTGTATTAAAGGGAGACTCAACAAAAGATCCAAACAAGTGATTTGTCTTTGTCTTATTTTTCGGCTTTTTATTCAGGTTTTACTGTGTCATTCTGTGACTGGGGAACACCAGCCAGTCCAGGGGTGGGCAAACTTTTTGGCTCGGGGGCCACATAGGGTTCTAAAATTTGACTGAAGGTCCGGACAGGACACAGGACATGACGTGTTAAGAGCCCGGCTCCAGTGCACTCGTATTTACGCTCATGAAGGATGTTTTCTGCACTACACGCAAATTTCAGATGCATGATAAATGAACGAGGTCTGCTTCTCTCTGCACACCACAGGCGCACAAGCGTCCTACGAGCTTAGATCTCACTGAGAAACAAAGCCCACGCATTAACGTAACACGCGTAAACATAGACACGTGCAGTTACACTGTGACGCTGTTTAAATCCAGGCTCAAAACATTTCTGTTTGACTGTGCATATAACTCAAAGGTTTTGATTCCGCACTCTTCTCTTTTTCAATTTAAATCTTTATGATTATTTATGTTTTGATTTGTTTTTATTGTGATTGTAATGTATTTCTTATTCTGTAAAGCACTTTGAATTACTTTGTGTACAAATTGTGCTGTACAAATAAACTCACCTTACCTTAAACCAGACACTTTAAACATTACATGTGTTATAATTTACTACACGACGTCCATGAGTCTTTCGTCTTTGCTTCAAACCAACTTAAAAAGGAAACAATGCCCCCTTATGTCTTGAACACTTCTACCTCACTCATGGTCCGAATACGCCGCCCGAAGCTACTTTCCCATAAAGCATTGCAGCCAACATAATACGTGGCACCTCAATGTATATGTAGTGCGCCATCTACTGGGAAACTCTGGAAATGCAGGAAAAATAAAACAAAAAGGTTTATTACTGTAATTTATTCAAGTTCGGCGGGCCGGATTAAAAGGTTTAAAGGCCATAGTTTGCCCACGCCTGAGCTTGTCGCTATGCAATTTCATTGACTCAAGCTCGCACCTGGTCAATACACACCAGAATGTTCCCAGCTACTCAATGACTACAACTTTACTCAAAAGCTCAGATACAAAATAATCAGGACAAATCACTATGCAAGTAGCTCAGGAGTATTTACCCTGTGACTCGGTCTGCTGCAGAGCGCTGCCTCATTCAAATGTGGGATCTTGTCGACTAGCAATGGATACGCCAGTGGGGTCACTGCCGAAACCGATACGAGATCCAAATTTACCAAGAATTTCACCGATATTTATACTTGTAGATCCCACAGGGCTCCTCCCGAGTACGTGCAGAGTGATCAGTCTTTACACAGAGCATCACTGACAAGAACAAGTCTAAGAACAGAGGACGCTTCGAAAACCGCACACATCACAGTCCATTGTTGCGTATACAAAGTTACAAAAGCAAAATCAGATAAATCATATTAATATAAATCATAAAGATGCCACTAAATGCTATAATAATTTCACTACGTTATATGATTCACTAAAGCTCTAAAAGCTGCTAATCGAAAAATAAAACACACTAAATATCAAATTAATAACAAAACTCTTTCAATAAAACTGGCACCAAAACCTTCACCTTTCTTCAGACAATGGAGGTGGGGGGGGCAGGAGGTGGGGGGGCAAGGGGGGGGCAGGAGGTGGGGGGGGGGGGGGCAGGAGGTGGTGGGGGCAGGGCGTTCAACAGGGGGTATCGACCATTTCATACATTTGATAGATTTATTGGTTTTATTTCCATCACTATGATCAATTTTTGAATTAGTGTCAAAATGATGAAATAATTTACCTTTGAATATTTTATTAATAGTTTATTATTAGATTTTTTTTATCATCTAAGGGATTTTGAGTCCATTTTAATTTGGGCAACATTATTTGTCCTTTTGAATCATGTAAATAGTTTTGTGTCAAGTTTAATAAAGCAGTGCAAACCTTTTCATACTCCCTGTTAGAACTTTGTATGTGAAATTTGGTTTCAAACTCTTTCAAATTAAGGAATTAAGGAATTGTTTCTTACATTAAAAAAATCAGATTTTGAAAAATTGTCAGGTTTAGGGAAACAATGATCTATTATTGAGCTAGTGGATGACACAGACATATTAATGAAAAACTCTGATCAACTTCCTAAAATTCTTAGTACAGTCAGTTTTTTTTTAATAAAACATCTGGGCTAAGATTAAATCTGAATAAATGAAAATTATTTCCAATTTACGACTCAAACGCATCAGCCAGTCACAACATACCTGTTAAAACAACTGTTAAATATCTAGACATGCACAAAACAAAGGATGTGGACTAAATAACTCAACTTAAAGGTTGTATGGAGGATTTTTTTTTTTAGTTTCAAACTGTCAGTGAAAGATTAAAATACCATTACAGAGACGAAGCAGCTTTGTAATTATGATGACCAAAAAAAAAGAACAAAAATCTATCAACTGTGGACGTAGTGCGGCCAGATAAACATCAGCCAATAGAAAACGAGGCTCCCTCATTTTCTATTGGCTGTTAGGTTGTCAATCAAACTCCCTAGTATAACTGACTCGTCGGAGCGCGGGGATTACGTGGTTTACGCAGCGGTTCTTCGAGGCTTTTTCGAACTGTCGCTTAATCGCATTTCGCACAAAGTTTGTCGCGACGGCGCACGAGAATCCACGACCGGTTCGCCGCAAAAGAAAGTCCGTTTTTGAGGTCACTGAAAGAAGAAGAGAAGAGGAAAAGGAGCAAAGCCAAACTGAGGTGATTCTTGGAGATCTCGTCCAGCGATGGCGCGACCGAAGCAGACGAAGCGTCTAAAAACTGACGCGTCGGTCGCTGAATTACTTCTAGACAGGAAACTTCAACAGTAATTCTGAATGCGCACAAGGACTGTCACTGTATTTCTCTTCCCTTAAAAAAATCCTCTATACAACCTTTAATATTGAAAATAATCTTGAGAAATCTAAATCAATCCTTCATTCTTGGTTTCAGAGAGACATTTCCCTTATTGGATAAATGGAATGCATTTTCTGATTTATTTATCCTGCTTTTTCTTTAGCAATACCTAATAGCTCAATTAAATATATATATAAATCAAACTATAAATCAAACTAACTTCAGTTACATTTGGAAAGGAAAAACACCTTACATCAAAAAAAGAAATTTGATACAAGAATATGAAGAAGGTGGTGTACAGGCTTTAGATTTTAAATGCATTAATGGCACAATCAAAACAAACTGGCTAAGGTTGTTTTTAAAACTACAAAAACATTTCTGGTTTCATATTCTAAATGAAATATTTATGAAATTAGGTGGCATTGACTTTTTACTTCGATGTGATTATGACCTTAAAAACTCCCCCAAAACTCGTTTCACCAACAGGTCGGGTTTTTTTTTTTTTTTTTTTACTGGAGAATGATTTACAAACACAAAACCCCAATGTGGAACTGTCAACACAAATCTGTACATTTAATAAACTGGTTAGAAAAAGGGATATGGTCTGTAACACATATGCTACACCAGACAGGAAATGTTTTATCTTTTGAGAACTTTAGATCCAAATTCTACATTTTTGATAAAACTCAATCAACTATTCACTCCTCAATAACTACTGGTTATAAAAGCATCTTATTAAACAGAAACACAGAATAAAGAGCAGTGGGGATTCTGTGCACGGAGAAGTGAGGAGCGCTGGGGCTAAACCAGAACTAAACCAGGACTGTTTGTTGGGCCTGGCCCGAAGGTGCGCTCACGTAGACTGTCGGGTGACCACAGGCAAAAGGACCACGCCGGGACTCTGCTCTACATCACGCTTTTACAGACACGCTCACTCTCTCTCAAGTCCAAGATTAGATCTTTCGTAGTCCTGGCGTAATCCTGGCAGAGTCCTAGTTTAGTCCTGGTGTAGTCCTGGTGTAGTTCTGCTGTAGTCCTGGTTGAGTCCTGGTGTAGTCCTGGTCCTGGCAGAGTCCTGGTTTAGTCCTGGTGTAGTTCTGCTGTAGTCCTGGTTGAGTCCTGGTTTAGTCCTGGTGTAGTTCTGCTGTAGTCCTGCTGGTTTAGTCCTGGTGTAGTCCTGGTTTTGTCTCTGACTGTTCAATCAGTGGGTCTGAATCCGGTGACATCGTTCGCCGCTGAAGGCCCTGGTGATACCAACTCGAAATCTGATTGGTTGAAGCATTGGTTGAGTCTGACTTTAGGCTCACTCGATCCGGCCTCAGCAGCTTTTTCTCCTTTCCCCACAGACCCCAAATCCTTCCCTCTTTCTTCACAGTCGTCTGGTTCGTCTCCTGTGTGCGTTCGGTAGTGACTGGAGAGTTCCTGGGATGTTCTGAAGAACTTTTCACACTGGTCACACTCGTAGACTGTTTGCCGGCAGTTTTCTCTCATGTGTCTACTGAGATTGGATGATTGAGAGAAAGTTTTATCACACTGGTCACATCTGTGTGGTTTCTCTCCAGTGTGAACTCTCATGTGTGATTTTAGGCTGCCTGAGTGTGAAAATGTCTTCTCACAAACATCACATCTGTACAGTTTCTCTCCAGTGTGAACTCTCATATGTGATTTTAGGGAGTTTGAGTGTGAAAATGTCTTCTCACAAACATCACATCTGTGTGGTTTCTCTCCAGTGTGAACTCTCATATGTGATTTTAGGTTGCCTGACTGTGAAAATGTCTTCTCACAAACGTCACATTTATAGGGCTTCTCTCCTGTGTGGATTCTCATATGTTGATGGAGGCCACTAGAGTGTCTAAAATGGATCCCACACTGGTCACACTCGTACGGTTTCTCTCCAGTGTGAACTCTCAGATGTGAATCTAGGTTGCCTGAGTGTGAAAATGTCTTTTCACAAACATCACATCTGTGTGGTTTTACCCCTGTGTGGACTCTCATATGTTGATGGAGGCCACTAGAGTGTCTAAATTGGATCCCACACTGGTCACACTCGTACGGTTTCTCTCCAGTGTGAACTCTCATATGTGCTTCTAGGTTGCCTGACTGTGAAAATGTCTTCTCACAAACGTCACATCTGTGTGGTTTCTCTCCAGTGTGAACTCTCATATGTGATTTTAGGGAGTTTGAGTTTGAAAATGTCTTCTCACAAACGTCACATCTGTACGGTTTCTCTCCAGTGTGAACTCTCAGATGTGCTTCTAGGTTGCCTGACCGTGAAAATGTCTTTTCACAAACATCACATCTGTGTGGTTTTACTCCTGTGTGGACTCTCATATGTTGATGGAGATGATTAGAGTGTCTAAATTGGATCCCACATTGGTCACACTCGTACGGTTTCTCTCCAGTGTGAACGCTCATGTGTGATTTTAGGTTGCCTGAGTGTGAAAATGTCTTCTCACAAACGTCACATTCATATGGCTTCTCTCCTGTGTGGACTCTCATATGGTGATGGAGATCACCAGACTGTTTGAATCCCGTCCCACACTGGTCACACTCGTACGGTTTCTCTCCAGTGTGAACTCTCATATGTGATTTTAGGTTGCCTGACTGAAAATGTCTTTTCACAAACATCACATCTGTGTGGTTTTACCCCTGTGTGGACTCTCATATGTAGACGGAGATGATTAGAGTGTCTAAATTGGATCCCACATTGGTCACACTCGTACGGTTTCTCTCCAGTGTGAACTCTCATATGTGATTTTAGGGAGTTTGAGTTTGAAAATGTCTTCTCACAAACGTCACATTCATATGGCTTCTCTCCTGTGTGGATTCTCATATGTTGATGGAGATCATCCAGACTGTTTGAATCCCGTCCCACACTGGTCACACTCGTACGGTCTTTCTCCTGTGTGAGATCTGTAGTGTTTTTTCAGTCTGGAAGCATTTGGACACACCTTTCCACACTGGTCACATGTGAAGGTCATTCTGTTGGTGGATCTTGTAGCTCTGCATCAGAACAAAGGAAAGAAAGTGTCAATTAAAATCACTTTTTAAACTGTTCAAATAAAGTAACTGTAACTAAATACACATAAAATCACACATAGTAAATCATATGTAAGAATGAGTGTGTTTTCATGCACATCAGTGGTTTTTTTTTATCACTTTATTTTTATTATATTTGACAGGTTTGTAAACATAAGAAAATATAAAAAGAGGAGAAATAATAATGACAATGGAAGGAAATTAAACAAAACAGAAGCCTAGGTGACACTGATTATTCTACTTTTGCATATATGATGTCCATTTTTCCCATTTCTTCTTCATTTGTGCCTCTTGCAACCTCAGTCTATAAGTTATCTTTTCCATTAGATATATGTCCTTTATTGTAGATGTCCACTGATCCTTTGAAGGCACAGAAGTTGTGCCCCAGTTCCTGGTTATTGATTTTTTGGCCGCTAATGACATGACTTTGAAAAGATATATATCGCCTTGGTGAATAATGTTTTCTGAGAAGTTGCATAGACAGACCAGTTCAGGCGACAAAGGGACAGGATATCCCAGCACCTGCCCCAGTACATCACAAACCATCTCCCAAAATACAGTAAATATTGCACAATTCCAAAATATATGAGAATGGTTCTACATTAATCTCTCCACATTTCCGCAACACATTTGATGTATCCTTAACTGCTTTACTCTTTAATTTAGGTGTAATAAAGAATCGAATCAGGTTCTTCCAGGCAAACTCCCTCCATGTTCGAGAGCAGGTGGTGGTGTGGTGATGCCGCCACATGTTTAACCAATCTTTATCTCCAATTTTTATGTTCAATTCTTTTTCCCAATTCCCCTTCACTATTAGAGTTGTGTTCTTATCGTTTTTAGTTAGGGCTTTATATAATGCTGAAATTATTCTAAGATTACCATCTTTATAGGCTTTAGTTATTGTTTGAATGACATCACTCTCTTCCATGGAGGGGTTCCCCTGTATTTCCCTTTCTATGATCGTCTCTCATTTGAAGGTACCTGAAGAAATCATGTTTTCCAAGTTGATATTGCTTTGTCAAGTTCTGAAAGCTCTCCAGCTGCCCATTTTTTCTCCAATACACACCAGGCAGTCATCCCTTTTGTTGTCCAGTATTTATAATTTTTGTCATATCTGGCTGGCATGAACTGACTATCATATGCCATCCATTTTAATTTTTTTGCATGGTTTTGAATCTTGTGCTTTCTAAGTATTTTGAACCATATAGTTAATGTATGATTTGTTATGGGATCTAGGTATAATTTATATTCTTCATATAACTCTTTATCTCCAATCATATTCTGAATTGGACCCTCCAGACTACTATTTTCAATATCCTTCCATTTTCCACTGTAATATGGATTACACCAGCAGTGCAGGTATCTTAATTGTGAGGCATAATAATATTCTTCCAACTTGGGTAAGCCCATCCCACCCTTTTCTTTGGGCAGCTGGAGAGTCTCATATCGCCCTCTGGGTCTCTTGTTGTCCCAAATGAACCTAGAAACAATCTTATTCCAAATTGTGAATTGTGTATTAGTGACCCGTACTGGTAGAGCTTGGAATAAAAATAAAAACCTGGGCAAGATGTTCATTTTTACAATATCAATTCTAGAGCTAAAGTCTAAAGGAAGGGTAGACCATCTTTCAATATCTTTCTGTATTCTTTCCTGTACTTGTGAATAATTCTTAGAATTTACTTCTAGAAAATCTGTTGTTATTTCAACCCTAAATATTTAATGGATTGCATTTTCCAGTTAAATTTCAAGGTTTTTTTTATATTCTGGGAGGGAACATAATTGAATTTTAAAATTTGAGTTTTTGAGATATTTATTTTATAGCCAGACAAATATTCAAATGTGTCTAATAGGATCATCAGTTCTGGGAGAGATTGATCCGGTTTGTTCGAGGTAAGCAATGACATCGTCAGCAAAAAGTCCAATTTTATGTTCAACTCCATTTATTGTGACTCCTTTAATTTCAGGGTTTTGCCTTACCGCCTGTGCCAGGGGTTCGATAAAGATAGCAAACAGGGATGGAGAGAGCCCACATCCCTGTCTTGTTGACCTTTCCAGCTGGATTTTTCCTGTCATATTTCCGTTTATTTTAATTCTTGCTGTAGGTTGAGAATATAATGTTTTTATAATGTCTACAGATTTGGTATTGAAGCCCATTCTTTCCAGAGTCAAGTACAGAAAATTCCAATTGACTGAGTCAAAGGCCTTCTCCGCGTCTATGCTCAATAGGACTACACTTCGAATTTGTCTTTGGGCTCTCTCCGTTATATGCAGGGTTCTCCTGATGTTGTCATGTGTCTGCCGTCTCTGTATGAACCCTGTCTGGTCTTCATCAATTAGATCAGACAGAAATGTGTTTAATCTTTTGGATATTATAGATGTATATATTTTATAGTCTATGTTTAACACTGAAATAGGTCTATAATTAGCACAGGTTTGTTTGTTTTTGCCTGGTTTTAAAATAACTGATATTATTGCTTCTGACCATGAAGCTGGTAATTTATTTTCTTTTAGTGTCCAATTTAATGAATTATGTAAGATCGGTATCAGTTCATTTTTAAATACTTTGTACCATTCAGCTGGGAAACCGTCACTACCAGGTGATTTACTCTTCTTTAGGGAGCCTATGGCGCCAAGTATTTCTTCTCTTGTGATCTCTGCTGTTAACGTGTTATTTTGATTTAAACCAATTGATGGGAGATCCATTTGTTGAAGAAAATTTCTCTTATATTCTTCACTTGCTGAAGGAGGCTGTGAATATAGTTTTTTGTAAAAAATTGTAAAAATTCTTTCAATATCTTCAGGTTTTTTAAGTAATCTGTTGTTCTCTGGATCTTTAATTTCGTAAATTGTATTTAATGCTTGCTGTTTTTTAATTCTTTTGGCTAATAGTTTGGTAGATCTAGGTCCCATTTCGTAGTAACTTTGTTTAAAATAGATATGTTTTCTCTCCATTTCTTCTATTAATATATTGTTAATTTGTTTTTTTGTGTCTTGGATCTGTTGACAGATTTCCATTGTTTTTGTTTTTACAAATTGTACTTCGAGTTCTTTAAGTTTGCACATCAGTGCTGGTGTAACAGATTACAAGTACCGGAGTTACGTAATCAGAGTACAAATGATGAGTAACTGTATTCAGTTACAGTTACTGTTTAAGTGAGTGGTAATTTCATTACAGTTACTTTCTTGAAATAAATGGATTACATGGTGGTATTTTGGGATAAACCAGGACTAAACCAGGTCTAAACCAAGACTAAACCAGGTCTAAACCAGGACTAAACCAGGACTAAACCAGGACTAAACCAGGACTAAACCAGGTCTAAATGAGGTCTAAAACATGTCTAAACCAGGTCCAAACCAAGTCTAAACAGGACTAAACCAGGACTAAACCAGGTCTAAACCAGGATTTAACAGGACTAAATCCTGCTATGCAGATTATGTTTCCTTCTTTTCTATCAATAATATTTTTGATTTGGTTCAGTAAAGTTTGGGCTTTTCATTGTTTTTTATCAGACAAAACTTCTTATGTGAAGATTTCCTCGTCTTTGTTTCTCTACAGAAAATCAAGTAATCCAAAGTACTCAGATTACATTACTCACTTTAAGTAATTTAGTGGATTATGTTAGAAACTACTTTTTGGGGTGTGTAATCTGTAATCTGTAGGGGATTACATTTTAAAAGTAAATGTCAGAATAATTTTATTATCCCATATTTGCTAAATACTTGTGTGATATTCTAGGCCTATGAGTTAACCATTTATGTACTACAATTCTTTGATTTATAATGTACCAATCACTTGTATGAAAATGAATAACCTCTGTGTGTTTGACAACTGTGTGCAGTGTCCTATCGCTCATGTGAACCTCCAGATGATTCCTCACATGAAGCCAACTCCCACTGTCACACATGAAGAGTTATGATGGTGTCTGACCTAAGGCACCTCCTGATTTTAATCATGTTTTATGTGTTTGTACTATGCTAGCTGCCATCAGTTCTTATTATGTCTTTGCTGTTTCCCCTTCCCCTTGAGAATTATCATTCTGTAACTAGGGCCTCCTAATGAAATAAAAAGAGGAGAACGGCCTTGAGTCATCAGAACGTGTGGAGACTGTTGGCCTGATGCCCACTCTCTGCCCGTTCTCCTCATGAGTAAAACTGAATTAATCTCTTGTCTTTCTTCTTGTTTATAATGTTTAGATAAACCTAACATTTACTTGGTCCTTCGTATTCCAACACACCTGAGGACACCTGAGGACTCCAACGGACGTTAAGAATCCAGAAAGACCGTGGCCACGGCCCTCTGCTACGAGGTGACATACCCTTTCCGGGCTGGTTATCTTCTCGCCGGTTGGAGTCTGACGGTTGACGGGGAGACTGAGAGAAAGGCAACAGTGAGTAGGCCTTTGTTAAAAGCGAGTGACTTGGGGGTCATTGCGCGTAGAGAAACCCTATAATCCTAGGCTCTAATAGGTAAAAGGACGGCGGAGTCCAACTACTAGATGTGATTGAACAGGCTAGTGAGTAAAATTCCGTAGATACAGGATGCCGGAGTCCTCCCGGGTTAAATTCCGTAGATAACGAGCAAAATAGAAAATAAAAAAATAAAAACTGAAAGAGAAAAAACTGGGTGTGAATGGTTGTTGTGAATGGAAGTAATAACCACTAGGTTGTTGTCCTCATACAATCGATTGAGAAAGGAAATAGTGAGTCTTTGTGGATGTACGACAAGTTTCTCCACCTTGACGGGTTGAAGTGAGAATCCCACAAAGATAATTTAATCACTATCTCAATCAAGAAAATTACACCAGTCTTAGAGACCTCCCTAGGATGATAGGACTGGTCCAAATTCTTTTAATATGGGTAACAAACATTCTACAGGGAGACCTAGAGATAGGTTAAAGTGTAAAGATTATAAGGTACTTGAAAATGACAAGAGTAACGAAAATAATTTGGATAAATGGACAACAAAATACAGTTTTGAGGGGCGACTTAATGTGTCAGACCTTGAGGCACTGCGCGCACAGATTAAAGAAAGAACCAAAAATAATGAAAGAAAATGGTAAAAAACGGCATTAGAGAGTTGGACACTTGGTTAGACACAGCCAGATTTAAAGAGAGACGTCTGAAAAGAAAGCAGGAAAATAGAGAAATACATTCTAAGGCCGACACAATGCTTTTCCAAAACAAAGACGACTATAAGACTGTTGTTGTTAGAAGACGCCCACTACAACCACCTGCACAACAAGTCCCACAAGACATGGCTACACATGTGACGGACAGTCATGACATTTTCCACACCCGTGAATTACTGCCAGAGATAACCCTACTAGTGA
>NW_026571018.1:38771320-38776320 GCF_026225935.1 Boleophthalmus pectinirostris
AATAAATCTTTATTGACTGGACGAGGAAGCGCAGTGATAAATGTGATAAATGTGATAAATGTGATAAATGTGATAAATGTGATGAGATAAGCCTGTGGTTCTGTTTCTGTCAATCAAACCTTTCTAACACTAGTGGGAGGGACCTGGAGGAATGAAGGCGTCTGATTGGTCTGTTATTTATGTTCAGATCTTGATTTAGGAACAAAATAGTGAAAGGAAAAATTCAGGATCATGTAGAGCGAGTTAATACGAACATTTTAAGACCAAAACGACGAGGCTGCAGCAGCGGGTCCAGAGAAACTGAACCAGGTCTAAACCAGGTCTAAACCAGGTCTAAACCAGGACTGAACCAGGACTGAACCAGGTCTAAACCAGGACTAAACCAGGACTGAACCAGGACTAAACCAGGACTAAACCAGGACTGAACCAGGACTAAACCAGGACTAAACCAGGTCTAAACCAGGACTGAACCAGGACTAAACCAAACCAAGCGAATTAAAGTTAAAATAAAGTAAATAAAAGTGTGTTTAAAGGTCGTTCTAGCTCCCAGGTTTGGATCAGCCAGAGACAGATGATTTTTAATTTTTTTTTTGTACTTTTCACGTCTTTTTTGTGTGTCTTTTCTATTTTATTTTTATTTTTATTTCTGATCATGTGAACGGCGTGAACACTCGACAACAGAACAAGTTCGTCCCATGGCGTAAAGACCAGCAGCTCGTTATCTGCCGCTTTCACTGAACCAGTCGACACTGAACACAGAAAAAGTGTGGCACCTAGAGGCTGGCGCCCCCTAGTGCCTCCGCTCAGTTTGATTTCTCTCCAGCAACTAGTCAGGAATAAAAATACACTAGTGTGACGGGTTCTAGTTTCGTCTAATGACGATGGCGTAGTCAGAAGGATGTTTTGATTGTTTAATGAGTGTCGATGTTCCCAAATAATAAAGTTTGAAGAACTATATACAAAAAATAGTGAAACAACAAAGAAAATGTATTTACAATAAACACACACACACCAGCAAAAATGTGTTTAAATCTGTGTATCATTCGTTCATTCGTTTTTCAATGTAAAACCAAAAATAAGAAAACGAAAAAACAACAGTTTTCTTCACTATTTGTCTCCAAAACCAAAATGAAAAAAACAGATAACGGTTCGTTTTTTCAGTTTTTGATTTTGTGTTTAAATGAAAAATGGAAAACACAGATAACGGCCGTTTCCCGTTTACGTGACTTCAGTGACTGTGGTGCCGGACTTTTGCACCGCACACGGACTGAACCAGGACTGATCCAGGTCCGAGACCAGACCGGGACCAGAGCGGGACTGAGACCGGGACAGACCGGGACCAGACCGGGACCAGACCGGGACCAGACCGGGACCGGGACCGGGACCAGACCGGGACCAGACCGGGACCAGAGTGGACTCCGAGCTTTGACTCCGAGCCTCAACGGGGTCCAAGCCTCAGCTTCGAGCTCCAGTCCTGCCGTGGGCTCTGAGCCTCCAGTCTGGTCCCGGTCTGGTCCAGGACCTGGTCCATTTGAACCAAAAGCTCTAAGTTCAGTTTGTTTTCGTTGATGTGAAAGTGTCAGTTTGATGTTTTGCTCCACCTCAGAACCAGTCGTGGTTCTTGAGTGTGGAGGACCAGAGCAGCTCGTCCGGACCTGTAGTCCACAGAACATCTCACTTTCCCCACACGGAACCAGCGCACGGAGACGATGACACGGAACCACTCGGACCACTGGTCCCAGTCTCAGTCCCGCTCTGGTCCCGGTCTGGTCTCGGACCTGGATCAGTCCTGGTTCAGTCCGGCACCACAGTCACTGAAGTCACGTAAATGGGAAACGGTCGTTGTCCATTTTTTCCATTCTTCATTTAAACACAAAATCGAAAACTGAAAAAACGAAGAAAACTGTTCTTTTTTCGTTTTCTTATTTTTGGTTTTATATTGAAAAATGAATGAACGAATGATACACGGATTTGTTTAAATCTGTAGCATGTTACCTTCCACGTGCAGGTTTAAACTGACTGAGGGAGGGAGAGTGGCCGTCTTATATCCCCCATGACTCCGCCCCCAAGCCAATTAACTCCAAAATGTGGGTTTTCACCCTTAAAACTCAAGTTATTAAGTTAATAATTACCATGAAAAAAGAAAAATACAGAAAAATGTTCTGAATGATATGACTGTTACGACCCCCACAAGGTGAGTCCCAACATATTTATAAAGTTCACAGGAGTGGAAATATTGCTCTTAAATTCCTTTTATTTATCGTTGGTTCTTAAGTTATTTATTTATTTTTACGTTTTTATAGAACTTTAAAGAACCCTCCCGTGCCCAAAAAATAATGAAAAGTAATAAAGAGAAATGTGGACCTGGCGAGCCGCCAAACAGAACAAAGAGGTGCGACACCGGGCCGACCCCGTACACGACCGACCTGAACCCAAAAGAAACGCGAAAACCGGACAGACGCTCCCACCAGGTCAAGACAAAAGGCTAAAGGCTAACAAAGGCTACATGGAGCCCACGCTGCACCTGGCTGACAGGGGCGAGGCCACCGTCAGGGCGCGCGCACGGAGTCTGGAGCGGAGAGAGCGCGCCCCAGGCAAACAGCCGTATTTATAAAATACATTTATAAAAACAAACCATGAACAAAAACCATTAAAAAAATCACAACTTACTACAAAAGGAAACAAAAACAACTAATAATCCGAATGAATGCGCCTGCGCGTAATGGCCGCATCTCTGCGCCTGTAGCAGAACCAGAAAATGTAAAACTAATATTTTATTATTAGCCGTGGTTTTTGGTGATGACGTCACAATGATGTCAAACGCCAATGTCCCGCGCACGAAAACGAAATAGGAAGTGACGGACAGGTGCTGTTTGCCAGTGGGGCGTGAGGACGGGAGGTGGATCCTGGGGAAAGGGAGATGAAGATAAAGTTATGGATGTGAATGATTTGGCAGCGGCTTGTGTGCGCCCGAGGTACTGCGGTGGTGAGCGGACGGAAAATATGTAGCGGGGACCGGAGCGGAGCAACAGCGCGAGGCACCGGCGCGGGATGAATGAACGCAGGTAGGCAGCTCGCGCGGACTTGTTCGGGCGTGTTTAGGTAAGCACGCGCTCTGACGCAGCGACTCCGTTACAACTAGACAGTTCACAAAAACCACGGAAGAGCAAATCCGGGCACCAACGAATCAACGAAGAGCCAGACATTCTGTGTTGTCTGCTGGAGGTCCCCTGGTCCCGGTGCAAACAGCGAGGTGATCGTTCTTCTGCAGCGGCCGGTCCAAAACTCTGGAACTCTTTGCCCATTGAGTTATGGTCCATCCCCGACCTGCCTCTGTTCAAAGCCAAAATAAAACCTACTTATTTAGAACAACTTTTAACACTTAGGCTGCGTTCAGACTGCAGCCTGAAGTGACCCAAATCCAATTTTTTGTCTCTATGTTCCTGTATCTGATCTTTTAATGTCAGTCTGAACACACACTGATTTTTTTCAAATGTGACCCAGGACACTTGGATCTGTGCTCCTGAAACCGATACATATCTGATCTTTTGACATGTGACTTCAGTGTGAACGGTCAGGTCACATTCATCCACCTACACGTTATCAACAAGACACAAACGTCACTATTCTGCGCTGAAGTAGGAGAAAATTGTTAATGATCCATGTGACTGAAGTGAAGCACATCTCCACTCACCACAAAACACCACGACCAAAAACCTGGTCCTTCTCCTTCTCAATCTCCTCCTTAAAACAAGTCAGTTGTTCATGTTGTGGCTCCGGTACGAGAGGAACTTTAAAATCTCCAGGTGCTCGATGCTGCGTCCATGTTTGGACAACTTGTGTAAACACAGAGACGCTCGCTGCGGTTGACGTCGTCGTGTCTCCAGTGTCACATGTGGGACACTTTTGGACCATTTAATGTTCACACTGGAGTCACATACAAGTCACATTTAACTGGAAATGTGAACGACCTCGAAAAAACATCAGATTTCACAAAACAAATCCAAATTGAGCGTTAAGCCCTGCAGTCTGAAGGTAGACTTATGCCGGTCGTACACTGTGCGATATTTTCGGTCGTGTCACTCAGCCCCAGCTTAAACTGTACGACCAAATCACAGGGTTTAAAAGTTCACAGCTCACGAATCCTGTTCTCACACTGAACGAACCGATGCTCGGATGCGACTTGCCTGCTCACACTGTACGTTCACATAACGACCGGAGTTGTCAAAGTTGTTGTTCCGGAAGTAGAAAACCACAGATGTGCGGAGACACAATGCTGAGCCGCTTCTGCGTCCGCACATGCTCAGTCTGCCAGATTCTGGCAAATCGGCTCGTGGAACAACTTCAACAGAGCGAAATCCTCACGAGAGGCGACTGGGTTTCAAACAAGTTTGATTTTCTTGTGACCTACGAATGTCGATCGGGAGCTGGTCGTGAGTCATTAATCGGTTCTTTACCCCATGTAAACTACACGAAGCACGACACACGATGAAGCCAAAACTCGGCCCGATCCCCAAAACAGTCGCACGAGCGAAAAATCGGCTCAAAAAGGGTCAAAAATCGCACAGTGTACGACCGGCCTTAGTGACCCTGTGACACTTTCTTTATTTTAATGGTGTAATGTGCTTTGTTGACCCGTTTGTATGATGTTTATTGATTTTTATCTTGTTTTAATGTTGTGCGGCACTTGGTCGGCTTAGGTTGTTGGAAGGTGCTATAGAAATAAAGTTTGATTGATTGATTGTCAGTGATTCCTGAGATTGAGGATTTAAAGCCGGAACAAAGAGAATGTTTGGTGAATTTTATCAAGGGGACAGACGTTATTGTTCTTCTTCCTACGGGATTTGGGAAAAGCTTAATCTACCAAACAGCAGCGATTGGTTAAATGATAAAAAAAAATAACCGCCGACCGTCGAGCGAACGAATCCTAACGCTGCCAGGTCAGATGGTTTCTATGAAGTGAAACCGGTTGATGAGTCGTACGATGTCACCTTCCCATT
>NW_026571018.1:38781320-38783820 GCF_026225935.1 Boleophthalmus pectinirostris
CTGAACTAAACCAGGACTAAACCAGGACTAAACCAGGAAACCAGGACTACTAAACCAGGACTAAAACTAAAAACTTCTAAACCAGGACTAAACCAACTAAACCAGGACTAAACCAGGACTAAACCAGGACTAAACCAGGACTAAACCAGGAACTAAACCAGGACTAAACCAGGACTAAACCACTAAACCAGGACTAAACCAGGACTAAACCAGGACTAAACCAGGGTCTAAACCAACTAAACCAGGAACCAGGACTAAACCAGGACTAAACCAGGACTAAACCAGGACTAAACCAGGACTAAACCAGGACTAAACCAGGACTAAACCAGGACTAAACCAGGACTAAACCAGGACTAAACCAGGACTAAACCAGGAACCAGGACTAAACCAGGTACAAGGACTAAAACCAGGTCCAGGACTAAACCAGGACTAAACCAGGACTAAACCAGGACTAAACCAGGACTAAACCAGGACTAAAACCAGGCCAGGACTAAACCAGGAAACTAAACCAGGAACTAAACCAGGAAACCAGGACTAAACCCGGAACTAAACCAGGACTAAACCAGGACTAAACCAGGACTAAACCAGGACTAAACCAGGACTAAAAACCAGGCTAAACCAGGACTAAACCAGGACTAAACCAGGACTAAACCAGGACTAAACCAGGACTAAACCAGGACTAAACCAGGAACTAAACCAGGACTAAACCAGGACTAAACCAGGACTAAACCAGGACTAAACCAGGACTAAACCAGGACTAAACCAGGACTAAACCAGGACTAAACCAGGACTAAACCAGGACTAAACCAGGACTAAACCAGGACTAAACCAGGAACTACTAAACCAGGACTACCAACTAAACCAGGACTAAACCAGGACTAAACCAGGACTAAACCAGGACTAAACCAGGACTAAACCAGGACTAAACCAGGACTAAACCAGGACTAAACCAGGACTAAACCAGGACTAAACCAGGACTAAACCAGGACTAAACCAGGACTAAACCAGGACTAAACCAGGACTAAACCAGGACTAAACCAGGACTAAACCAGGACTAAACCAGGTCTAAACCAGGACTAAACCAGGACTAAACCAGGACTAAACCAGGACTAAACCAGGACTAAACCAGGACTAAACCAACTCTAAACCAGGACTAAACCAGGACTAAACCAGGACTAAACCAGGACTAAACCAGGACTAAACCAGGACTAAACCAGGACTAAACCAGGACTAAACCAGGACTAAACCAGGACTAAACCAGGAACTAAACCAGGACTAAACCAGGACTAAACCAGGACTAAACCAGGACTAGACCAGGACTAAACCAGGACTAAACAAGGTCTTAACCAGGACTAAACCAGGTCTTAACCAGGACTAAACCAGGTCTAAACAAGGTCTAAACCACGACTAAACCAGGTCTAGACCAGGACTAAACCAGGACTAGACCAGGTCTTAACCAGGACTAAACCAGAACTAAACCAGGACTAAACCAGAACTAAACCAGGTCTAAACCAGAACTAAACCAGGTCTAAACCAGGACTAGACCAGGTCTTAACCAGGACTAAACCAGAACTAAACCAGGTCTAAACCAGAACTAAACCAGGTCTAAACCAGGACTAAACCAGGTCTAAACCAGAACTAAACCAGGTCTAAACCAGGACTAAACCAGGTCTAAACCAGGACTAAACCAGGTCTAAACCAGGTCTTTGTAGGTCGTGTCAGGATGTGTCGTGTTCTACCTGTGCTTGTGTAAACACTCGTGACCCTGAAATGACCAGACTGCTGCAGTAAAATGACCAGACTGCTGCAGTAAAATGACCAGACTGCTGCAGTAAAATGACCAGACTGCTGCAGTAAAAGGCTCGTTCCTTTGGCGCCCTCTGCTGGTTCAAACGGGAATCACACCCACAACTGAAGCGGAGCGTCCAGAGCCTGAACCTGCGGACCAGAACTTTTCCTGGAGCCTCCGCGGATTCACAGCGAGAACATGTCCGAGTGTCATTAAAAAAACACACATTCTGGGAGTCAAACACAGCCAACAGAAAAGTGCCAGAGTAGAGCTTTAATGCCTGGTGCGGTGGTTGGACTTGGAGCTTTGCGCAGCGTCACTCACACGTTTATCTCGTGAGCAGATTAGACAAAGGTCGGCTGTGTTTAGAGCGGAGGGGCCGCTCCTGGGGCCGGACCCGGGGCCGGACCCGGGGCCGCTCACACTCCCGAACTGAGACCCGACACACCCTTTCAAAATAAACCTGGCAGATTCTGGTCAAAATATTTATTAAAACAAACTTAATGAAAAGGCCTGAAACCCCCTGAGAGTGAAACAGCGTGACTTTAAAGAAGAGTTTCATTTGGAACAGTTTCTATTTTTTTATTTTCTTCAACATTTTACGTCCCAACGGCCGCGGAACAAACGTGCGCTTTTATTTTGTAACTGTTTCCGGTGATGAACGCGGGGAGTTTGACGCAGCGGCGCTCGAGCGGATAAAAGGCTTTGACG
>NW_026571018.1:38788820-38792320 GCF_026225935.1 Boleophthalmus pectinirostris
AGTAACAGAAACCAAAATATCATGATATCGTATCGTCAGGTCTCACAATAATATCGTGCGCTGTCGTAATATGTCAAATTACGTCGCTTAAATTCACGGTTTTACAGCAGCGACAGCTTACGAGCACGTGGAACTACATTTCCCATGATTCATTTCAGCGCGGACAACACGAAGAAATGTGTTTTTACGTGAATTCTCGGGCTTACGACGGAAATAATTCACGCCAAAAATCTCTTCAAGGTATTTTAAAAGCAAAAAAAGTGTCCCGTCTATAAAATATCGCAATAAATATCGTACAGCGAGATGCGTATCGTGATAATATCGTATCGAAAGAGTAAACGTCACTTCTGGTTAATGGTTTTCTGCGGCAAAATGTGTAAAAATGTAAATGTAAAAATGTGACGTTTACCCGACGGCACTTCCGGCCGTTGTGAAAAAGGTGAAAAAAAAAAAAAAAAAAAACCTCACACCCTTAACCAAATAAATTGCAGGGGAGAGTGAAAATGTTCCGTTGTATCTTTTAATCGCTTTTTTTTGTTGTTTTGATTTGTTTTGTCTGGAAATATTGTTGTGTTTGGTTATTTTAGTGGTGACGGTGTGGTTTCTTTAGAGTGCGTTTTGTTTTGTGTGTGTTCTGTTTTGTGTGTGTGTGTGTGTTTGTCCAGTGTGACTCGAGTGTGAATCTGCGGGTCACGCGCTCGTCACATTCCGCAGGAGTTTTTTTTTGGAGTTCTTTTGTGAGCGTCGAGCACAAACCGAGAGTTAACACCTTTGCACATGAACTAAACTGAGCCTGTCCCACAATCTGTACTACTACTACTACTACTACTACTACTACTACTACTACTACTACTACTGCTACTACTACTACTACTACTACTACTACTGCTACTACTACTACTACTACTACTACTACTACTACTACTACTACTACTACTACTACTACTACTACTGCTACTACTACTACTACTACTACTACTGTACTACTACTACTACTACTACTACTACTGCTACTACTACTACTACTACTACTACTACTACTACTACTACTACTACTACTACTACTACTACTACTACTACTGCTACTACTACTACTACTACTGCTGCTACTACTACTACTACTACTACTACTACTACTACTACTGCTACTACTACTACTACTACTACTACTACTGCTACTACTACTACTACTACTACTACTACTACTACTACTAAAAAAAAATGTCTGTATCGTACAACATCAACAAAATAGGAAAACGAAAAAACAATTTTCTTCATTATTTGTCTCCAAAACCCAAAAAAAAAAAGAAAAAAAAAGAATTATTTTGGGTTTAAATGAAAAATGTTAAAAACAGATAACAGACCGAACCAGGTCCAGGATTGAGTCCAGGACTGAGACTGGGACCAAACTGGGACCAGACCAGGACTGAGACCAGGACCAGACTGGAACCAGACTGGGATTGAGACTGGAACAGACCGGGACCAGACCGGGGCTGAGACCGGGAATACACCGGGAACAGACCAGAACTGAGACTGGGACTGAGACTAGGACTTAGACTGGGACCGGAACTGAGACCGGGACTGAGACCGGGACTGAGACTGGGACCAGATCAGGACTGAGACTGGGACCAGATCAGGACTGAGACCAGGACTTAGACTGGGACTGAGACCGGGATCAGACCAGAACTGAAATCAGAACTGAGACTGGGACCAGACCGGGACTGAGGCCGGGACTGAGACCAGGACCAGACTGGGACCAGACTGGGACCAGACTGGGACCGGGAGTAGAACAGAACTTTTTTTGTGTGTGTGTGTTTTTTGTTTTTTTTGTTTTTGTTTGTTTGTTTGTTTGTTTTTTTTTGTACAGTGTCTGCTAATGTGCGCATTCTGTCTCCGTGGTAACCGCTGAACATTCCACCATAGAGGTCTATGTAGAGCGGCTGCGGCGGACGGAGCAATAACATGAACACAAATACAGAACATGATTTTTGATTCAGATGGATGTAAATGTCTGTAGGGATCATTCTATTTTTCTTCTTCTTTTGCCGCGTGTGCCGGAGCAGCTCTGCGTCTGAGCCTGTTCCAAACTCTTACCTCAGGTCGACCCCTGACCCCTGACCCCTCACCTGTCGGTCCCTGTCGTTTCTCTGAATGTAAAAGTGTTAAAGTGTTTTCTGCACTTTGAAATCAACAAAACAAAACTTGAATAAAAATCAATCGACAAGTCACAAAGTGTTTTATAATGTGTGTGTGTGTGTGTGTGTGTGTGTCTGTGTGTGTAAGTGTCTGTGTGTAAGTGTGTGTGTGTGTCTCTGTACAGAAAGTGTATTTCTCACAGGAAAACCAGAATTTTTTTAGAGATAAAAATAATATATATATATATATATTTCCTGCTCTCTTGGTTAGGGTCAAAAATATTTTCTCAATTGGTGAGAATTTATTTGAATATACATTTTTGGGTCTGATTAACCTGCCCCAAAAGAGCGGGAAGGAAAAAAAAATAAATACAAAATTCTGAGGAGAGAGTGAAGGTTTTTAATGAAATGTGGAAGTGAACTCCTCTGGGGTTAAATATAAATGACCACCAGAGGGAGACAAAGCGAACCAAAGTGTGTCAGCTCAGTCCAGTAGTAAGTGGATGTCCTTTAACTTTCTCCAGCTAAATGAAAATAAGACTGAAGTTATTCTATTTGGACCTTACACTGACACCCTCACATCTGACCTTGGACCTCTTGCCACAAATGTGCACGGTTCAGCAAAGAACCCTTGGTGTTTTTATGGACTCTCTTTTAAACTTTGACAAACAGATCTCAAATGTCGTTAAAACTACCTTTTTCCAACTCAGACAAATTGCCAAATTAAAACCAATCCTATCATGCAATAACTTTGAAACAATCATTCACGCCTTTGTAACAAATAGACTGGACGACTGTGATGCACGATACTCAGCCTCCCACAATCCTCCCTCAACAGGTCACAGTTAATCCAAAATGCTGCTGCCAGACGCTCACCAGTTCCAAAAAGAGAGACCATATTACACCCATCCTCGCCCAACTCCACTGGTCACCTGTTAAATACAGAATTGATTTTAAAATTGTATTATTTGTTTTTAAATCACTTAACTCACTTGCGCCACAACACATCACTGATCTTTTAACCCCCCACAGCCTCCTGGTCTCTCAGGTCAAACTCGCTCAACCTTCTGTCCGTCCCACCGTCCCGCCTCAAAACCACACTGAAAAAATGGTCCGAGAGGAGTTGCTCAAATTGCAAAAAAAAAATAAAAAACTGACAACAATAACATGACTTTTTTATGATTCTCTGTCCAGCATGTTTAAATCTTTAAAACATGTTTGTGATGTTTTATTTGAAATTATGTAAAGACTGTTTCCATGAAACAAATTGTCTTTGACTGTCCATCTACAAGAGTGTGACACTTGTACTAAGATTTAAATGTGTTTGTTCCAGAGTCGTCTACAAACACAGAGTGACGTCCAGGT
>NW_026571018.1:38792820-38837814 GCF_026225935.1 Boleophthalmus pectinirostris
GACAAACAACAAACAGACAAACAAACAAACAGAACAAACAAACAAACAGACAAACAAACAGACAAACAAACAAACAACAAACAGAACAAACAAACAAACAAACAGACAAACAAACAAACAGACAAACAAAACAAACAGACAAACAAACAAACAAAAACAAACAAACAGCAACAAACAAACAAACAAACAAACAAACAAACAAACAGACAAACAAAACAACAACAAACAAACAAACAAACAGACAAACAAACAAACAGACAAACAAACAAAACAACAACAAACAAACAGACAAACAAAACAAACAAACACAAACAAACAAACAACAAACAAACAAACAGACAAACAAACAAACAGACAAACGCCGGCAAAAACATAACCTCCTTGGTGGAGGTAACCAGGTCTAAACTAGATCTAAACCAGGACTAAACCAGGACTAAACCAGGTCTAAACCAGGTCTAAAGATTGAGATTAGAGATGTTAAAGGTCCCACAGTATCAAACTCTTCTCTCTGTTCTGATGTCGTTTCTCGTTCAGACTACGACTTCGTGACATCACAAGGTGGAACAGAGCGTTTGGACGTTTGGAGATGAAGAAGACGAATGATAATAAAGAAACGAAACAGAAGTGCAGCTCTGTGTGAGTGTGTGTGTGTGTGTGTGTATGTGTGTGTGTGTGTGTGTGTGTGTGTGTGTGTGTGTGTGTGTGTGTGTGTGTGTGTGTGTGTGTGTGTGTGTGTGTGTGTGTGTGTGTGTGTGTGTGTGTCTGTGTCTGTGTGTGTGTGTGTGTGTGTGTGTGTGTGTGTGTATGTGTGTATGTGTGTATGTGTGTGTGTGTTGTGTGTGTGTGTGTATGTGTGTGTGTATGTGTGTATGTGTGTTTGTGTGTGTCTGTGTCTGTGTGTGTGTGTGTGTGTGTGTGTCCTCGTCTCGTCTGTTCCTGTACGGAAAGTCATAAAGTTTATTATTAGACTCCGGGACGAAGAGCGGGAGGGGCAGGTGCAGGTGGGCAGGTGCAGGTGCAGGTGGGCAGGTGCAGGTGGGCAGGTGCAGGTGGGCAGGTGCAGGTGCAGGTGCAGGTGGGCAGGTGCAGGTGGGCAGGTGCAGGACGGGGGGAGGATAAGAGGAGAGACTGGAGGAAGAGCCGCACACACTCGTCGCTCGAGCATCAGGTGAGTCCACGTCGGGATTTTTCACGTCCAGGTCGGACTCGGACTCGGGAAGGAGACACAGTCTTGGTTTAGTCCTGGTTTAGTCCTGGTTTAGTCCTGGTTTAGTTCTGGTTTAGTTCTGGTTTAGTCCTGGTTTAGTTCTGGTTTAGTCCTGGTTTGGTCCTGGTTTAGTCCTGGTTTAGACCTGCTTTGGTCCTGGTTTAGTCCTGGTTTAGACCTGGTTTGGTCCTGGTTTGGTTTAGTTCCTGGTTTAGTCCTGGTTTGGTCCTGGTTTGGTCCTGGTTTAGTCCTGGTTTAGACCTGGTTTGGTCCTGGTTTGGTCCTGGTTTAGTCCTGGTTTAGACCTGGTTCCTGGTTTGGTCTGGTTTAGGTCCTGGTTTTTAGTCCTGGTTTAGTCCTGGTTTAGGTCCTGGTTTAGTCCTGGTTTAGTCCTGGTTTAGTTCCTGGTTTAGTCCTGGTCCTTTTAGTCCTGATTTAGTCCTGATTTAGACCTGGTTTAGTCCTGGTTTAGTTCTGGTTTAGTCCTGGTTTAGTTCTGGTTTAGTCCTGGCTTAGTCCTGATTTAGTCCTGATTTAGACCTGGTTTAGTCCTGGTTTAGTTCTGGTTTAGTCCTGGTTTAGTCCTGGTTTAGTCCTGGTTTAGTCCTGGTTTAGTTCTGGTTCTGGTTTAGTCCTGGTTTGTTCTGGTTTTAGTCCCTGGTTTAGTTTCTGGTTTAGTCCTGGTTTAGTCCTGGTTTAGTCCTGGTTTAGACCTGGTTTGGTCCTGGTTTAGTCCTGGTTTAGTCCTGGTTTAGTCCTGGTTTAGACCTGCTTTGGTCCTGGTTTAGTCCTGGTTTAGTCCTGGTTTAGACCTGGTTTAGTCCTGGTTTAGTCCTGGTTTAGACCTGGTTTGGTCCTGGTTTAGTCCTGGTTTAGTCCTGGTTTAGACCTGGTTTAGTCCTGGTTTAGAGACCTGGTTTAGTCCTGGTTTAGACCTGGTTTGGTCCTGGTTTGGTCCTGGTTTAGTCCTGGTTTTAGACCTGGTTTAGTCCTGGTTTAGTCCTGGTTTACCTCCTGGTTTAGTCCTGGTTTAGACCTGGTTTGGTCCTGGTTTAGTCCTGGTTTAGACCTGGTTTAGGTCCTAGTTTAGTCCTGGTTTAGTCCTGGTTTAGACCTGGTTTGGTCCTGGTTTAGACCTGGTTTAGTCCTGGTTTAGTCCTGGTTTGGTCCTGGTTTAGACCTGGTTTAGTCCTGGTTTAGTCCTGGTTTAGACCTGGTTTGGTCCTGGTTTGGTCCTGGTTTAGTCCTGGTTTAGACCTGGTTTGGTCCTGGTTTAGTCCTGGTTTAGTCCTGGTTTAGACCTGGTTTGGTCCTGGTTTGGTCCTGGTTTAGTCCTGGTTTAGTCCTGGTTTGGTCCTGGTTTGGTCCTGGTTTAGTCCTGGTTTAGACCTGGTTTGGTCCTGGTTTGGTCCTGGTTTAGTCCTGGTTTAGACCTGGTTTGGTCCTGGTTTAGTCCTGGTTTAGTCCTGGTTTAGTCCTGGTTTAGTCCTGGTTTGGTCCTGGTTTGGTCCTGGTTTAGACCTGGTTTGGTCCTGGTTTGGTCCTGGTTTAGTCCTGGTTTAGACCTGGTTTGGTCCTGGTTTAGTCCTGGTTTAGTCCTGGTTTAGACCTGGTTTAGTCCTGGTTTGGTCCTGGTTTAGTCCTGGTTTAGTCCTGGTTTAGTCCTGGTTTAGACCTGGTTTAGTCCTGGTTTGGTCCTGGTTTAGTCCTGGTTTAGACCTGGTTTGGTCCTGGTTTAGTCCTGGTTAGTCCTTGGTTTCCTGGTTTGGTCTGGTTTAGACCTGGTTTAGTTCTGGTTTAGTCCTGGTTTAGTCCTGGTTTGGACCTGGTTTAGTCCTGGTTTAGTCCTGGTTTGGTCCTGGTTTGGTCCTGGTTTAGACCTGGTTTGGTCCTGGTTTAGTCCTGGTTTAGACCTGGTTTAGTTCTGGTTTAGTCCTGGTTTAGTCCTGGTTTGGACCTGGTTTAGTCCTGGTTTAGTCCTGGTTTGGTCCTGGTTTGGTCCTGGTTTAGACCTGGTTTGGTCCTGGTTTAGACCTGGTTTAGACCTGGTTTGGTCCTGGTTTAGACCTGGTTTGGTTTGGTCCTGGTTTAGACCTGGTTTGGTCCTGGTTTAGACCTGGTTTGGTCCTGGTTTGGTCCTGGTTCAGAGAATGTGTGTTTTTTGGGGTTTTTTTTACACTTATTCCAACATTTCTAACGATATAATCTTGTTGTTGTTTTTTTTACAGGATTTTTCTTCTCGTTGAACTTTCGTCTGGATTTTGAGTTCGACAGGTTCCCCCCTGCGCCGTCATGCACCTGTCAGTCCCTGTCGCTGTCCTCTGCCTCCTGTGTGCAGGTGCGTCGCTCGGACTCAGACTCAGACTCAGACTCAGACTCAGACTCACACACGACGTCAGCGCCGCTTCACCAGTTTCACAAAACACAAGAACAAACTGAAGACAGAACCACTCCTGACCCTCCCACAAACTCCTCCACCTTTAAATAAAAATAAGTTAGTTTTTTCTGTGTTTGTGTTAAAACAAACTTGGATTTAAAGGTTGTATGGAGGATTTTTTTTTTTAGTTTCAAATTGTCATTGAAAGTTTAAAATACCATTACAGAGACGCAGCAGCCTTGTAATTATGATGACCCAAAAAAAATATATAAAAATCGATCAACTGTGGACGTAATGAGGCCAGATAAACATCAGCCAATAGAAAACAAGGCTCCCTCTTTATCTATTGGCTGTTAGGTTGTCAATCAAACTCCCTACGTTTCTAGTGTAACTGACTCGTCAACGCGCGGGGATTATGTGGTTTACGCAGCGGTTCTTCGAGGCTTTTTCAAACTGTCGCTTCCTCCCAATTCGCACAAAGTTTGTCACGATGGCGGACGAGATTCCACGACCAGTTCGCCGCAAAAGAGAGTCCGTTTTTGAGGTCGCTAAAAGAAGAAGAAAAGGGAAAAAAGAGCGAAGACAAACTGAGATGATTCTTGGAGATTCCTTCCAGCGACGGCGCGACTGAAGAAGACGAAGGGTCTAAAAACTGACGCGTCGGTCGCTAAAATATTTCAGGACAGGAAACGTCAACAGTAATTCTGAACTCGCACTGGATGTAAACGTGTGATTTCTAGAGTAAAGAAGCAGGAGGAGGTGTTTCGACTGAGGCTGTGGAGGAGGAAGGTGGTGTCACGTATGCACAACATTTGAAAAAGAACTGTCGCTGTATTTCACTTCCCTTAAAAAAATCCTCTATACAACCTTTAACCTTTAACTCTAATTCGAGCGACAGAGTTTCAGACGGAGCAGTGCCTCCAGTTAGCGTCACACAGAACGAGAGAGAGAAAGGGAAGAACATCCTCGACTGTAACGCCCGTCTCCTGCTTTTACAGTTCTTTGTGGAGCTCAGGATGGTTCGACTACGACCCTACCCGCGCCCACAACCACGCCCACAACCACGACCACAACCATGCCCTCAGCGACGCCCACAACCACGCCCACAGCGCCGCCCACAGCCACGCCCGGAACGATGACTACAGCGCCGACCACACCCCCAAACACAACCACAACCACGACCACAACCACGACCACAACCACGCCCCAGGGCAACTCCACGGCGTCCGGCGGCCTGTCGGACGGCGCCATCGCGGGCATCGTCATCGGGAGCATCGCCGGAACGGGGCTGCTCGGTGAGTACGCCGCGTCACGCACAGGAAGCGAGCGCGGGCGAGATCGGGCTCCGCGCGCTCCGGCGCCGCTTCGGTTTGTATTGAAAAAGCGCGGCCCCGTCAGGATCCTCGGTCCGACCGGAGGATCCTCGGGTTTTTATTTCGACATTTGGGTTAGCAGATTTTCAAAATTCAAAACTGGGACAGTTGTAGGGAGTATTATCTGTTACATAAGTGTGAGTTGTTGTACAGTTGTAGGGAGTATTATCTGTTACATAAGTGTGAGTTGTTGCACAGTTGTAGGGAGTATTATCTGTTACATAAGGGTGAGTTGTTGCACAGTTGTAGGGAGTATTATCTGTTACATAAGGGTGAGTTGTTTTGCAGTTGTAGGGAGTATTATCTGTTACATAAGGGTGAGTTGTTGCACAGTTGTAGGGAGTATTATCTGTTACATAAGGGTGAGTTGTTGCACAGTTGTAGGGAGTATTATCTGTTACATAAGGGTGAGTTGTTGCACAGTTGTAGGGAGTATTATCTGTTACATAAGGGTGAGTGGTTGTACAGTTGTAGGGAGTATTATCTGTTACATAAGGGTGAGTTGTTGTACAGTTTGTAGGAGTATTATCTGTTACATAAGGGTGAGTTGTTGTACAGTTGTAGGGAGTATTATCTGTTACATAAGGGTGAGTTGTTGCACAGTTGTAGGGAGTATTATCTGTTACATAAGGTGAGTTGTTGCACAGTTGTAGGGAGTATTATCTGTTACATAAGGGTGAGTTGTTGTACAGTTGTAGGGAGTATTATCTGTTACATAAGGGTGAGTTGTTTTGCACAGTTGTAGGGAGTATTATCTGTTACATAAGGGTGAGTTGTTGCACAGTTGTAGGGAGTATTATCTGTTACATAAGGTGAGTTGTTGCACAGTTGTAGGGAGTATTATCTGTTACATAAGGGTGAGTTGTTGCACAGTTGTAGGAGTATTATCTGTTACATAAGGGTGAGTTGTTTTGCAGTTGTAGGGAGTATTATCTGTTACATAAGGGTGAGTTGTTGCACAGTTGTAGGGAGTATTATCTGTTACATAAGGGTGAGTTGTACAGTTGTAGGGAGTATTATCTGTTACATAAGGGTGAGTTGTTGTACAGTTGTAGGAGTATTTATCTGTTACATAAGGGTGAGTTGTTGCACAGTTGTAGGGAGTATTATCTGTTACATAAGGGTGAGTTGTTGCACAGTTGTAGGGAGTATTATCTGTTACATAAGGGTGAGTTGTTGCACAGTTGTAGGGAGTATTATCTGTTACATAAGGGTGAGTTGTTGTACAGTTGTAGGGAGTATTATCTGTTACATAAGGTGAGTTGTTGCACAGTTGTAGGGAGTATTATCTGTTACATAAGGGTGAGTTGTTGCACAGTTGTAGGAGTATTATCTGTTACATAAGGTGAGTTGTTGCACAGTTGTAGGGAGTATTATCTGTTACATAAGGGTGAGTTGTTGCACAGTTGTAGGGAGTATTATCTGTTACATAAGGGTGAGTTGTTGTACAGTTGTAGGGAGTATTATCTGTTACATAAGGGTGAGTTGTTGCACAGTTGTAGGGAGTATTATCTGTTACATAAGGGTGAGTTGTTGCACAGTTGTAGGGAGTATTATCTGTTACATAAGGGTGAGTGTTGCACAGTTGTAGGGAGTATTATCTGTTACATAAGGGTGAGTTGTTGTAATTGAGCAATAAAAACATAACTCAAGTGGGAGCGGCGGTTTTAAAGAGGAAGTTATTGTTTGTTTGACGTCATTTTCCATAAATTTTCCGGGGATGAGGTTTTGGTTTAATATTAAACTCCAGATCTGATATGGAAAAGGGCGCAGCGGGAATCGGACGTTTTACTGCGACCTGTGACCCCTGCGCCGATGCGGTTTCCTCGTCACAAACAACAACAACTGTAAACGCTCTGCTCCACCCGGTGATGTCATCGGGAAGTTTCACGAGAATCACCTGGAGCATTTCGGTCCCGGAATCGTCCAAACTCGACTGAACTAAAGTGAAAAGGAGCCACTTCATGACATCACAAGGTGGAACAGAGAGTTTGGCGTGATTTTTTTTTTTTTTTTTTTTTATGTTTGTAAGTTTCAGAGCTGAAACTTGTCAAACTTTCGGGTTTTTCAGGTTGATTTTTGTTGACAGAAAAGACACTGAACTTTGTACCGGTTATAAATCAAAACAGGACTAAACCAGGACTGAACCAGGACTGAAACCAGGACTGAACCAGGACTGAACCAAAACTAAACCAGGACTAAACCAGGACTGAAACCAGGACTGAACTAAACCAGGACTAAATCAAGACTAAACCAGGACTAAACCAGGTCTAAACCAGGTCTAAACCAGGACTAAATCAGGACTAAACCAGGACTAAACCAGGTCTAAACCAGGACCAAACCAGGACTGAACCAGAACTAATCCAAAACTAAACCAGGACTAAATCAAGACTAAACCAGGACTAAACCAGGTCTAAACCAGGTCTAAACCAGGACTAAATCAGGACTAAACCAGGACTAAACCAGGTCTAAACCAGGTCTAAACCAGGACTAAATCAGGACTAAACCAGGACTAAACCAGGTCTAAACCAGGACTAAACCAGGACTAAGCCAGGACTGAACCAGGACTGAACCAGGACTGATCCAGGACTAAACCAGGACTAAACCAGGACTGAACCAGGACTAAACCAGGACTAAACCAGGTCTAATCCAGGACTAAACCAGGTCTAATCCAGGACTAAACCAGGTCTAATCCAGGACTAAACCAGGACCGAACCAGGTTTGGAGGTTTGATGTTCACTTTTTCGGAAAATCCTTCCCAGTATGGATTGCGCGATGACCGGACGTCCAAGATTCATGATGCATGTTTTGTGGGTGAATATGACGAGTGTTTAACGTGTGTTTAACGCGTGTGTTTAACGCGAGTGTTTAACGTGTGTGTTTAACGCGTGTGTTTAACGCGTGTGTTTAACGCGAGTGTTTAACGTGTGTTTTAACGCGTGTGTTTAACGCGTGTGTTTAACGCGTGTGTTTAACGCGTGTGTTTAACGCGTGTGTTTAACGCGTGTGTTTAACGTGTTTTAACGTGTGTTTAACGCGTGTGTTTAACGCGAGTGTTTAACGTGTGTTTAACGCGTGTGTTTAACGCGTGTGTTTAACGCGTGTGTTTAACGCGAGTGTTTAACGTGTGTTTAACGCGTGTGAACGCGTGTGTTTAACGCGAGTGTTTAACGTGTGTTTAACGCGTGTGTTTAACGCGTGTGTTTAACGTGTGTTTAACGCGTGTGTTTAACGCGTGTGTTTTAACGCGTGTGTTTTGTTTTAACGCGTGTGTTTAACGCGTGTGTTTAACGTGTGTTTAACGCGTGTGTTTAACGCGTGTGTTTAACGCGTGTGTTTAACGCGTGTGTTTAACGTGTGTTTAACGCGTGTGTTTAACGCGTGTGTTTAACGCGTGTTTAACGCGTGTGTTTAACGCGTGTGTTTAACGCGTGTGTTTAACGCGTGTGTTTAACGCGAGTGTTTAACGTGTGTTTAACGCGTGTGTTTAACGCGTGTGTTTAACGCGTGTGTTTAACGCGTGTGTTTAACGCGTGTGTTTAACGTGTTTAACGCGTGTGTTTTAACGTGTGTTTTAACGCGTGTGTTTTAACGCGAGTGTTAACGTGTGTTTAACGCGTGTGTTTACGCGTGTGTAACGCGTGTGTTTAACGCGAGTGTTTAACGTGTGTGTTTAACGCGAGTGTTTAACGTGTGTTTAACGCGTGTGTTTAACGCGTGTGTTTAACGTGTTGTTTAACGCGTGTGTTTAACGCGTGTGTTTTAACGTGTGTTTACGTGTGTTTAACGCGTGTGTTTAACGCGTGTGTTTTAACGCGTTGTTTAACGTGTGTTTAACGCGTGTGTTTAACGCGTGTGTTTAACGCGAGTGTTTAACGTGTGTAACGCGTGTGTTTAACGCGTGTGTTTAACGCGTGTGTTTAACGCGTGTGTTTAACGCGTGTGTTTAACGTGTGTGTCTAACGTGTGTGTGTGTTTGTCCTGCAGGGGGCGGCGTGTACGGACTCTTGAAATACACCGGGAAAATCTAAGTCCAGCTCCGCACGTCGCACACTGAATGACACACCGACCGGACGAGTGTGGAAGTGTGAAGAGTCTGCAAGAAGCTGCGGTCTGATGGGCCCATACACACGACGACACACACACACACACGCACACACACACACGGACTCGACGGGCCGAAAGGACGACCTCACTTGTGTTTTTGATTGAACTGAAACTGTAAAATAAACTCCGTGTGTGTTTGTTCGATTCTTTGTGTCCAGCAAAGACAAAGAGTCACAAAGACCTCGGGCCTCGTTCATGAAACCTTCTTGTACTCGAGGTCTTCATGCGAACACTTTCGACATTCACAAAACTTCTTCAGAACTCGCAAATGTTCTTCCGGAAGAACAAGTCAGGAGCACTCGACAGAACAAAAATTCTACAGTTTTAGAATATTATCACTCTGACAAAGCAACAGAAAATTCTAATTCCTCTGTGATTGTAAGTTAAATATTTTCTTAAATTATTTCCTAAAAACATATGACTGTGTGATCCAGTTTTCTAGAGCCTTTTGGGCCTCAGTCACAAACCTGCGACTGGTCACTGTAAGAGAATTTAAATCATTTATCTTCCTTGTACATCTGAGTTTATATTGACTCACAAAAGTTTTATTTACACCATGATCTTCCCTCGGCACAACATTGGCACCGTGATCTAAATTGTGAGATGTTGCTGATTAACCGGTGTCTACTGGTCTTCAGAGTCTCATCACACTCGCTTTATAAACCTCCTCCTGCAGAGGCAGAGTCAAGGGGCTTCAACACTCAAAGATCACATTATGTTCACTTTTGAAATCACTCTATGTTCATTTATTATTGATGTAAATAAACTTCTCCTGTTCAACACTCCAGTCGGTCTCCAGTCTTTTACTTCCAACAGATCAGTGTGTGGAGGCAAAACAACTTCCTCCAGCTAAACTCAGACAAGACTGAAGTCACAGTGTTTGGTCCACAGAAACAAAGGGACAGTGTCAGCGTCACCTCCAGTCTCTCTCTCTAAAACCTTCAAATCAGGCAAGAAACCTCGGGGTAATAATGGAGTCAGACTTGAACTTTAACAGCCACATCAAATCAATAACATCCGCAGCCTTTTACCATCTAAAAAACAGAGAAAAAATCAAAGGTTTATTGTCTAAATCAGACTTGGAGAAACTTATCCATGTGTTTGTCTCCAGTAGGTTAGATACTGTAATGTTCTGCTCACTGGTCTCTCCAAACGAGCTGTGAGACGCTGCAGAACATCCAGAACATCCAGAACATCCAGAACATCCAGAACATCCAGAACATCCAGAACATCCAGAACGCTGCAGCTCGGGTCCTGACTCCAACTAGGAAGTACGAGCACATAAGTCCTGGTCTCAGGTCTCTGCTCTGGCTCCTGTGACTCAGAGACTTTAAAGCGTCTCTGTTTGTACAAGTGTCTCCATGGCCGAGCACCAAAGTCCATCTGTGACATGTTAGTGTCATATATGTGCGAGGGCCCGGCGGCGGGCGCGAGGGCGGCGCGGGCGGGCGCGAGGGCCCGGCGGGCGGTGTGGCCGGGGCCTCTTGATGTGCTCTGTGTTCAGGAGAAGCTGCTTTTCACGTTTAATCATTAATAAATATTATGAGCCCATTTATCTTGAGTCAATATTAGCTGAAGAATAACAATATTTTACATACAGACACACAGATACATGAAAACACTAAAATATAATGGACAAACTAACACATTTAAATATATAATATTGGACAATGGACAAACTAACACATTTAAATATAATGGACATACTAACACATTTAAATATAATGGTAAATAAATAATGGACAAACTAACACTAACACTCTTTAAATACTAACGGATTAATTTAATTATAACCCTAGGAAAACATTTCATTTTAAAAGCTAAAAATTGATTCTCACTTAATATTAACAATAAAAAAAAAAAAAAGGTATTTACTAAAACTGAACCTGAGAACGATTTAAAACTGAAACGAACAAAGAGGAAAAAAGTATAAAAAGAGATGAGAAGTTCTTAAACACCTGGGCTAAAATTCATCTGCGCATCGATATGTTCATCTGTTTTACAGTTTAAAATAAAATATCAGAAATTTTAAAATATTTAATCATAAGGTTTTAAAGTATCAACCTAAAGACAGAGAGTTAATCAGGGAAATATAAGTTAAAACACAGACAATTAATAATTTATAGTAAAAATAAATAATAACTAATAAAATAAAATAAAATAAATAATAATAATAAAATAATAATAATAATAATAATAATAATAATAATAATAATAATAATAAAGGGGGTTTTAATTTTTTTTTATAAATAGTAAAAGATGATGAAAGGAAATGATGATGGTGAAAATAATATTAGTTAAGTACGGTGACTAAAAATGTTTATTAAAAAATTGGGAAAAAATAACATAAGAAAAGGAATTTAAATTATAAATGTATTTATTGATTTATTTATTGAATAGGGACAGTGAATATTAATGGACATCTACAACTCTGCAGTGTAAATGTGACAGATTAGAGCAAAAATGTTCATTTCCGTCTGTCGTCCCTCGGCAGGAAACAACACAAATTTAAACTGAAAGTGTCACACGTCTGTTTTTCCTTTAGCCTGTTTCAAGTGGGATGTGAAAGTGTCCAGTGTTGGAGTTTCTCTTATTGATAACGGGAGAATGTTCCAAAGTTTAGTTCCTCTGACTGGGACAGTTTGTGTGAGTGTGGAGCGTCTGTGTGGCTCCTGTAACAGAGGTGGGCAAGTCCATACAAAACTTTATATTTAAAACATCTGTGACAAAGACGGCCTTTGTCCCCATTTTTTCACTTTATTTCATTTACATCAATCAACTAAACAGCTAAATGAGACTGTCCCGGGTTTGTTTTATTTAGTCTTTGTTTAGTTCAATTGATCACATTCACACAGTTGCTTTAAATTCATTTTATTTGGTTATATCTATTCATTTGCTGAACTTACCACCTTTACCTGTGACTAGTGATGTGACGTTCCGTGTGTCGAGTGAAGGGGGCGTGTCCGCGATGCTTGGTTTAGTTTCCAGCAATGAGTGAAATAACAGAGAAAAAAAAAAGGGTGGGGGGATTTAGCCCAAAATGTGAAAATCCCTCTGTGTAATCCATTTATTTCAACAAAGTAACTGTAATCCAATTGCCACTCACTGAAACAGTAACTGTAACTGAATACAGTTACTCATCATTTGTACTCTGATTACTTAACTCCCCAACACTGAATATAAGTGGGTCTAGTGATGTGGTTTGTTTTATTGAACATTTATTTCATTGATCATGTGAGTTTGTGTTTAGTTTTTATGTTGATTATTGTATTTTGTTAAACTTTATATTTTGTTGTCATTTTTGCCACTGAAAAAAACCAGCAGAGCGTCGTTTCTGCTTCAGCTTCAGGTCGGGTCAGACTCTCTCGGGTCAGACTCTCTCGGGTCAGACTCTCTCGGGTCACGTCGCTGCACTTCAGCCGCAGATCCTGGTGTTTTACGACGTGCAATAAGCCGCTTAAGTCAACACGGAGCTGGATGGGCCCCAGCCCGAGCGGCGCCTCTGCACACGGCCCCGGGACGCACCGAGGCTCGCTTCAGATTCTCAGTATTTTACGGCTCAAATCCCAGAGTCTCTGATCTGTTCTGACGGATTCTCCTCGTCACAAACGCACCAACGCAGCTCGCACTAAAACATGGAAAAGTGGGCAAGATCCAAACCAGACACAGTTTTTATAATAATAATAAAAATAATGGATCATGTGAGGCGATTCTGTAAAACAAGAGCAACTTAGACCTGGTTTAGTCCTGGTTTAGACCTGGTTTAAATCTGGTTTACACCTGGTTTAGACCTGGTTTAGTCCTGGTTTAGTCCTGGTTTAGACCTGGTTTAAATCTGGTTTAGACCTGGTTTAGACCTGGTGTAGACCTGGTTTAATCCTGATTTAGTCCTGGTGTAGACCTGGTTTAGTCCTGATTTAGTCCTGGTGTAGACCTGGTTTAGACCTGGTGTAGACCTGGTTTAGACCTGGTGTAGACCTGGTTTAATCCTGATTTAGTCCTGGTGTAGACCTGGTTTAGTCCTGATTTAGTCCTGGTGTAGACCTAGTTTAGACCTGGTTTAGACCTGGTTTAAATCTGGTTTAAATCTGGTTTAAATCTGGTTTAGACCTGGTTTAGACCTGGTTTATTCCTGGTTTAGACCTGGTTTATTCCTGGTTTAGACCTGGTTTAGTCCTGGTTTAGACCTTGTTTAGTCCTGGTTTAGTCCTGGTTTAGACCTGGTTTAGACCTGGTTTAAATCTGGTTTAAATCTGGTTTAGACCTGGTTTAGACCTGGTTTAGACCTGGTTTAAATCTGGTTTAAATCTGGTTTAGACCTGGTTTAGTCCTGGTTTAGTCCTGGTTTAGACCTGGTTTAGTCCTGGTTTAGTCTTGGTTTAGACCTGGTTTAGACCTGGTTTAGTCCTGGTTTAGTCCTGGTTTAGACCTGGTTGAGACCTGGTTTAGACCTGGTTTAGTCCTGGTTTAGTCCTGGTTTAGACCTGGTTTAGACCTGGTTTAGACCTGGTTTAGTCCTGGTTTAGTCCTGGTTTAGACCTGGTTTACACCTGGTTTAGACCTGGTTTAGTTCTGGTTTTATGTTTCTGTCACTTTCACGTCTTATTTTTTCCATTTAGTTTGAATAAAAACACTTTATTATTATTATTATTATTATTATTATTATTATTATTTATTTATTTATTTATTTATTTATTTATTTATTATTATTATTATTATTTATTATTATTATTTATTTATTTATTTATTTATTTATTATTATTATTAATGTATTTATTTATTTATTTATTATTATTCTTTCAGTATTTTCAGAGTGTGTTTTGCCCTTGTGCCTCGTGTCAGTGCAGTGTCTGTGTGTGTCCAGTAGATGGGGCTGTTGTTCTGACTTGTTCATGTTCACACAGATTTCGTTTATTTATTTGTGATGTTTATTCTAACACGAGCTGTGGGAGCAGCTCTAAAATGATCTGTGTCTGCTCTTGTGACTGGCCAACACCCCTCCAGATCATCTCATGTTTATAATGTACATACAAGTAAAGTACAAGTATATAGTACAAGTAATATAAACAGTGTTGGGAGTAACTGATTACACAGCGGGATTTTCCTGTTTTCACATTTTGGGCTAAATCCCTTTTTTTATTCTTTTTTTTTTCAGTAATTCCACTCATTGCTGGAAACTAAACCAGGTCTAAACCAGGACTAAAACAAGGACTAAAACCAGGTCTAAACTAGATCTCAAACCAGGTCTAAACCAGGTCTGAACCAGGACTAAACCAGGTCTAAACCAGGACTAAACCAGGACTGTTTGTCAGGACTGGCCCGAAGGTGCGCCCGCGTAGACTGTCAGGTGACCACAGACGAAAGGATCACGCCAGGACCAGAGCTCCACCGCACGAGGCTCAGTGCAGCTGTCGCCAGATCACACTTTACACTCTCTCTCAAGTCCAAGATTAGACCTGGTGTAGACCTGGTGTAGACCTGGTTTAGACCTGGTGTAGTCCTGGTTAAGACCTGGTGTAGACCTGGTTTAGACCTGGTGTAGTCCTGGTTAAGACCTGGTGTAGACCTGGTGTAGACCTGGTTTAGTCCTGGTTTAGTCCTGGTTTAGACCTGGTGTAGACCTGGTTTAGACCTGGTGTAGTCCTGGTTAAGACCTGGTGTAGACCTGGTGTTACCTGGTTAGACCTGGTTTAGACCTGGTTTAGACCTGGTTTAGTCCTGGTTTAGTCCTGGTTTAGACCTGGTTTAGACCTGGTGTACACCTGGTTTAGACCTGGTTTAGTCCTGGTTTAGACCTGGTGTAGACCTGGTGTAGACCTGGTGTAGTCCTGGTTTAGACCTGGTTAGACCTGGTGTAGACCTGGTTTAGTCCTGGTTTAGACCTGGTTTAGTCCTGGTTTAGACCTGGTGTAGACCTGGTTTAGTCCTGGTTTAGTCCTGGTTTAGACCTGGTTTAGACCTGGTGTAGACCTGGTTTAGACCTGGTTTAGTCCTGGTTGGTTAGACCTGGTGTAGACCTGGTTTAGTCCTGTTTAGTCCTGGTTTAGACCTGGTTTAGACCTGGTTTAGTCCTGGTTTAGACCTGGTGTAGACCTGGTTTAGTCCTGGTTTAGACCTGGTTTAGACCTGGTTTAGACCTGGTTTAGACCTGGTTTTGTGCTTCTGTCGCTTTATCATCTTAATTTTGCTTGAATAAAAAACACACAAGTTTGATAAAAATATTTATTCAATAATTTAGTGGAAAACTCGCGGCACGTGCGCGCGCACACACACACACACGCGCACACACACGCGCACACACACGCGCACACACGCGCACACACGCGCACACGCACGCGCACACACACACACACACACACGCGCACACACGCGCACACACGCACGCGCACACACGCGCACACGCACACACGCGCACACGTCGTCCGTTCACAGCACAGCTCATAAATACTGTACAAAAACACACTTCGTTCTCTCCACACACTTTGTTCAAACACTTTTTTTTACATTAAAATTAAATAAATTATAAATTAAACGTTGCAGTCAGACTCTTCATTCTTCTTCATTGCACCCGATACAAAAGTTCACATATAAATAAAAAAATATTGCTTTTTTTTTTGTCCTTGAGTCTTGTGTGTAACGGCTGCGTCTGTCCAGGAGATGGCGCCGTTTCCGTGACTTGTCCGTAGTTTTGATCCGAGACTGACAGGAAGGGGTCGGGTCAAAAAACAAAAAACAAAAAAGAAACGTGTCTAAAAACGTGAAGATTTCAAGTAAAAAAATTTAAATCTAACGTGCGTTCGGCTCAAAATGAAGCTCCGCCGGCGGTTTACGGAGCGCACTTCCATATTCGGAATTCCGACCGCGAGTATCATAGCAACCAAAGAGCCAATCAGGAGCGACGCTGTTAAAGCTGTCAATCAAACCTGTTCCTAACGCCAGTGGGAGGGACCTCGAGGAAAGAAGGCGCCTGATTGGTCTGATATTTACATTCAGATCTTGATTTAGGGACAAAATCGTGAAATAAAAAATCCAGGATCATGTGGACGGTTCAGACCAACAGTCGACCTGGTTTCAAACAAAACAGAAAACGCACAAAGTTCTTGTAGAGCCGCAAATGCAAGGAACATCAAAATAAAAGTGAAAAATGCGTAGCTCACTCAGGCGGCCGATGTCCAAAAGCTTATTTTTTTCCAGCAAAAAAACCAAAACAAAAAACAGCCTTGCTTTGGACCACAGTACACAAAAAATAAAAAATAAAAATTCAAAAAACCAAAGCTTCAAAAAACACGAAGGGTTTTTTTTCTTTCCAAAATGTAAAAAATAAAATTAATTAATTAAAAATTAAATAAAAGCTTTTGAACATCGGCCATCTCACTTTTATTCAACCTGGTTTCGACCTGGTTTAGTCCTGGTTTAGACCTGGTTTAGACCTGGTTTAGACCTGGTTTAGACCTGGTTTAGACCTGGTTTAGACCTGCCAATTCAAAATAATAAATACAGTCTTTGGTTGTTATAAAGCGTCCGGTTGGGTCCAGTTGGGTCCAGTTGGGTTCGGTGGGGTTCTGTTGGGTTCTGTTGGGTCTGGGAGGGTCCGGTCCGGGTCCGGTCCGGGTCCGGTCCTATAGTCGGCAGGTCTGGTACTTGTTGTGCAGGGAGGGGCTGAGCTCGTAGAACAGGACGTAGGCGTTACTGCTGCGGACCTGACTGGAGGAGATCGGGTTCACCCTGAACGACAACGCAAACAACACAGGTCGTCATGACAATGAAACACGGATAATACTCCCTACAACTGTACAACAACTCACCCTTATGTCACAGATAATGCTCCCTACAACTGTACAAACACACTCACCTCTTATGTAACACAGATACCCTTATACTCCCTACAACTGTACAACAACTCACCCTTATGTAACAGATAATACTCCCTACAAGTCTAAGTCTAAAATACAGGGTGTCCCAAAAAAATTTGACATAAAAATTTGACAAAAACGCAGACCAATAATTTTGACAATTCTTGTTGAAATAATCTAAAATTTTCGCAGAATATTTAGAAACAGATCAAGATTTTATATTTAATGTTTTATTTTTGTTCTGTTTTCAGGTTGAGCCGTTTGTTTGTTTTTTTTTCATTTTGCGTTTTGGAATCTGCCTTCAATGCAAAAATTTGGAAAAACTGGCAAACAAAGTCCCATAATAAACTTGAAAAAACTGAGCTAGACTTAGTAGTTTTCGAGATAATTGCTTTTAAAATGATTTTTTTGGGACACCGTGTATTAACTGTATAAATAAAGAGTCTACGACAGGTTTCAGAGTGTGTTACGGTGACGTGGCAGAGGTGAGGTGCATTGTGGGTACCTGGTGTCGTTGTAGCTGTACCACTCGCCCAGGCCGGAGTGTTTGCAGTAGGCCGTGTAGTGCCCCCCCAGAGCGCTGCCCGTGTGATTGGACACCGCGAACAGGTTGTACACCGCCCGCTCTGGAACAAACGACAATGTCACCGTGAGAAACAGAAGAGCACTTTACAGAAGAAAAGTGAAAAACGAACTAAAATGTCACAGTGTGTTAAAGGTCCCCACATTACACCTTTCTCTCTGTTCTAATGTTTCCTCGGCACAAACGGACCTGGAGTTGTGTTTTGCTTCTTTCGCACATGTTTAAAACACACAAACCCTGCACATTTAGGAGTTTACAGGGTTCTTTTCTCAAACCGAAAAACACTGTGCCACCTTGTGATGTCATGCGGAAACTCAGGAAGTGCTCCACAGAGTCTACATGACATCATTAAACAAGGGTTGGAACAATAAATATGCAAGAGCATTCACAATTTTATCCACTTCTTTGAGTCGCTTCGTTTTATTTTCAAGCCCCAATCAGATTTTTATTTGCTATTTTTTTGTTTAATATTTGTTATTATTGTATTTTCTGCTCACGTCTTTTGCACAAACTCCTTTTTTTGTGTGTAAATTTTATTATTTTAATGTAAAAAAAAAACCCCAAAAACATCTTCACTTGAATCATTTGGATCATTTCAGCTCTGGAATTGCCGATTTCTAGTGAACTAAAAAAGGTAAAAGAAGCTGTTCACTTGGAAACTACCACTTCATGATGTCACAAAGTGGAGCAGAGCGTTTTGAGGTTTGGGGATCTAGACAGATAATAAAGACACAACTCCAGGTCTGTTTTTGAGGAGGGAACAGCTCACGGGTGGGTTTGGTTACGACACTGGAGCTTTGACAGATTTTTTTATTGGTGACTGACCGTTGGTGTCGGAGAATTCCCTCAGATCCAACTCCTTCAGGGGGAAGTCGACGTACGTGGAGAGTTTGGAGCTGCGCACGTTGGAGTCGGAAAAACGTTTCAGGTCTGAGACGAGAGAGTCAAGGAAAAAACACGACTCCACAACCATAAAAACACGTCAGTTTCATTAAAACCCGCACCTGAATGTGGGCTTTAAAACCAGGTGAGTACAGGTGTGTACACAGGTGAGTGTGTACAGGTGTGAACACAGGTGAGTGTGTACAGGTGTGAACACAGGTGAGTGTGTACAGGTGTGAACACAGATGAGTAAAAATGTGTACAGGTCAGTAAAGGTGTGAACAGGTGTGTAAAGGTGTGTGTACAGGTGTGTGTACAGGTGTGAACAGCTGAGTAAAGGTGTGTACAGGACAGTAAAGGTGTGAACAGGTGTGTGTACAGGTGTGAACACAGGCTAGTAAAGGTGTGAACACAGGCGAGTATAGGTGTGAACATAGATGAGTAAAAATGTGTACAGGTCAGTAAAGGTGTGAACAGGTGTGTAAAGGTGTGTGTACAGGTGTGAACAGCTGAGTAAAGGTGTGTACACAACAGTAAAGGTGTGAACAGGTGTGTGTACAGGTGTGAACACAGGCTAGTAAAGGTGTGAACACAGGCGAGTAAAAATGTGTACAGGTCAGTAAAGGTGTGAACAGGTGTGAACAGGTGTGTAAAGGTGTGTGTACAGGTGTGAACAGCTGAGTAAAGGTGTGAACAGGTGTGTACAGGTGTGAACACAGGTGGGTAAAGGATACGGAGCACCAGGATGCGAGGGAATCTCTGGATACTGAGGCGTTTTGTGCACTTCCTCCTGGTTTTACAGCGATCACACGTCTGCGGATAAAAGAAGAGAGACAGAGAGGACAGAGGAGAGGACAGAAGAGAGGACAGAGGGACAGAAGAGAGGACAGAAGACAGGACAGAAGAGAGACAGAAGACAGAGAGGAGAGGACAGAAGAGAGGACAGAGAAGACAGAGGACAGAGAGAGGACAGAAGACAGGACAGAGGAGAGGACAGAGGAGAGGACAGAAGAGAGGACAGAGAGAGGACAGAAGAGAGGACAGAAGAGAGGACAGAAGAGAGGACAGAAGAGAGGACAGAAGAGAGGACAGAAGAGAGGACAGAAGAGAGGACAGAAGAGAGGACAGAGGGACAGAAGAGAGGACAGTCAGACAGAGGGACAGAAGAGGACACGGTCAGCACGTAGAACCGGTGACTGCAGTATTTTGGACAGTGGGGACGTGGACGTACCGGGCTCTCGTCTCCGTCCAGCACGTCTTCTTTGGTGAAGAGCTTCAGACAGTCTCTGAGCGTCACCTCCCCGGAGCTCTTCTGTACAAACACAAACCAGTATTTTAACGTTTTCATGAGGAAATACAAAAACACTTTCGACGCACAGTATTGACTTTAAGGTGATTTAAGGTGTTCTACCTGATTTACCCTGAAAAAGACGCAGTAATCAAGTCAAAAAACACTTTGAACATCGTGCGTTACCTTTGCGATGGGGATGGACAGGTCCCAGAAGGGGTCAAACATGGTGGAGGTGGAGCCGCACACGGAGCACGTCAGACAGCTCTTCAACTGGCCCCCGAACACGTCTGCGGAGAGGCGAGCACCACGGGGTTAGACTAAACATGCGCTTAAGTTAAAAGTTAAGGTAGAAAATGTGAAATACTGTTCCTAAGGCGACCGAAAGTGTGTTTAAAGGAGAATGAAGTCAAATGAAACAGAAAACACACACCAAAGTTCTTGTAGAGGTGCAAATGCAAGGAACAGCAAAATAAAAGTGAAAAAATGCGTAACTCAGGTGGCCGATGTCCAAAAGCTTTTTAAAATTATTTTTAATTAACGTTTTTAAAAAATCCTTTGTCAGATATTCTGGGTTGCTGGGTACATGGCCTGGCAACCATTTTGTAAACTGTGGCCCAAAGCAAGAAAAATGTCTGCGAAGTTTTTTTTGCCGAAACATTAATACATTTTTTTTTTAAAGCTTTTGGACATCGCTCATTTGAGTGCGTTTTTCACTTTTATTCAAGCAGAATTAAAACCACAAGACTAATGCATAAAATAAAGTGAGTTCTTTAAATTCGCACTATGTACATTTTTGATTGAAGGTCCATCACCTGCTGGTTTCTATGGAGACGTCGCTGCTCTGCCTGGAATGTTCCGCAGTGTGACTTTAAACAACTTCACTTTACACTTATTCAATCACAGGTGGTTTTACGGCTCAAAAATACGTTGAGAAACTAAAAAAAAGCGGGGCTGCCTCTCCGTGTAACTTGGTCTACATAGAAAGGTTTAAAGCCACACTGTGAAACATTCCAGACATGTTTAACCCGCGAATGCAGCGACGTATCCACAGAAACAAACACGAAGGCGACGAACCGCGACACGGTAAAGTGAAGTTGTGGTTCTTACCCACGATGGCGCTGTTTTCTCTCTGCACGTACAGGTTCCACATCTGTCGGCTCTTCTCCTCGTCTCTGCGGCACAAGCACACTTCACCAAACAGATCAAACCAGGACTAAACCAGGACTAAACCAGGTCTAAACCAGGTCTAAACCAGAACTAAACCAGGACTAAACCAGGACTAAACCAGGTAAACTAAACCAGGTCTAAACCAGGACTAAACCAGGACTAAACCAGGACTAAACCAGGACTAAACCAGGACTAAACCAGGACTAAACCAGGTCTAAACCAGGACTAAACCAGGACTAAACCAGGACTAAACCAGGTCTAAACCAGGAAAACCAGGTAAACCAGGACTAAACCAGGTAAACCAGGACTAAACCAGGTCTAAACCAGGTCTAAACCAGGACTAAACCAGGACTAAACCAGGACTAAACTAAACCAGGACTAAACCAGGACTAAACCAGGTCTAAACCAGGTCTAAACCAGGAAAACCAGGACTAAACCAGGACTAAACCAGGACTAAACCAGGACTAAACCAGGTAAACCAGGACTAAACCAGGACTAATAAACCAGGACTAAACCAGGTAAACTAAACCAGGTCTAAACCAGGACTAAACCAGGTTAAACCAGGACTAAACCAGGACTAAAGTGAGATCAAACCAGGACTAAACCAGGACTAAAGTGAGATCAAACCAGGACTAAACCAGGACTAAACCAGGACTAAACCAGGACTAAACCAGGACTAAACAGGACTAAACCAGGACTAAACCAGGACTAAACTAGGACTATCACAGTTTTTGACTAATTTGTCAATCCTCGGCAACACGCTCTTTTTACTATTTTATTTATTTACTGAGTGCGACCTGACTGTGACCTGAGTGTGACTTAAGTGTGACTTGAGTGTGACCCTAGAGCGACGTGAGTGTGACCTGAGTGTGACGTGCGACCTGAGTGTGACGTGCGACCCGAGTGTGACGTGCGACCCGAGTGTGACCTGAATGTGACCTGAACGTGACCCGAGTGTGACCAGAGTGTGACCTGAGTGTGACGTGTGACCCAAGTGTGACCCGAGTGCGACCCGAGTGGGACCTGAGTGCGACCTGAATGTGACCTGAACGTGACCTGAACGTGACCAGAGTGCGACCAGAGTGTGACGTGTGACCTAAGTGTGACCCGAGTGCGACCCGAGTGGGACCTGAGTGGGACGTGCAACCTGAATGTGACCTGAACGTGACCAGAGTGCGACCTGAGTGTGACGTGTGACCTGAGTGTGACGTGCAACCTGAATGTGACCAGAGTGCGACCAGAGTGCGACCAGAGTGCGACCAGAGTGCGACCAGAGTGCGACGTGTGACCTGAGTGTGACGTGTGACCTGAGTGTGACGTGCGACCCGAGTGCGACCCGAGTGCGACCTGAGCTAAACAGAATGGTTCACTCATTGGGGGAGAGCGCTGAGCCGGAGCTGGACTTACGGGAGGTGGTCAAAGTCCTGCGCTGACGCCCGTGGGTGCTGCGTCGCCCGGTTCACGTCGCCGTGGAGACCGTCCAACAGGAAGCGCAGGAACTCCTGAGCGTCCTGCTGACTGGACAAACACAAACACAACAGACGCGAGGGTTAAAGTCTGAGGTGACGTCAAACCGACTCCTGAGAGCTTCAAGTCATGTTCTAACACTGCTCCCTACTAAACACACCCAGAGGTTTAAGAAAAAGAAAACCAGGACTAAACCAGGTCTAAACTAGGTCTAAACTTGGTCTAAACTTGGTCTAAACTAGGTCTAAACTAGGTCTAAACTTGGTCTCCAAACTTGGTCTCCAAACTTGGAATAAACTTGGTCTAAACTAAATCTAAACTAGGTCTAGACTTGATCTAAACCAGTTCCAAACTTGGTATATATTTGGTCTAAGTCAGGTCTAAACTAGGACTAAACCAGGTCCAAACTTGGTGTAAACCAGGTCTAAACCAGGACTAAACCAGGACTAAACCAGGACTAAACTAGGTCTAAATTTGGTGTCCAAACTTGGTCTGAATTTGGTCTAAACCAGGTCTAAACCAGGACTAAACTAGGTCTAAACTTGGTCTAAATTTGGTCTAAACCAGGTCTAAACTAGGACTAAACCAGGTCCAAACTTTGTCTAAACCAGGTCCAAACTTGGACTAAATTTGGTCTAAACCACAACTCACAGGACCAATCAGAGAATTCCTGTCTCTCACATTAATTCTGTCAAAAGAATCGAAAAGCCAAATCGATCCCAAAACCAGTATCGAAACTAGATCCCTCCAGTATCACCACATGATGACATCACAAGGTGCAGTTGTTTAAGAGAAGCACTAAGCCGCCTAAATGTGCAGGGTTTGTGTGGAAGTTTGACATGTTATTGTTTTGTCTGGAAAGTTTCGCAGTGTGGCTTTAAGCCTTTCGATCTCCACGGAGACCAAACCAGACTGAGTTACAGGTCAGATCTGTGGAGAGGGGGGGACCCCGCTCACAGTCAGAATGTCGGTTTTTCGAGGGATTTTTGAGTTTTAAAACCACCTGTGATTGAATAAATGTAAAGTCGAGCTGTTTAAAGTCACACTGTGGAACATTCCAGACGGAGCAGTGACGTCTCCATGGAAACAAGAAGGTATAAAATCACATGTCTGGGGACTCACCTGCAGCCTCCGAACTTGGGCGCGTACTGACAGATCTGTTTCCTGAAGTCTGTCGGGTTCAGAGAGTCTGAACCGACCGAAGTCCACAAGCGCTGGACCAGAGACGCGAACTCTGAAAAACAACACAAACTCTGTCAAAAAACAACACAAACTCTGTCAAAAAACAACACAAACTCTGTCAAAAAACAACACAAACTCTGTCAAAAAACAACACAAACTCTGTCAAAAAACAACACAAACTCTGTCAAAAAACAACACAAACTCTGTCCAAAAAAACAACACAAACTCTGTCAAAAAACCCAACACAAACTCTGTCAAAAAAAACCCAACACAAACTCTGTCAAAAAAAAAAAACACACAAACTCTGTCCAAAAAACAACACAAACTCTGTCAAAAAACAACACAAACTCTGTCAAAAACAACACAAACTCTGTCCAAAAAACAACACAAACTCTGTCCAAAAAAACAACACAAACTCTGTCAAAAAACAACACAAACTCTGTCAAAAAACAACACAAACTCTGTCCAAAAAAACAACACAAACTCTGTCCAAAAAAACCAACACAAACTCTGTCCAAAAAAAAACCAACACAAACTCTGTCCAAAAAAACCAACACAAACTCTGTCAAAAAACAACACAAACTCTGTCCAAAAAAAAAAAAACAAACTGTCAAAAAAACAATTGGAAATTAGGAAAAAAAAACTGCATTGAAACAAAATCCTAATTTTTTTCTCAGGTCTGGATCCTAAAAAGATCTCAGGTCCAAACCAGGTCCAAACCAGGTCCAAACCAGGTTCAAACCAGGTTCAAACCAGGTCAGAACCAAGTCCAAAACAGGTCCAACCAGGTCCAAACACATGACACATGACACACACACAAACATTAACCCCACAGTGACGCGTGTAAAAACAAAACCTCTGACCGTTACCGTCTGTGGGCTCGTCCGACTCCTTCTGACGCATTTTGGTCTTAAAATGTTTGTGTAACTCCCGACCCTGATGAGCTTCATTTGACTGGAATTCAGTCCTGGTCTTTATTGAGTCTGTGGTCTAAAGTTTTTCCTCATTCACCTCGTGGACTCAGATTATTCTCTAAATTATTCACGAAGATAAATTCATAAAAACTTTTCACAACTTTTAAACTCAGGGTAAAACTCAGGGACAGAACGGCCGTCGAGAGCATCGAAAACTAGATCTTAATTGGACTAAACCAGGTCCAAACTTGGTCTAAACCTGGTCCAAACTTGGTCTAAACCTGGTCCAAACTTGGTCTAAACCTGGTCCAAACTTGGTCTAAACCAGGTCCAAACTTGGTCTAAACCAGGTCCAAACTTGGTCTAAACCAGGTCCAAACCAGGTATAAACTTGGTCTAAACTTAGTCAAAACCTGGTCTAAACTTGGTCTAAATTTGGTCCAATCAGAGAATTTGTGTCTCACATTAGTTTTATCAAAAGAATTGAAAACCTAATCGATCCCAAAACCCGTATCAAAACTAGATCCTCATTTTCCTCAGGTCTGGATTTTTAAAAAGTCGTATTTTCAGGACAGAGCAGGACTAAACCAGGACTAAACCAGGACTAAACCAGGACTAAACCAGGACTAAACCAGGACTAAACCAGGACTAAACCAGGACAGAGCAGAACCTTTAGAGCGTCTTTAGAATGATCTGGAGCTGGATCAGAACAAGTATAAGACACAGAGACTAGTGTATGCCCGTGGACCCGGTTTGGACCCGGTTTAGACCCGGTTTAGACCCGGTTTAGACCCGGTTTAGACCCGGACCAGAGGGATTACACAGATATAAGGCCACATGGGAACAGGAAAGAAAGTTCTGCTGGATATTGTTTAAAAAAAGAGGGGTTTTATTTTCATCGTGGGATCAGAATCGGTATCGAGTATCGTTTAGTATCGTTCTGGTACCTTCCATGAGGGCGGGGGCGGGGGCGTGGGGCGAGGTCCTACGGTGGCTGCACAGGTCCAGGCGGTGCGCGCTCCTCAGGCAGTAATCTCTGAGCTCCACCGTGTTACTGAGACACTGAACCATCGAGTTCATGAAACACTGAAACACAAAAACACAAAAACAAACACGAGCGTCATGATTCACGTTAACTGGTACGTACGATTTTAAAACTTTTATGCCGGCGTTTGCTAAAGTGCACATTGTGTCGCCATGGTAACAGCTGAACAATTCACAGGCATAAATATGGATGATGTCACATATTTATTTAGTCAAACCCGACAGGAGGCGCTCACCGTGTTGCCGAGGTTCTTGAGTCCCACCAGGCCCTGAGGAGTCTTGTTCTGTTCAAACACAAAAACACACATTTGTCTTCAGTTTGTACTGAGTATTGAAGATATAAGACAGAGTCCACCAGGACCACCAGAGTCCACCAGGTCCACCAGAGTCCACCAGGACCACCAGAGTCCACCAGAGTCCACCAGAGTCCACCAGGACCACCAGAGTCCACCAGAGTCCACCAGAGTCCACCAGAGTCCACCAGAGTCCACCAGGACCACCAGAGTCCACCAGAGTCCACCACCAGAGTCCACCAGAGTCCACCAGAGTCCACCAGAGTCCACCAGAGTCCACCAGAGTCCACCAGAGTCCACCAGAGTCCACCAGGACCACCAGAGTCCACCAGAGTCCACCAGAGTCCACCAGAGTCCACCCAGAGTCCACCAGAGTCCACCAGAGTCCACCAGAGTCCACCAGAGTCCACCAGAGTCCACCAGAGTCCACCAGAGTCCACCAGAGTCCACCAGAGTCCACCAGGACCACCAGAGTCCACCAGAGTCCACCAGGACCACCAGAGTCCACCAGAGTCCACCAGAGTCCACCAGAGTCCACCAGAGTCCACCAGAGTCCACCAGAGTCCACCAGAGTCCACCAGAGTCCACCAGAGTCCACCAGAGTCCACCAGAGTCCACCAGGACCACCAGAGTCCACCAGAGTCCACCAGAGTCCACCAGAGTCCACCAGAGTCCACCAGAGTCCACCAGAGTCCACCAGAGTCCACCAGGACCACCAGAGTCCACCAGAGTCCACCAGAGTCCACCAGAGTCCACCAGAACCACCAGAGTCCACCAGGACCACCAGAGTCCACCAGAGTCCACCAGGACCACCAGAGTCCACCAGGACCACCAGAGTCCACCAGAGTCCACCAGGACCACCAGAGTCCACCAGAGTCCACCAGAGTCCACCAGAGTCCACCAGAGTCCACCAGGACCACCAGAGTCCACCAGAGTCCACCAGGTCCACCAGAGTCCACCAGAGTCCACCAGAGTCCACCAGAGTCCACCAGAGTCCACCAGGACCACCAGAGTCCACCAGAGTCCACCAGAGTCCACCAGGACCACCAGAACCACCAGAGTCCACCAGGACCACCAGAGTCCACCAGACCAGAGTCCACTAGGACCACCAGAGTCTGACCAGAACTTTAAACTCCATAAACATGATCTGAGTTTCTGTGACGAGGGAAACATTCTGTGGTTCTGACCTCTGACCCCTCGAGTCCCAACTGTGACATTTTACGAGTTCATAAAAGAAACAAGATCGACAACAGGACTAAACCAGGACTGAACCAGGACTAGAACCAGAACTAAACCAGGACTAAACCAGGACTAAACCAGGACTAAACCAGGACTAAACCAGGACTAAACCAGGACTAAAGGTTTAATGCCGTACTGTGGAACATTCCGGACAAGTCCAGTGTAGAAAATCTGCACACTGAGCATTTTTAAAGGCTCGGATTAGACTTTGGATTAATAAAACAAAGCGACGCAGCAGAAACACGAGCGTGGGCGTGAGCGTTTGACGAGGAGACGACACAAAAACGCCGTTTAAAGCTGGTTTTGTGTGTTTTGTGGAAGCCCCGCCCCCTCAGGTGACTTGTGGGGACAGGTGTAAGTGGGTCAGTGAGCGTAGGGGCCGCGGGGGGGTGTTTACGAGCGCGTTATGTCATCTCCTCTGCGCGGTTTCACCTATGGATGTGACGATAACGACGCCATAAACCGATAATGTGCTAATCTGTAACGATAATGTGAAGAAGGACGTTTTGTTTTAAAGAAAGAAAAAGGTCGAGATAAAAACGACTTTAAAAGGTCGTCTGGTGCACAAACCGACGCCTGCACCGAGCTGCAGGTCCAGGTCTACTGCTGCTCCCAGACCAAGGGGACCAAGTCTTTGACCTCAAGTCCGAGTCAAGTCCCAAGTCAAATACAGACAAGTCCAAGTCGAGTCTCGAGTCACTGGTCCATAAGTCCAAGTCGAGTCCAAGTCGAGTCTCAAGTCACTGGTCCATAAGTCCAAGTCAAGTCCAAGGCATCTGCTTTGAGCTTCAAGTCATTTCAAGTCACAGGCTTCAAGTCCGAGTCAAGTCCCAAACCAGGTCTAAAGCAGAACTAAAATCAGGACTAAACCTGAATTAAAATCAGGACTAAAACCAGATCTAAACCAAGTCACAGGCCTCAAGTCCGAGTCAAGTCCATGGCGTCTGCTTTGAGCTTCAAGTCATTTCAAGTCTTTAAAGAGAACCAATTGCAGCTTCGATTTTTGCAATTTATATGAATTTTAAACTAAATTGTAATTAAAAAAATAATGGATTTGTTTTGTTTATTTATTTATTTATTTTTTACGTCTTGTCAAGATCTTAGAGTGAATCATTATAGTTAGAATAGAAAGAATTCAGATTTAAAAGTGCTTGAAGTCTGTTCAAGTCACAGGCCTCAAGTCTGAGTCAAGTCCCAAACCAGGTCTAAAGCAGAACTAAAATCAGGACTAAAACTAGGTCTAAACCAGGTCTAAACCAGGACTAAACCAGGACTAAACTATGTCTAAACCAGGTGTGAACCAGGTCTAAATCAAGTCACAGGCCTCAAGTCCGAGTCAAGTCCCAAAACAGGTCTAAACCAGAACTAAAACTAGGACTAAACTAGGTCTAAACCAGGTCTAAACCAGGACTAAACCTGAATTAAAATCAGGACTAAAACCAGATCTAAACCAAGTCACAGGCCTCAAGTCCGAGTTAAATCCTGAGTCACCGACCTTCAAGTCCAAGTCGAGTCCCAAGTCTTAGTCCATTTTATCCAGTCGAGTCTCAAGTCCTAAAAAATAGTGATTCAAGTCGTGACTCGAGTCCAAGTCACGACTCCCAAGTCCAAACCTCCTCAATAAACAGACTTTTCATTCATACGTTTGAGTCACTTTTTTTATTATGAGTCGGTTTACGTGTCCAAAACTCCAAACGCTCTGCTCCACACTCCCACTTCATGACATCATAAGGTGGAACAGAACATTTAGAGCTTCGCAGATGTAAACAGACGAATAATAAAGAGTGACTCAAACGTGTGAATGAAACAAACACAAGTCCAGCTCTGTTTTTTTTGAGGAGGAAACATTAGAACACGACTTGCAGCTCACAGGGGTCAGTTTGCGTAATAGAAGCTTTAATTTTAGAATTTCTGGAAAAGTCGTTTGGAAAAGTTTACGGAAAATTCACTTCTGAGAAAAAGAGCTCGAAAACAGGTTGGAAAAGTGAGGCCGTGCTGGTGCGTGCTGGTGCTTACATAACAGAACACGATGAGCTGCTTCACACCATCACAGATAAGAGTCGTGTGTTTGGACATGTGGAACTGTGTGTCTTTTGTTTTTCAAAATAAATGAAAAAACAGATAATGATTCATTTTTTCAGTTTTTTACAGATTCTGATGAAGCTTTGTGCTGAATTTTGTTTTTCCGCAAATTATTTTATTTGTATAATTTTGTTACTCGAGTAAAAGTACCTATATAAAAATTTGCTTAAAGAGTAAAAAGTATTTCATGCAGATTTTGAGATTCAATAAAGCTTCAAATTTATTGATTCTGAATTTTGTTCTTTTCAGTATTTGCAGTACTGTAAATGTACTGGAGTAAAAAGTACACGTAGCTCTTTGCAGAAGTGGAAGAAGTACTCACTTTTGTTTTACGTAAAAGTACAGATACTGGAGCAAAGACCTACTCAAGTAAAAGTATCACATGCAAAAAAAGTACTCCAGTAAAAGTATCTATTTAAAAATGTACTTCAAGAGTAAAAACTATTTTGTGCAGATTGAGATTCAATAAAGCTTCAACTTTATTGAATTTTGTTTTCAACAGAAGCATTTTTTCCACAACCGTTTTTATTATTTCTATATTTTTATGTTAAAAAATAAATTAAAAACTTAAAAATAAACTTTTTCAACAGATTTCAAAATACTTTTACTTTTAAGCCTTGTTAAAAAATGTAGTGGAGTACAAAGTACACGCAGCTCTTGGCCGCGGTGCAAGAAGTACTCACTTCAGTTATGTAAGTAAAAGTACAGGTACTGGAGCAAAGACATACTCGAGTACAAGTAAAAGTATCAAAGTACTTGTTTAAAAATGAACTTAAAGAGTCAAAAGTATTTCAGATGTACAGATTCTGATGAAGCTTCGTGCTGAATTTTGTTTTTCCACAACTGTTTTTATTTGTATAACTTAGTTACTCGAGTAAAAGTATTTAAAAATGTACTTAAAGAGTAAAAAGTATTTGACGCAAATAAAGCTTCAAATTTATAATTTAGAATTTTGTTCAATAGAAGCAAAACTGTTTTTATTATTTCTATATTTTTGCTCATATTATGAACGAGTTAAAATTTTTTTTTTTTCAGCAAGTTTCAAAATACTTTTACTTTTCAGTCCAGTTCAAAAATGTAGTGAAGTAGAAAGTACACGCAGCTCTTGGTGGTGGTGCAAGAAGTACTCACTTCAGTTATGTAAGTAAAAGTACAGATACCAGAGCAAAAGTATCAAAGTACCAGTTTAAAAATGTACTTTCGTGCAGATTTTTAGATTTACTAATACTTCAAATTTACAGACTCTGATAAAGTTTTGTGCTGAATTTAGTTTTTTATGCAACTGTTTTTATTTATTTTCGCTTTTTACAACAGTTTAAGAAGTACTCACTTTTGTTACTTAAGAAAAAGTACAGATACCGGAGCAAAGATACTCGAGTAAAAGTATTTATAAAAGTCAAAGTGTTTGTTTAAAAATTAACTTTTAAACAAACACGCAGCTCTTGGAGGTGTAACTCACTGCAGTTACGTGGGTAAAAGTACACACACAAAGACATACTCGAGTAAAAGTAAAAGTATTACATGCAAAAAAAACTACTTCAAAATACTTTTACTTTTCAGGCCCGTTCAAAAGTGGAGTGGAGTAGAAAGTACACGCAGCTCTTCTCAAATGAAGTGAAGTAAAAGTAAAAAGTATGCAATGTCAAAAGTACGCAAGTAAAGTACAGATACGTAAAAGCACAGTACTTTTACTACACTTCCTGCAGGACCGTGCGTACCTGTGCGTACCGTGCGTGTACCTGTGCACCTGTCTGCGTAGAACTATGCACCTGTCTGCGTGTACCTGCGTGTACCTGTGCACCTGTCTGCGTGTACCTGTGTACCTGTCTGCGTATAACTATGCACCTGTCTGCGTGTACCTGTGTACCTGTGCACCTGTCTGCGTGTACCGTGCGTGTACCTGTGCACCTGTCTGCATGTACCTGTGTACGTGTACGTGTGCTCGTACCTTGCTCTGGCTGATGATAAGTCCTCTGAAGGTGGAGATGAGCGCGGTGCGGGACAGGACCGGGCTCCTCCTCCTCTCCGCGGGCTCCAGAGGCTCCGCGGCGGGTCGCTCCTCCGTCACCGTGTACGAGTGACGCAGCGACGGCATGATTCTATCCGAAGGGCCGCAGAAAAGGACGCGCGGGGAGGACGTGAGGACGTGAGCGCGTACGGGGCCGAGAACACGAGTGACGCGAGTGCGGAGCGCAGAGGAGTTTTTAGAGCGAGAGGACAAGCCCCGCCCCCTCCCGTTGTCCCGCCCCGCCCCCTCGTGTGCGTGAGGTCAGCGTGAGGCGTTCGCGGGCGCGCGGAGATCAAGGGCGTGTGCGACTTTGGTGCGTTTGGTGCGTCGTAAAGTGGAAGATATTTTTTAATGAACGTGACAGTGGCGCGTGGCGTCAGAGCGCACGTATGTAAATGACACGTGACATGCAGATTAAACTAAAAATAACAACAAACTAATAAAGCGCAAAAGAATCAATGAAATAAAGAAAGAAAGTGTTTAACAAAAGCCACGAGGAGAATAATAATAGATTTATTACTACTACTACTACTACTACTACTACTACTACTACTACTACTACTACTACTACTACTACTACTACTGCTACTACTACTGCTACTACTACTACTACTACTAACTACTACTACTACTACTACTACTACTACTACTACTACTACTACTACTACTACTACTACTACTACTACTACTACTACTACTACTACTACTACTACTACTACTACTACTACTACTACTACTACTACTACTACTACTACTACTACTACTACTACTACTACTACTACTACTACTGCTACTACTACTACTACTACTACTACTAACTACTACTACTACTACTACTACTACTACTACTACTACTACTACTACTACTACTACTACTACTACTACTACTACTACTACTACTACTAATAATAATAATAATAATTATTATTATTATTATACTGCTACTGCTACAAGTACTACTATTACTACAGTAACAGAACTGCAACTTTAAAACTCTGACTCCAGTCTGAGCTTCAACTCATGTTCTACTGTTCTGATGTTCTACTGTTCTGATGTTCTGATGTTCTGATGTTCTAATGTTCAGATGTTCTAATGTTCAGATGTTCTGATGTTCTACTGTTCTAATGTTCAGATGTTCTGATGTTCAGATGTTCTGATGTTCTGATGTTCTACTGTTCTGATGTTCTGATGTTCTGATGTTCAGATGTTCTGATGTTCTGATGTTCTGATGTTCCTGGTCACACAGAGTTCGACTTGTGTTTGTTTCATTTGTGTTTGTTTCTTTATTATTCGTTCGTCTTCGTGAGTTCAGTGTGAATCTGCAGGTTTGTGATTTAAACAGAAACTTTGTGAAGAAGAAACATCAGAACAGATCTGAGATCAGCTCTGTAACATCGTCCATGTTCTTCTTCTTCTCTGGGGTCGGGTCTCGGGGGCATCAGTCTGAGCACAGACTCCCAGACTTCCCTCACCCCAGACACTTCCTCCAGCTCCTCTGGGGGACCCTGAGGCGTTCTCCTCCCTGAACCTCCATCTTCACCCGGTGGAGGTTTGAGTCTGAATGATCCTGGAGCTGTTCTGTTGGGACTTCAGGTCACTCGAGACAAACAGGACCTGGAGTCAGACTGAGGGAGGTTCAGAAGCCACAGTCAGGTCGGTGATGTCGCTCAGATCAGCGTCACCAGGACCACACCTCGCCATCGAGCTCTCACCTCAGGTCTGGTGGTCTGGTCTTTCCTCACGGGGTCCGGTCGGGCTCAGGTCAAAGGAACGACCTGAGGCTGACCTCCTGTGGACCTGCCGCCCGCTGGAGGATCCACAAGGGGCCGGTGCAGAGGAATCTGTGCTGCAGTCGAAGGTACGAGTCTCGACGACCGGATCCACGGACACGAAGACTCGATCTGCAAGTTCAGATTCGAAATTATGTAAACGTCACCTGAGTCCTCAAGATTCAAGGAAAACATGATCACACACACACGGTAAATACTGGTGCAGAGTGTGACCCGTGACCTGAGTGTGACAGACGACCTGAGTGTGACCGATGACCTGAGTGTGACCCGTGACCTGAGTGTGACAGACGACCTGAGTGTGACAGACGACCTGAGTGTGACTGACGACCTGAGTGTGACAGACGACCTGAGTGTGACTGACGACCTGAGTGTGACCGACTGTGTGACTGACGACCTGAGTGTGACTGACGACCTGAGTGTGACAGACGACCTGAGTGTGACGACCTGAGTGTGACTGACGACCTGAGTGTGACAGACGACCTGAGTGTGACCCGTGACCTGAGTGTGACAGACGACCTTAGTGTGACCGGTGACCTGAGTGTGACCGACGACCTGAGTGTGACCGGTGACCTGAGTGTGACCGACGACCTGAGTGTGACCGGTGACCTGAGTGTGACCGACGACCTGAGTGTGACCGGTGACCTGAGTGTGACCGATGACCTGAGTGTGACCGGTGACCTGAGTGTGCCACATCTCACCATTGTTCCATCCAGAAAGTTATTTATGTTTGTGTGTGTTTTGTATGAAAGTGTTTTTTTTGTTTGTTTGTTTGTTTGTTTGTTTTTTCATGTTTGTGTGTTTTGTATGAAAGTGTGTGTGTTTTTTGTTTGTTTTTTTTTGTTTTTTTTGTTTGTTTTTTTTTCATGTTTGTGTGTGTTTTGTATGAAAGTGTTTTTTTTTTTTTTTGTTTGTTTGTTTGTTTGTTTGTTTTTCATGTTTGTGTGTTTTGTATGAAAGTGTGTGTGTTTTTTTTATTTGTTTGTTTTTGTTTTTTTTCATGTTTGTGTGTTTTGTATGAAAGTGTGTGAGTTTTTTGTTTTTTATTTCATGTGTATTTCTGGTCGTGTATTTTTATTTATTTTTTATTCCAGCACATGACTCGACTCCAGCGACCGACTGTCATGAAAAAAGAACGTGTAATTCTTCATTAGGGTTAAAATTTGAAGTTTTAAAACACAAAAAATAAAAAAATAAAATCCCGTGGAGGTCAAACGTGGTCAAAGTTCCCTGAGGTCATGAGGAGTTAAAGTCGTATTGTGAAACATTCCAGCTCAGGTCAAACCGTCATGAGGCAAAAATGTGACAGACTCAACCAGAAAAATGACATAATGCAGCTTTAAAGCCCAGAGACAGGACCGCCCCTGTCAGTCTGTGTGTAATTATACTGCGATTACACAGGTATGTGAGAGAGTACACACCAAAGTACTGCGACTGCGTGAGAGTACTCTGAATAATGCAGTAATTATACAAGTGAGGTCATGTGACACGTCAGAGAGAAACACACACGAACAGACGGAGAGAAAGAAAGAAAGAGTGAAGGAGAGAGTGAAGGAGAGAAGGAGAAGGAGAGAAGGAGAAAAGGGCAGAGAGAGAAAAGGAGCAACAAAGAGAGGGAGAAGGACAAAAAGAGAAAGAAAGAGAAATGAAGGAGAGAAAAAGAGAGAGGGACAAAGGGAGAGGAGAGAGAGAAAAGGGGTGAGAGAGAAGAGAGGGAGAGAAAAGACACTATAATCTAATCCAGAGAAAGAGAGAGGGAGAGAAGAGAGAGAGGAATAGAGGAGAGAGAGAAGGAAAGAGGAGAGAGAGGGAAAGAGAGAGCAGAGGAGAAAAGGAGAGAAAGAGGAGAGAGGGAGAGTGTGGAAAGAGAGAGGGGGAGAAGGAGAGAGGAAAGACAGAAGGAGAAAGGGGGAGGAGAAGGAGAGAAAGACACTGTAATTCAACCCAGAGAAAGAGAGATGGAAAGAGGGAGAGAGAGAGAGAAAGAGATGAAGAGAGGAGAAAGAGAGGAGAGAGAGAGAGAGAGAGAGGAGTGAGGGAGAAAGACAAGGAGGAGAGAAGAGGAGAGAAAGACACTGTAATCCAACCAAGAGAAAGAGAGAAGGAGAGAGAGATGAGAGAGGAGAGAAGAGGAGAGAGAGAGGGAGAGAAGGAGAGAAATGAAGGGGAAGGAGAGAAAGAAAAAAGAAAGAGAGAGGGGAGTGAGGGAAAGAAGAGGAGAGATGGAGAGAAAGACACTGTAATCCAACCAAGAGAAAGAGAGAAGGAGAGAGGAAGAGGGAGGAGAGAGAGAGAGAGAAGGAGAGGGAGAAGGAGAGGAAGAGAGGGGGAGAGAGGGAGAGAGATTAGAGAGAAGGAGAGAAAGAAAGAAGGAGAGAAAGTTAGAAAGGGAGGGAGAGGAGAAGGGGGGAGGAGAAGGAGAGAAAGAGGTGAGAGAGAAGAGAGGGAGAGAAAGACACTGTAATTCAACCCGGAGAAAGAGAGAAGGAGAGAAGAGAGAGATGGAGAGAAAAACACTGTAATCCATCCTGGAGAAAGAGAGACGGAGAGAGGGAAAGAGAGAGAAAGGAGAGGAGAGAGAGATGAAGAGAGGAGAAAGAGAGAAGAGAGGGAGAGAAAGACACTGTAATCCAACCCGGAGAAAGAGAGAAGGAGAAAGGGAAAGAGAGAGAAAGGAGAGGAGAGAGAGATGAAGAGAGGAGAGAGGAGAAAGAGAGAAGAGAGGGAGAGAAAGACACTGTAATCCAACCCAGAGAAAGAGAGAAGAAAGAAAGAGAGAGAGAGAGGGAGTGACAGAGGAGAGGTGTTTCCCTGACCTTCTTCTGGGGACACGAGGAGGAGTCCCTGTATGTGAGGTCAGTGTGTGTGTGTGTGTGTGTGTGTGTGTGTGTGTGTGTGTGCGTGTGTGTGTGCGTGTGTGTGTGTGTGCGTGTGTGTGTGTGTGTGTGCGTGTGCGTGTGTGTGTGTGTGTGTGTGTGTGTGTGTGTGTGTGTGTGTGTGTGTGTGTGCGTGTGTGTGTGTGTGTGTGCGTGTGCGTGTGTGTGTGTGTGTGTGTGTGTGTGTGTGTGTGTGTGTGTGTGTGCGTGTGTGTGTGTGTGTGTGTGTGCGTGTGTAATCCTCTGAGTCACACACTGACCTCAAAACACAAAGAAAAACAAAGAAAGACAAATAGGCGTTGTTAAAGTTCTGTTCTGTGTCTAGTTTCCACAGTTCTTTTGTTTCACTCTGGGATATTTCTGCTCTAATTTGGTGTTTTTGTCACAAACAACTGTCCAATCAGAGGGCGGCGCGAGCGTCACGTGACTCTCTCATTTGTGTTGCCAGGTTCAGTGCAGAAATCCAGTTGGTCCGAGCCTGAAACGTCTGAGGGTCTGTGTCGGGGGGGGTAAAGTTTTTGGCTCGCGGGCCACATAGGGTCCTAAAATGTGCCTGAAGGGCCGGACAGGAGACAGGACATGACGTGTTCAGAGCCCGGCTCCACTGCACTTGTATTTACGCTCATGTAGGACGTGTTCTGCACTGCGCATTGCAACTATTGGACGTGTAAGTTTCAGAAAACATAAAAAGAGAATGAGTTCTGCTCCTGTGCTCACCACAGACGAGTGTGAGTCTCATGAAGAAACACACCACGAGGTTCATGTAGTAAACCCAGACCATTAAAATGTTCCATGTGTTCAGATTTATAACACAGCATCTATAAGTGTTTTGACTTCACCTTAAACCCACTCAAAACAGAAACAGTGCAGCCTTATGTCTTGAACACTTCTACCTCACTCATGGTCCGAACACACTGCCCGAAAATGACTCCTGTCATTAGCGAGTCTGTAAGAACACTTTCCCATAAAACATTGCGGGAAACGCCGGAAATACAGGAAAAATAAAACATCAACAAGGTTTATAATTGTAATTTATTCAAGTTCGGCGGGTTGGATTAACAGGGCTGTAGTTTGCCCCTGGTCTAAGGTCACGTTTACACTCAAACGAATCATCGTATCTGAAACAATCGGTGTCCACACTCGTCGTTTCTGTGTCCGTGAGTTTTCTCCATCCACGCAGCTTTGAGCACATTTGTTTACATTTTACAGAAACTAAACTTAAACCACATGACTCATTTCCATAAACTAATGTGTGTGAGAAAAACAGTTGTTTCTTGTGTCTGATGTGGTTCAGTTTGTGTTGGACTAAAGACACAGTGACTCAGTGGAATATGAGTGTTCTCCCTGTGACAGAGGGGTGTTCTCTCTGTGACAGAGGGGTGTTCTCTCTGTGACAGAGGGGTGTTCTCTCTGCGACAGAGGGGTGTTCTCTCTGTGTCAGAGGGGTGTTCTCTCTGTGACAGAGGGGTGTTCTCTCTGTGACAGAGGGGTGTTCTCTCTGTGTCAGAGGGGTGTTCTCTGTGTGTGTTCAGAGGGGTGTTCTCTCTGTGTCAGAGGGGTGTTCTCTCTCTGTGACAGAGGGGTGTTCTCTCTGCGACAGAGGGTGTTCTCTCTGTGTCAGAGGGGTGTTCTCTCTGTGTCAGAGGGGTGTTCTCTCTCTGTGACAGAGGGGTGTTCTCTCTCTGTGTCAGAGGGTGTTCTCTCTGCGACAGAGTGGGTGTTCTCTCTGCGACAGAGGGGTGTTCTCTCTGTGTCAGAGGGGTGTTCTCTCTGTGTCAGAGGGGTGTTCTCTCTGTGTGACAGAGGGGTGTTCTCTCTGTGTGACAGAGGGGTGTTCTCTCTGTGTCAGAGGGGTGTTCTCTCTGCGACAGAGGGGTGTTCTCTCCTGTGACAGAGGGGTGTTCTCTCTGTGTGACAGAGGGGTGTTCTCTCTGTGTGACAGAGGGGTGTTCTCTCTGTGACAGAGGGGTGTTCTCTCTGTGTCAGAGGGGTGTTCTCTCTGTGTGACAGAGGGGTGTTCTCTCTGTGTGACAGAGGGGTGTTCTCTCTGTGACAGAGGGTGTTCTCTCTGTGTCAGAGGGGTGTTCTCTCTCTGTGACAGAGGGGTGTTCTCTCTGTGTCAGAGGGGTGTGTTCTCTCTGTGACAGAGGGGTGTTCTCTCTGTGTGACAGAGGGGTGTTCTCTCTCTGTGACAGAGGGTGTTCTCTCTGTGTCTGTGACAGAGGGGTGTTCTCTCTCTGTGTGACAGAGGGGTGTTCTCTCTGTGTGTCAGAGGGTGTTCTCTCTGTGTGACAGAGGGGTGTTTCTCTCTGTGTGACAGAGGGGTGTTCTCTCTGTGTCAGAGGGTGTTCTCTCTGTGTGACAGAGGGGTGTTCTCTCTGTGTGTCAGAGGGGTGTTCTCTCTGTGTCAGAGGGGTGTTCTCTCTGTGTGACAGAGGGGTGTTCTCTCTGTGACAGAGGGGTGTTCTCTCTGTGTGACAGAGGGTGTTCTCTCTGTTGTCAGAGGGGTGTTCTCTCTGTGTGACAGAGGGGTGTTCTCTCTGTGTCAGAGGGGTGTTCTCTCTGTCAGAGGGTGTTCTTCTGTGACAGAGGGGTGTTCTCTCTGTGACAGAGGGGTGTTCTCTCTGTGACAGAGGGGTGTTCTCTCTGTGACAGAGGGGTGTTCTCTCTGTGTCAGAGGGGTGTTCTCTCTGTGTCAGAGGGGTGTTCTCTCTGTGACAGAGGGGTGTTCTCTCTGTGTCAGAGGGGTGTTCTCTCTGTGTCAGAGGGGTGTTCTCTCTGTGTCAGAGGGGTGTTCTCTGTGTGTCAGAGGGGTGTTCTCTCTGTGTGACAGAGGGGTGTTCTGCTGATGCTCAGTCTGTTCTGTGTTTCTGTCGTGTTGTTGGTTCATGTGAAACTTGTCACACATTATACGTGTGCAGGTCGTACACACAGACACACGTTTATGTGAACAGACACATATTGTGTGTCTTAGTGTTTTCACACAGTCCCCGTCACATCTGGACCAACATGAAGTCGTGGAGCTGGAGGCACCAGGTCGTTCAGACTCTGGAGACGTTTAACATCAGATTAATGTGAACGAACCACTCACATACACACTAGTGTGAACAGGGCCTGAGAGAAAATGCTTTGTGGTGCCGCTTTGTCCAGAATAAACAATAAATCAGAATGTCTCAGTGTGATTCGTTTTATTTCCAAAACAAATAAACCAAACATGAAAGTGAAAATAATAAATGAATAAAAATGTTAAAACATAAACACAACAAACATGAATCTAAACAAAGACGAGTCCAACTGCAGACGGAACCTGAACTGACACAGAGAGAGAAAGAGTAATAGTAAGGAAGTGCGTGTTGGCATGCTAGTTGTTGCTGGTGGTTGTGGGTTTGAGGTTTCGTGTTTTATGATGTGGAGCTGAGAGTTTATGATCATGTCATTATTATTATGATTATGATTTTTATGATTATGATGATTATTATTATCACCTCTTGTTGTTACGTAAAACGACAAAGTTCAACTGATAAAATAAAAAAATTGACACATGGAGAGAAAGAAAAGAGAGGGGGGGAGAAGGAGAGAAGAGAGGGAGATTGAAAGAAAAAGACAGAAAGAAAGACGACAGGGAGAGAAAGGGGGAGGAGGAGAGAGAGAAGAGAGACAGAGAGAGAGAAAGAAGGAGAGAGAAAGAGACAGTAGGACAGAAAGAGAGAAGGAGAAAGAAGAGAGAAAGGAAGACAGAAAGAGCGAAGGAGAGAAGGCAAGAAGAAGAGAAAGAGACAAGGAGAGAGAGAAGGAGAAAAAGAAAGAAGGACAGAAGAAGAGAGGAGAGAAGGAAAGAGAAGGAGAGAAAATGGAGAAAACCCAGGAGGAAAGTGACACGTCGCACTTTTCCCTCTGACATTATTATCAAGTGTTTAACGTCGGATCATGAGGAAGTGTGTGTTAGCATGCTAGTTGTTCTCTTAATCTCTTCACGGTGAATATTCAGGAGGCACCGAACGAGAAAGGAACGAGAGGAAGAACTTTGGACGCCTGTAAACTTTTTAAAAACTCACTAAGTCTGTTTTATTTTTACGATCTGACGTCCGTAAAAAAATAAAAACGAGGAAACGGCGTTAAAAGTTTGTGCGTTTGTGAGTTTGTGGTTTTGTGAGTTTGTGAGTTTGTGGTTTTGTGAGTTTGTGAGTTTGTGCGTTTGTGCGTTTGTGGTTTTGTGAGTTTGTGAGTTTTGTGAGTTTGTGGTTTTGTGAGTTTGTGAGTCTCTGGTTTTGAAGACGTTGTGTGGATGATTGACACTTTGATCAGACGTGACTTTATTCTTCTGTGATTAGTGTTTTTATTGTTTTATCTGTTGTGTAAGACACAAAGTGCAGCTCATAAACCTCTGAACGTTCTGCTGCTGCTGTGTAAACCGTCTGACATCACAGGGCCCTTGTGTCGTCTGGACTTTTTTAAATCACAAAAATCATCTAAAACAACTCCCAGGTGCTTAAATGTTCCACAGTGTGACTTTAAACAGCTCCACTTTACATTTATTCAGTCACAGGAAGTTTTAAAGCTCAGAAATACCAAGAAAAACAAAACAAACATTGTGACTGAGCGGAGTCGCCTCTCCACAGATCTGACCTGGAACTGCGCCTGGTTTCGTTTCCATGGAGATAGAAAGGTTTAAAGCCGCACTGTGGAACATTCCAGACAAAACGACAACAGCTGCATGGAGAAAAGCGTTTGAAGGAGCCTCCAGCAGAAAAGTTGCACAGTGCAGCTTTAAAGTTACGGGATATTCTAGGTTTTCTCATGTGTGCGTGTTTGAGTCATCTAGAGATCTCTCCTGTAACCTGACAGAGCCACTGCTCCAGTTCCTCGTCTGTTACAAATAAGAGACAGAAAAACACCGTCCTGGGTCCTATTCAAACCCTCCTCACTGTTAGCAGTACGAGGCTCCGCCCACAAACCTACGTCACTCATGCTCCCGCAGTACGAGTCTGTACGAGGCTCCGCCCACAAACCTACGTCACTCATGCTCCCGCAGTACGAGTCTGTACGAGGCTCCGCCCACAAACCTACGTCACTCATGCTCCCACAGTACGAGTCTGTACGAGGCTCCGCCCACAAACCTACGTCACTCATGCTCCCACAGTACGAGTCTGTACGAGGCTCCGCCCACAAACCTACGTCACTCATGCTCCCACAGTACGAGTCTGTACGAGGCTCCGCCCACAAACCTACGTCACTCATGCTCCCACAGTACGAGTCTGTACGAGGCTCCGCCCTGAGATTTCGTACAGTAAAGTTTTGTGTTTGTTCGTACATGAGCTCTGTGTCGTGGGTCTGGGTCTGGGTCTGGTCTGGGTCCTGGGTCTGGGTCTGGGTCTGGGTCTGGGTCTGAGTCTGGGTCTGGTCTGGGTCTGAGTCTGGGTCTGGGTCTGGTCTGGGTCTGGTCTGAGTCTGGGTCTGGGTCTGTCTGGTCTTGGTCTGGTCTGGTCTGGGTCTGGTCTGGGTCTGGGTCTGGGTCTGGGTCTGGGTCTGGGTCTGGTCTGGGTCTGAGTCTGGGTCTGGGTCTGGGTCTGGGTCTGGGTCTGGTCTGGGTCTGAGTCTGGGTCTGGTCTGGGTCTGGGTCTGGGTCTGGGTCTGGTCTGTCTGAGTCTGGGTCTGGGTCTGGTCTGAGTCTGGGTCTGGTCTGGGTCTGGTCTGGGTCTGGGTCTGAGTCTGGGTCTGGTCTGGGTCTGGTCTGGTCTGGTCTGGGTCTGGGTCTGAGTCTGGGTCTGGTCTGGGTCTGGTCTGGTCTGTCTGGTCTGGGTCTGGTCTGGGTCTGAGTCTGGGTCTGGGTCTGGTCTGGGTCTGGGTCTGAGTCTGGGTCTGGGGGTCTGGGTCTGGTCTGGGTCTGAGTCTGGGGTCTGGTCTGGGTCTGGTCTGGGTCTGGTCTGGGTCTGGTCTGAGTCTGGGTCTGGTCTGGTCTGGGTCTGAGTCTCTGGGTCTGGTCTGGGTCTGGTCTGGGTCTGGGTCTGGTCTGGGTCTGAGTCTGGGTCTGGTCTGGTCTGGTCTGGGTCTGGTCTGGGTCTGGTCTGGGTCTGGTCTGGGTCTGGTCTGGTCTGGGTCTGGTCTGGGTCTGGTCTGGGTCTGGGTCTGGGTCTGGGTCTGGGTCTGAGTCTGGGTCTGGTCTGGGTCTGGTCTGGGTCTGGTCTGGGTCTGGTCTGAGTCTGGGTCTGGTCTGGGTCTGGTCTGGGTCTGGGTCTGGTCTGTCTGGTCTGGGTCTGAGTCTGGGTCTGGTCTGGGTCTGAGTCTGGGTCTGGTCTGGGTCTGGGTCTGGTCTTGGTCTGGGTCCTGGTTTGTCTTTATTAAACCTGTTCATGTTTTGGGCGAGAAAACTGCATTTTCAACACAACAAAAGAAACATGATGATACACAAATACACAACACACAACTACACAATACTACACAATACTACACAATACTACACAATACTACACAATACACAAGAGAGTACAAGTACACACAAGTACACAAAAGTACACAACTATTGCCATTCAAAATGATCTTCTGTTTTAAAGAGGGTGTGTGTAATAGTTGTGTACTTGTGTGTAATAGTTGTGTACTTGTGTGTAATAGTTGTGTACTTGTGTGTAATAGTTGTGTAGTGTTGTGTACTTGTGTGTAATAGTTGTGTACTTGTGTGTAATAGTTGTGTACTTGTGTGTAATAGGTGTGTACTTGTGTGTAATAGTTGTGTAGTGTTGTGTACTTGTGTGTAATAGTTGTGTACTTGTGTGTAATAGTTGTGTAGTGTTGTGTGTGTGTAATAGTTGTGTACTTGTGTGTAATAGTTGTGTAGTGTTGTGTACTTGTGTGTAATAGTTGTGTAGTGTTGTGTACTTGTGTGTAATAGTTGTGTAGTGTTGTGTACTTGTGTGTAACTGTACTCTCTTGTGTGTAATGGTTATGTGGTGTTGTATAAGTTCTTTGTGTACTGTGGGTCAAGTACTTGGAAGTACTCAGAGCGTGTACTGCAAATGTGTGTGTGTGTGTGTGTGTGTGTGTGTACATGACACACACACACACACACACACACCTGAGTAACCTGAGAAAGAGAGAGAAGAGAAAGAAAGAAAGAAAGAAGGGAGGAGGGAGGAGTCACTTTTGGGATTTTTTCTCCAGTTTCCAGATGATCTTTTGCTTCTTTGGCACTTTTTCCCAGAGTGTGTGTGTGTGTGTTGTGTGTGTGTGTGTGTGTGTGTGTGTGTGTGTGTGTGTGTGTGTGTGTGTGTGTGTGTGTGTGTGTGTGTGTGTGTGTGTGTGTGTGTGTGTGTGTGTGTGTGTGTGTTGTGTGTGTGTGTGTGTGTGTGTGTGTGTGTGTGTGTGTGTGTGTGTGTGTGTGTGTGTGTGTGTGTGTGTGTGTGTGTGTGTGTGTGTGTGTGTGTGTGTGTGTGTGTGTGTGTGTGTGTGTGTGTGTGTGTGTGTGTGTGTGTGTGTGTGTGTGTGTGTGTGTGTGTGTGTGTGTGTGTGTGTGTGTGTGTGTGTGTGTTGTGTGTGTGTGTGTGTGTGTGTGTGTGTGTGTGTGTGTGTGTGTGTGTGTGTGTGTGTGTGTGTGTGTGTGTGTGTGTGTGTGTGTGTGTGTGTGTGTGTGTGTGTGTGTGTGTGTGTGTGTGTGTGTGTGTGTGTGTGTGTGTGTGTATGTGTGTGTGTGTGTGTGTGTGTGTGTGTGTTGTGTGTCTGTGTGTGTGTGTGTGTGTGTGTGTGTGTGTGTGTGTTGTGTGTGTGTGTGTGTGTGTGTGTGTGTGTGTGTGTGTGTGTGTGTGTGTGTGTGTGTGTGTGTGTGTGTGTGTGTGTGTGTGTGTGTGTGTGTGTGTGTGTGTGTCGTGTGTGTGTGTGTGTGTCTCGTCGTCCACGGCGACCGCTGCAGCACATTCCTTCCGCAGACCTGCATGCGCAGCACCCTGTCGCTCCTCGTCGTCGTGTCCTGTGCTGAGGGTGAGTGAGCGTGTGGAGCCGTCGCCGTGGAAACATAACAGGAAGTGGAGCGGGGCATGTTTGTTATAGCAACATGACACATTTACTCGAGTCGTCCTGCGGCAGAACGACTCTTGAGGAAACAGGGACGGGCTAAAAAAAACAAAACGGAGACGTTACGGAACATGAACTTATAAAACCTTCGTCATGTTCAGAAATCCTCATCATCCTCACGAGACAAAACAAAACTTAGAATTATATTTAGACTTTATTCATCCACAAGGGAAAGACACATCACGATATAATAATATAATTATATATATATACACACACACATATATATTATATATATTATATTATTATATTGTGATGTGCCTATATGTATATATATATATATATATATATATATATATATATATATATATATATATATATATATATATATATATATATATATATATATATATATATATCCATCCATCCATCCATTTTCTTCCGCTTATCCAAGGTCGGGTCGCGGGGGCAACAGTCTGAGGAGGGCCTTCTAGACTTCCCTCTCCACACACACGTCCTCCAGCTCTTCCAGGGGGACCCCGAGGTGTTCCCAGGCCAGCCCAGAGACATAGTCCCTCCAGTGTGTCCTGGGTCTTCCCCGGGGCCTCCTCCCGGTGGGACATGCCCGGAACACCTCCCGAGGGAGACGTCCAGGAGACATCAGAACAGATGCCCGAGCCTCAACTGGCTCCTCTCGACGTGGAGGAGCAGCGGCTCTACTCCGAGCTCCTCCCGTGTGACTGAGCTCCTCACCCTATCTCTAAGGGAGACGCCCAGACCCCCTGCGGAGGAAACTCATTTCGAGCGCTTGTATCCGCGATCTCGTCCTTTCGGTCACTACCCAGAGCTCATGACCAGAGGTGAGAGTAGGAACGAAGACTGACCGGTAAATCGAGAGCTTCGCCTTTCGGCTCAGCTCCTCTTCACCACAACGACCGATACAGCGACCGCATCACTGCCGACGCTGCACCGATCCGCCTGTCAATCTCACGTTCTGTCCTCCCCTCACTCGTGAACAAGACCCCGAGATACTTGAACTCCTCCACTTGAGGCAAAGACTCTCCACCCATATATATCTCCCCCTTTGAACTGCCACCTTATCGTGGTGGGGGAGTTTGTACCCGAATGATCCTAGGAGCTATGTTGCCCGGGGCTTTATGCCCCTGGTAGGGTCTCCCATGGCAAACAGGTCCTAGGTGACGGGGCAGACTAAGAGCCAGTTCATAGAACCCATATGAAACAGTGTAATATCGAGGACCGT
>NW_026571018.1:38838314-38850814 GCF_026225935.1 Boleophthalmus pectinirostris
CACGCCTGAACGCAGTACACGCCTGGACGCAGTACACGCCTGAACGCAGTACACGCCTGACGCAGTACACGCCTGAACGCAGTACACGCCTGAACGCAGTACACGCCTGAACGCAGTACACGCCTGAACGCAGTACACGCCTGAACGCAGTACACGCCTGGACGCAGTACACGCCTGAACGCAGTACACGCCTGAAAGCAGTACACGCCTGAAGTACTTCGTCTATTAAAGTATTTAGAGAGTGGAATGTTCAGAGTCACCAGCCCGAGCTGCACACGACACACGACACACGCACACAGACCGTTTAAAGAAACGTTCCAAACAGGAAGTGTGCACAGGCGCGACTGGGCTCCATGGACTCTGGCTCCGGGTACAACCTTTATTCCGTAATTCTGACATCCTGATATTCCGACACTTTAGTTTAGTTTAGTTTAGACCTGCCTGGTTTAGTCCTGGTTTAGTCCTGGTTTAGACCTGGTTTAGTCCTGGTTCAGTCCTGGTTCAGTCCTGGTTTAGTCCTGGTTCAGTCCTGGTTTAGACCTGGTTCAGTCCTGGTTTAGTCCTGGTTTAGTCCTGGTTTAGTCCTGGTTTAGTCCTGGTTTAGTCCTGGTTTAGTCCAAGTTTAGTCCTGGTTTAGACCTGGTTCAGTCCTGGTTCAGTCCTGGTTTAGTCCTGGTTTAGTCCTGGTTTAGTCCTAGTCCTGGTTTAGAGTCCTGGTTTAGACCTGGTTTAGTCCTGGTTCCTGGTTTAGTCCTGGTTTAGTCCTGGTTTAGACCTGGTTTAGTCCTGGTTTAGTCCTGGTACCTGGTTTAGTCCTGGTAGACCTGGTTTAGAGTCCTGGTTTAGACCTGGTTCCTGGTTTAGTCCTGGTTTAGAGTCCTGGTTTAGTCCTAGTCCTGGTTTAGTCCTGGTTCAGTCAGGACTGTAAACTTGTGGAGTCAGAGTTTCAGGTTCTGTTTACATTTACATGGACATTTTTAAAAACTTTTCCCTTCGTTTGTTCTCGTCTTTTCCACACAAACGTTGAATTCTCCTCTGAAAACGAATCTTTCTAAAAACTCAGACTAAAGTGCAGATTGTGTTAAACTTCAGTTTGGTGTTTGTGTGTAAAGTGACATAAACACAGTTTTAGGATCTGACGCACCAAAAGTTCGACCAGTGATTCTCTTTTGCCCTGATGTGTTTCATTTTCACACAGTTGATGTTTCAGATCCATGAGCAGAGACACATGAGGCTGTATCAGATCTGTGGAGAGGCGAGCCGCTCACTAATGCACCATTTTAAAACTTAAAACTGTAATGAAATAAAATCTACAGGTTTGAGTCTGATCCAGCTCCGCCCAGAGACTCGTGTCGTTCTGACGCAGCTCGATGGACCATTTATGCAGCTCGAAGTAAACGAAAACTTTTTTAAAAACGACGCTGTGAGCACCGTGTTATTTTGGAAAATGGAGGGAGGGAAATATTTGTTTTCTCTCGCTCCGTGTAAACGCAGCTTCAGTTTTCTGCAGCTCAAACCCTGAACAGTCTGAACATGTGACTCAGACTCTAGATCACTGGTGTTCAATGTGTCGATTGTGATCTACCAATCAATCTCCAAGGTCGTGTGGGTAGATCGCCGTGTCTCGTCTCGGACTCGTGTTTGGACTCGGTCTTGTCTCTCACTCGAGGTCTGACACTCAACAAGTGTGATCATATTTCATTCCGGCCGCTGCTGTTGGTAATAAACTTGTAGCGGGTGCAGGAGCGTGTGGGGCGTCTCAGTGCAGCCTGTGCGCTCATTTGAAACCCGCGGAGACTCTACGGCGCATCACAAACACACACGCTCCCTATGCACGGCTCGTCTGCGACAGCGTGTGCCCTCGTGTACCAGCGTGCATCACAGGGCAGGTTCAACTTCCTAAACATCCTACCTGTCCACCTGCCTCACGTCAGCACGCCGCCCCTCGCCTTTTCACGCTCTCGCTCCTTCCTGCGTACAGCCAACACAAGCCCCTCCCACAGTGCGGCTGATTAGAAGAACAAGACCAAACGTGAAGCAAAAACCAGTCTAAATTTGTGTTCCAGTGTTGGCACAAAGCAGGTCTACAGCATAGAGCGGATCTACAGAACAGACCTACTGCCACATTTGGCTGAAGTTTGTCTAACAAAAGTGACAAATGCATCTGTGTTTGTCACGATGTGCGTTTGGTTTGGTAAACGTGCAGAGGCTGGTAAATATCACTGCAAAACCAGAAAAGAATGAAACTCCAGTTTGGAACTTTAAAAAACAGGTTTAAAAAATCTTCCTTCACTTTTTTCACAGTTTTGTGTAAAGTGCCAGAGGAAGTTCTCTTAAAGAAGAGGTTCTCAAAGCAGGAGCACAGTACAGTTTGTTTGACTTTGTATTAGGTCGATCATTTTGACTTGGTCATTTTGTAAGTAGCTCATATGATGAAAAGTGTGAACACCTCTGATCTAAACTCTTGTGTTCAGATGAATATAAATGATGAAAGTTCATTTCACGCTGATTATTTATGTTTCAGTTTGTGATTTTAATGTTTTTCTTATTCTGTAAAACCCTTTGAATGACTCTGTGTCTGTTACATAAACAAACTCTCCTTTTGTCCCTGAATCATTTCCTTTTCTTAATGTGGAGCTCACCAAACCCGTCGTGCAGCCGCTGGCCTCGATGAGCTTCATTGGGAGTGTGTCTGACCCAGATCGGCGAAGGCGTCGGCAGGTCGTGTTATGTCACCAGGAGGAGCGGCGGGTCACATGACTCACGGGTCACGTCGGGTTCAGACGTTTTGTTCTTGGCGTCGGAGAGACTCATGTGGACAAAACAAACGAGTCGGTGAATCGCTGAGTCTGCGGGAAAATGTGACGAGGAAACGACAACTTCACCTTTAAATATTTAAAATCTTTATTTCTGCGTCTAAGGCTCGTCCCACACTCTTCTGTTCTAATGCAGCTTCACACACAAACTCCACACACCTTCACTAGAATCTTCTGGATCATTTCAGCTCCAATCTCCACTGAACTAAAGGGAAAAGGAGCTGTTCACTTGAAAACCCACACTTCATGACATCACAAGGTGGAACAGAGTGTTTGGAGCTTTACAGATGTAAACAGACTCAGAATAAAGAGTCACTCAAACATGTGAATGAAACAAACACGACTCCAGCTCTGTGTGTGACCAGGAACATTAGAACATGAGTTAAAGTTCAGTGTTTGGTCTCTCACCCTCGTCCAGCTCCTCGACCAGAGTCTGGAGTCTGACTTTGAGAGTATCTTCAGTTTCTCTGTTGTTCCTGTGCTGCACTTTTCTGGACTGAGATGTTTGTTGTTTTTCCTGGTATCTTCTGTACTTTCTTCCAGTTTGGGGGTTACAGCCCCGAGTGTCCGATCACCACAGGCTCCACTGATGCCTTCACAATCCGTGTGTCGTTCGTTCATTCGTTTTTCAATATAAAACCGGAAATAAGAAAACGAAAAAAACAACAGTTTTCTTCATTGTTTGTCTCCAAAACCAAAATGAAAAAACAGATAATGATTCGTTTTTTCAGTTTTGGATTTTATGTTTAAATGAAGAATGGAAATGTTTACGTGACTTCCGTGGCTGAGATGCTGGACTTTTGCACCGCATACAGACTGAACCAGGACTGATCCAAGTCCGGGACCAGAGTGGGACCAGAGTGGGACTGAGACCAAGACTAGCGGTCCGAGCGGTTCCGTGAAATCCTTTATGCTGGTTCCATACAGGAATAGTGAGAATGTGCTGTGGACTACAGGTTCGGACGGGCTGCTCCTGTCTTCCGTGTTCAAGAACCACAGTTGGTTCTGAGGTGGTGCAGCATCCGGACAGAAGCGTGAATCCAGTTTGGTTGGTTATAGTTTTGACCATTCGTCCTCCGTGCACATTTGGTTCTTCCCCGGGTAAAGCACGTCTCAGGCCGAGGCTCCTGACATCACTCCCCGCTCCAGCTCATCTGAGCCCGGACAGAACCGGAGCTGCTCCCGCTGGTTGGAATAGTTCGGTTGGACCTGCTGGACCGTTTGGTGCGAGACCAGGAGGCTCAGAGCCCGCGGCAGGACCGGAGCTCGAAGCTGAGGCTCGGACCCCGCGGAGGCTCAGAGTCAAAGCTCGAAGTCCGGTCTGGTCCCGGTCTCAGTCCTGCTCTGGTCCCTCTCTGGTCCCGGACCTGGATCAGTCCTGGTTCAGTTCGGCATCTCAGTCACGGGAGTCACGTAAACGGGAAACGGCCGTTATCCGTTTTTTTCCATTCTTCATTTTAACACAAAATCGAAAACTGAAAAAACGAATCATTATCTGTTTTTTTCATTTTGGTTTTGGAGACAAATAATGAAGAAAACTGTTGTTTTTTTTTTTCGTTTTCTTATTTTTGGTTTTATATTGAAAAACAAATGAACGAATGATACATGGATTCTTCACCTTCCAGACCGTCTCCAGCTCCTCCTTGAGCTCCTGGTGTTTCTCTAGTTTCTCATGTTCCTTCTTCCTGATGTTTCCTTCTCTTGGTGTTGTGATGTTCCACCACGGCTCTGCTCTGTTTCTTCTCCACCTCCACTATGTCTGGTTGGTTACATGTGTATATATCAACATATAAACAAAACAAAAAACTTGTCTTCACAGATCTGACCTGTAACTTGGCCTTGGCCTGGTCTCCATGGCGACCCACCAGATCTTTGACAAGCTGTGGTGGAAGCTGAGGTCAGATGGTTCAGGCTCTGGCTCCACCTGCTGGTTGTTTGGTGAAAGTTCATCATGCCACAAATAAACAACATGTACAAGAATTAATCCCTTAAAACAAATCAGGTTTTCTTGTTTTGTTTTTTTTTTTTATTCTGATTTGGTTTGGTTTGGAAAAAAGCATCAGTTCTCATTTGTATATGTTTCTGTCATATTTGAAACAGGAGTTTATGTTGTTTTTTTTTTACCTTTAACCTCATTAAGATGCAAAAAAAACATGAAAGAAAGTCATAAAGTTTGACTTCCTGCGTTGGTGAAAATTTATGATTTGACATTTAGACTCTGAACATCATGTTCAAAGTAACAATAATCTCCTGTCAAAATCTTTACAGAACAAGTTCAAAATCTGAAAGAGCCGATACGAGTTCAGAGGAACAGCCACGTTTATCAAAAAGAAAATCAGAACAAACATTATGAAACTGTGTAAATGTGTTAAAAGGCCCATACGACTGTTCCCTGATCTGTTGTGATGTGGTTAGAGCAGACGTCCTCGTCACACTCAGACCTGTCGTGTTTTGGTTCATTCACATGTTGCACATTTAAGCTGAGTTCTTCTCTCAAACACAAAACACTCTGTTCCACCTTGTGATGTCATGTGGTGATACAGGAAGTGCTCCACTGTGGTTTTGTCAATCTCTACTGAACTAAAGATAAAAGGAGCTGTTCACTTGAAAACTACCACCTCATGACATCACAAGGTGGAACAGAGCGTTTGGAGCTTTTGTAGATGTAAACAGACGAATAATAAAGATTTATTCAAACATGTGAATGAAACAAACACGACTCCAGGTCTGTTTGTGAGGAGGAACATTAGAACACGACTTACAGCTCTCAGAGTCAGTTTTGTGTGAAACAGGAACTTTAAAATAAAAAACTATAAAATACAACTGTGTGAAAAGGACGTGTTGTTTCTGCTGCAGACTGTGAGTGTGAACCAACACCAACACCAACACCAACACAAACTCTGAGACATTTGAATGTTGTGTGTCTGTTTCAGTTGTACATTTCTAAATCAAATATACATTTTATAAACTATTAAATTGATCTTACAGCTTAACATTTATAAAACTGTAACAGTTCCAAGTGCTGCTGCCTCACAACCCAGAGTGACCCCCCCCCCCCTTTATCCATAGACTTCATTGGTTTTATACAAACCTTAATACATCATTATATTTGATAGTTTAAATACATTTAAAATCCAAACTCTCTCTTTACTTAATACTGATTAGAGTTTCTACTTTGTTCTACTTGAGTAACAATATTTAAAGTAGCAGTGTTCCTCTTGAGCTCCCTGTGGTATTTGTTGAAGTCAGATGTTTCTTCAGATTGTCCCTGTGTGTGTCCACAGAGAGTCCAGTGAACCTGCAGAGGCTGGAGGACGTGCGTCTCATCCTGCTGGGTTTACCTGGAGCTGGGAAGAGCTCGTCTGGAAACACCATCCTGGGCTCGGAGCAGTTTGGAAACAGGGCTGTGACTTTCTCAGTGTGACCAGGGAAGTGGTCAGTAAACATGCAGAGGTCAGGGGGAGAAGAGTCACTGTGGTGGACACTCCGGGCTTTGGGGCTGAAGGTTTCACTCCGGAGCAGCAGTTTGAGCAGCTCAGAGACGCCATGATAGAATGTGCACCAGGTCCTCACGCCTTCGTCCTGGTGATAAAGATTGGCAGGATTTCTGAGGTGGACTGTAAACTGCTGCAGCTTTTGTCTGAAGTGTTTGACACGGACCTGAAGTACGTCACTCTGCTGTTCACTCATAAAGACAGACTGAAGGGGCGGAGCTTAGAGGAGCTCATCGAGACCACGCCCCCTCTGAAGGAACTGCTGCAGAAATGTGGAGGCAGATACAACGTCTTCAACAATGAACAAAGAGCCGACGTGCGACAGGTGCAGAGACTCTTACACACTGTGGACCTGATGCACCAGGAGAACGGACGACACTACACCCAGGACATGCTGGCAGAAAAACACACCCTCCCCCGGGGTGACAGGTCCGCCCCTGTCGTACTGTACGGCCAGAGAGGAAAGTCACGTCAATGTCACACAGTCTGTACAACACAGGAGGTGGTGGGTTTTTTTACGAGCTTTTGGGAAGTTATTAAATGTATTTTCAGTCTCATCCATGGTCAGATTAAAAGTTGCCTCAAAACTCCGCAGCTGTGTTGCTGTTAGGAGTGTCAAAATATCACGTTTATTACGATTAATTAATTACAGTCATATTTAGCAGGTTATATTTTTTAATTGCGTTAATCTTATTTTTTAATCTCTATATTTACTGTTTCTGTGCGAGTTGCCTCATTATAAAATCTGTTTTTATGTGTTGTTGGGACAATAACACATCGCTCCCGCAAAGAATTGTAATTTTCATTCCTGTTCTCGCCGCATCTGTGATAAACCTGCACACGTCTGATCTGAAAACATCACGACACAAACACAGAACAGACTCACCATCAGCAGAACATCCCTCTGTCACAGAGAGAACATCTATATTCCACTGAGTCGTGTCTTTTAGTCCAGCAGAAGCTGAACCACATCAGCGACACAAGAACGTTTTTTTTTCTTTTCTTTTCTCCGCTTAGTTTATGTAAATGAGTCATGTGGTTTTAAGTTTTGTTTCTGTGAGACTTGCACAAATCTGCATTAAACACATTATAATGTCAAACAGCTGATGTGGATCTAAAGTGTTTATGTTTATATGTTGTAAAGTTGAGTTTATTTATGCAGATTAGTAACAGTAATAATAATGATACTGTGGAGCATAAGTGACTGCATCTGTTAAAGTTTGTTAAACAATAAATAACTTTATAAAGTCTTTTTATCCGCCACAATAATGTAATCATGAATTTAAATGAAAATACCTCAAGTTGAAGCTTTTCTCGGCAATTTTTATTATTTATTTATCTCTTGACAGCTCTAGTTGCTCTAACTGTTAAAATGCAAATGATAAAAGTGCCACATGCTCAAAGAAGAGATCTGATGATGCAGAAACAACAGTAATTATCCCAAAATGAAACGTGTCAGATTTGTGTTTTTATTGAACAACCAGTTTTATTATAAATATTCTTTCTGCTGCATGTTCTGCTGTGTTGTTGTTGTGTCTTTGTTTTGTTTCATCTTGTTCAAATGTGTTTCAAATCTCATATTTACAGAGTTGTCGCTTTATCAATGAATCAAAACAATAATAAAATAACTGCCAGGTTAATCCATCACCAATAGAAAAATAAGAATCAGTGATCAGGCATAACATTAAATAATCTGAAGTGTGATTCAAAGTTTGTCTATTCTGAGGAAATTGAAGAAAAATGATCCCAAATGTTTTTTGCTCGACACTGTTCATATGTTTAACGTTAATGATGCTTAGAAATGTGGACTGTAGAAAATAAAATCAAAAACTTAAGATAAATCCATATTTGTTGTGTTTTTTTTTGTTTTTTTTACACTGACATGAGCTACAACATCTGCACTTGAATCTGTGCTCTAAATATTTTCACTATTTTATCCATTTCACATTATTTAAAATGTCAGTATCAGTAGATGTTTTATGTACGTGTAACCCAGGTTAATATGTACAAATCTAGTCAATAGCGAATATTCCAACGGCGACGGGTCACTAAACGCATCATGCGCACGCTCGCGCTTTCAATAAGTCACCTGCTCCCCTCCCTCCAATCACAGCCGGGAGTGAGGCGGGACAGGACGGCTGCGCAGGTGTGGAGCCACCATCACGAATTTTCTCATTATATAACATTGGTTGTTCGTAAACTTACGCTTATTTATGCAACGTTTCAGGAGCCCTTACCGCTAATATCTGATGCCGAAAAGACCGAATTAAATGACAGCACAAGGGAATTGGTGAGTCTGTCTGTCTTGTTTGTTGCCGCTAGCCAATAGCCTCCACCGCTAACTTGTTCATGTATTGCAGCTATTGGTGATGCTAATATCATTTATTGTTCATGTATTGAAATGTCATTTTACTTATTGTGTGGACTGAACTACTGTGTACATTATGAATGAAGCTAGCAGATGCACTATTAATCACAGAGCTACTGATTGCTATGGCTAATAGCTAATCAGCCCGAACTGTATTTAACTAAGACTGGTGCTGTTATTTACCACAGGCCGGGTGATTCTGGTTGAGAAAACCATCCTGATGACACACACACACACACACACACACACACACACACACACACACACACACACACACAAACACACACAAACACACACACACACACACACACACACTAAAAGACTATATGCACACTTCAGCACCAAGTGTGGACATTAAATTTTACCTTTTGGTTTTTGGACAATGATAAGGACACTAACAAAGTGACTTATTCACCACTACTGTTTCATATTGTTTCACATGTATTAACCAAACTAAAATTCAAAATGTCTGAAAAACGCAAAATAATATCATTGTGTTAGATTATGAAGAGTAGGGGTGGGATTAAATAAGTTTTCTTCTTCCCACTCCTTTTTGGGCAAAATAGTAATAATAATAGTTATTAGTAGTTGTTGTTATTTTCATTTCTATTATGATTTCACTTATGTCATATGTTCCATTATATATAAATGTAAATCTTTACTTGCCCAAAATAAATGCATTAAAAAAAAAAAAACTTGAGGAAATCTGCAGATCATTGTAAATATTGTGTGTATATATATATATATATTTCACTTTTCAATATAAAACACCAACCACAGCTCTGCAGTTTCTTGTGTTTTTTCTGTTTCCCTGCCTCCCAGAGCCGCAGCCTTCTGTTTTCAAGCCCTGTACCTACACCAACTCCACCCCTTTGTCCCTTGCAAACACCTTTTAGATATGCTACATACAGGACATAAGAATAAAGTCTATTTTTCACAAACATCTACAAGGACTTTTTTTAATGATAGAAGAAAATGAAAATGAAACCAGATGTCCAGATACGACAGAATTAAGGTGAAATTGACACCATCTCTTAGGTAATATCACATCTGTTAGGTGAGGGTCACTCATGTTTTTAAAAACTCCAAAAGCGACTCGGTGCCTTTCACTACCCATAATCCACCACTGCTCACATGGGGTCCCTGTCAGGTTTAGTCACATGATGCAGGAGCTCCACGGGCTTTTTAAAAAACATGTAAACATCTAGAACAGAGTCACCGTTAAACAGATATTTACTTTCCTGATCTAAACCTGAAGGACCCTGTTGTTGTGAGTGAGGTGCACACACACACACACAGACTCACAGTGAGTTGGAGAACAGTTTTATTTCTCTCGTGACATCAGCGTTTGTTCCGTTTGAGCAGAACCTTCAGCAGGTTTGGTTCATTGGTCTGTTTGCAGCAGGAGCTTCACGTCTGGACCAGGTTAAAACACTTTGAACGTGGAGTGTTGATCTCGGTCTGGGGAGGCTCTACGTGTTCGCTGAAGTACGTCTACATGTACTACCGACAAAATATTTAGAGATCGTCTGAAAACTGAAGAAAAAAAACTTCTTGAAACGAAACGAATCATAAACAACTTCACAGATCTGAGTTTGATGTTTCACTAATGTGATTCTGTCATATAAATATTTGTGTGTTTGACGGACAGAGTCGAGGAGTAACAGATTACAAGTACCAAAGTTAAGTAATCAGAGTACAAATGATCAGAGTAACTGTATTCAGTTACAGTTACTGTTTCAGTGAGTGGTAATTGGATTACAGTTACTTTGTTGAAATAAATGGATTACACAGAGGGATTTTACTGTTTTCACATTTTGGACTAAATCCTTTATTTATTTATTTATTTATTTATTGGGGTAATTCCACTCATTCTCACACTAAACCAGGACTAAACTAGATCTAAACCAGGTCTAAACTAAATCTAAACCAGGACTAAACCAGGTCTAAACTAAATCTAAACTAGATCTAAACCAGGTCTAAACTAAAACTAAACCAGGACTAAACCAGGATTTAACAGGTCTAAATCGTGCTGTGTGGATGTGTTTCCTCGTCTTTGTTTCTCTACAGCAAATCAAGTAATCCAAAGTAATCAGATTACATTACTCACTTTAAGTAATTTAATGGATTCTGTTACAAACTACATTTTGGTGTATGTAATCTGTAATCTGTAGGGGATTACATTTTAAAAGTAAACTTCTCAACACTGTTGACGGCGTCGCACATTTAAAGTTCATATTACAAACTTAAACATAAAACTGGAGATTGGGTTTTGTTTTAGACACAAACAGTTTTTCTTTGACGTTGGGAGCGTCTTTTCTTTCTGTTCTTTCTGTGGAAATATTTGTTTCTCTCGCTCCGTGTAAACGCAGCTTCAGTTTCCTGCAGCTCAAACCTGGAACAGTCTGAACATGTGACTCAGACTCTGCTCTGACTCTTTAAATCCAGTCAACTTCACCTTTAATCATCTCTAAATATTTAAAATCATTACACCTGGAGCTGAGTTTTGTTTCATTCACACACAAACTCCACACACTTTCACCACAATCATTTGGATCATTTGCCGAGTTGCAGATCTCGACTGAACTAAAGGGAAAAGGAGCTGTTCACACTTCATCACATTCATTCATTCATTTCTTTGTTTGAGCAGGAACAACAAAATTCAAAAACAATAACAACTAGAAAAGCAGTCAGAGAGCGCAGACTCCGCCAAGGACGACAGTCCCCCTCATATTCATTGTGTTTTCCATAAATATTTGTCTCGTATCTTTCAATTTGGAATATGAAAGAGGATCCCATTGTCCATCCCTGAGTCAAATGTCATGGGGTTTGGTCAATAATTAATCGAGATATTGAGAAACAAAATTTCTTTACCGGATCAGCCCCAAAATGAAATCAGTTCTTCCTTTTCACATTTCCAACAAATCCTGAAAATTTCATCAAAATCGGTCCATAACTTTTTGAGTTATGTTGCTAACAGACAAACAAACAAACAAACAAACAACAAACAGAAAACAAACAAACAAACAGACAAACAAACAGACAAACAAACAACAAACAAACAAACAGACAAACAAACAACAAAACAAACAAACAAACAAACAGACAAACAAACAAACAGACAAACAAACAAACAACAAACAAACAGACAAACAACAAACAAACAGACAAACAAAACAGACAACAAACAAACAGACAAACAAACAAACAGACAAACAAACAAACAGACAAACAAACAGAACAAAACAAACAAACAACAACAAACAGACAAACAGACAAACAGAACAAACAGACAAACAAACAGAACAAACAAACAAACAAACAAACAAACAAACAGACAAACAGACAGACAACAAACAAACAAACAAAGACAAACAAACAAACAAACAGACAACAAACAAACAAACAAACAAACAGACAAACAAAACACAACAAACAAACAACAAACAAACAACACAAGACAAACAAACAAACAAAACAAACAAACAAACAACAAACAAACAAAAGACAAACCAAACAGACAAACAAACAGCAAACAAACAAACAAACAGACAAACAAACAAACAAACAGACAAACAAACAAACAAAACAGACAACAAACAAACAAACAAACAAACAACAAACAAACAGACAAACAAACAACAGACAACAAACAGACAAAAACAAACAAACAAAAACAAACAACACAAACAAACAAACAGACAAACAAACAAACAAAACAAACAGACAAACAAACAAACAAACAGAACAAACAGACAAACAACAGACAAACAAACAAACAGAACAAACAAACAGACAAACAAACAAACAGACAAACAACAG
>NW_026571018.1:38855814-38873314 GCF_026225935.1 Boleophthalmus pectinirostris
GCAGGAGGTTGTGTTCAGTAATAATATCACTTCCTGAAAGCTCTTCTTCTCTCTCTGCACCGTTGCCTCTGAGATTTTCAGATGATGCCGTTCACCTGGTTTTTCCTGTTTTTCAAACAACAGCAGAGGGAGTTTCCAGATATATTATTAATAAGGCTGTATTTGCGTTAGTTTAACTTTCAGATCCAGTATTACATTCAGCTGCACTCTGACAGTTTGTGCCTCTTTGTCACCACTGTTGAAGATGGTAGTGTAGTTTTGTTCTTCATTAGCAGGAGGATTATTTGCACTGAGACATGGAGCTGCAGCCGCGCCCAGAGACGAGCTCCAGAGCCGAGAGCACGAACCCCGGGACCCAGACCGAGGTCAGTCTTTAAAATAAAATATATTTTCTGTCAGATCTGTGTGTTTTAGAATCAAATCAAAAGGACAGTGAGGTGTGGTCGAGGGGCAGGGTCTGTCATCCTGGGAAATCAAAAAAGACTAAATCATGTTTTTATATTGAAAAAATGTGTTCTACAAGTTTGGACTCTGATACAGAACTGACTTGTGATGGATGTGGCGCCACAGAGACTTTAGTTTCATCATAAACTACGCAGCAGAAAAACAGATCAGCCTTTCACAAGTGAAGTTCAGTTTCACTCAATTCCTGCTCCACGTTTGAGAATTTAACTAAACTAACAGTTGGTAAATGTAACTGTCACAGTTAAACCCAGTGAAGACACAAAATAAAGGTTTATTTTGTTAATAAAGAGATTTAAACTCACAAAACTAAAAAGAAGTGACAGAAACTATTGTTACTGCTGATCTCAGTCCACATTGTTCAGAAATGATTTGATCAAATCAGTTTTATATAGTAAACATGAGGGTGAGTTTACTTGAGGGTGAACTACAGGGACTTTATAGATTTAATATGGTGAAAATTGTGGCTATAAAAATCTAACCACAGACTGTATAAAAAAATGGACTAAACAAGTGAAACATCCCCCACAGAGTTTAGCTCCACTCAAATGAAACTTACGATGCTAATGTTACAGAAGTGAATTTGGAGCCAGACTCCATCCATTTTCTTCTGCTTTATCTGGGGCCGGGTCATGGAGGCAGCAGTCAGACCAGGGAGGCCCTGACTCCTCTTTCTACACATTTCCTTCAGCTCTTCCTGTGGGACCCCGAGGTGTTCCCAGGCCAGTCCAGAGACACTCATTTCAATTACTTGAATCCACCATCTCGTCCTTTCGGTCACTACCCAGAGCTCATGACCAGAGGTGAGGGGCGGAACATAGACTGACGATAAATCGAGAGCTTTGCCTTTGGGCTCAGCTCCTCTTCACCACAACGGTCCGATACAGCGACCGCATCACTGCCCACGCCGCACCTGTCCACCTGTCAATCTCACGTTCCATCCTCCCCTCACTCATGAACAAGACCCAGAGATACTTGAACTCCTCCACTTGAGGCAGAGACTCTCCACCCGCCCGGAGACGACAGGACACCTTTGTCCAGTCGAGAAAAATGGCAACATGCACCGGGAACAGGTCTGACTTACTGCGGCAATGAACACAGCTCCTGCTCCGGTCATACAGAGACTGGACAGCCCTTAGCAAAAGGCCCTGAACCCCGTACTCCCAGAGCGCCCCCCACAGGACACCACGAGGGACACGGTCAAATGCCTTCTCCAAGTCTACAAACTGTGCAAACTCCCATGAACCCTTGAGAGCAACCTGATGGAGAGTGTAGAGCTGGGTCCAGTGTTCCACGATCCAGGAACGAAAAACCACACTGCTCCTCCTGGATCTGAGGTTCGACTATCGGCCAGATTCTCCTCTCCAGTCCCTGGCTTAGACTGAGGAGGCTGAGGATTGTGACTTAAGATCCTCAGGACAGATCTGATCCACCCCCGAAGCCACCGAGGAGCTTTAACCACCTCAGTGACTTCAGCCAAGGTGATGGACGAGTCCACCTCTGAGTCCCCAGCCTCTGCTTCCTCCTGAGAAGACATGACCTTACTTCTGGCGTCCACCACCAGATTCGGGGATTGCCACTACGACAAGCACAACAGACCTGCAGTCAACCAACAATGTACGCAGGCGCACCTACAGGCCAGTCCTGACACACTTAGTCATGGTTCAGTTCTGGTTTAGTTCTGCTTGACCAAACCCTCAAATGCATCAGGGCCAAAGTGACAAGAACACAGTCGCACATCTTTAAGTCGTTGTACTCGTTTGACAGCATTGTCTAATTGTTTTCCTTTTTTAGCATCACGTGGAAAGCAGTAAATGCTCACATTAGTTTCCTTGTTGCCTTTAGACTGGAAATTACAAGCGAAAGCTGCAAAGTGTGGCATTATATCAATTGCTGGCATTAGCAAACCTGAGCTTAAGCACAAGTTGAACCTGATGACACAAGACACCCTTGTGACGTCATTGACCCAGAAAGCTTTGGGCACAAAATTACTGTTGGATCAGTTGTGACAGGTTTACTCGGCTCATACCAGTGTACAGGGCGTAGTCAAGATGTGTAGAGATAAAAGCCTGGATCACCTGCTCCAAATCACTAAAATATAAAACCAATTTGAGTCTGTATAAAAGCCGCAGGTGAAAAACTGGATTTAACCACTGCATTTATCTGTTTGTCAAACTTAAAATCTTCATCAATGATGATGCCAATGTTGGTGGCTGTAGGTTTAGTGTACGGTTGAAAACAGCCCGTGTCAAACTGAAAATGAGTCATTTCTGTTTTGGATTCATTCAAATTTCAAAAAATCGTAGCCAACCAAGCCTTAATGTCATTTAAACAGTTTCAGCAGGGGTGTCAGGGACCTGTTATTGATTTTCTTGAGCGTCAAATAGATTTGGGAATCATCAGCACAGAAGTGGTATGATATCCTATATTGCTGGGGTTTTTTTTTGGTTTTGTTTTTTTGACTCAACGGCAGGAGGTACAATGAAAAGAGAACTGGCCCGAGAATATAACCCTGGGGAAATCCAGAACAAAACGGGGGCCTGAGAGGAGAAGGAGTCCTCAAATTTCAAATTTGACAGTAAAGGACCTGTCTGCCAGATAGGACCTGAACCACTCCAGTGCAGTTTCCCTGACACCCACACAGTCACTCACTCCGAGTGAGATAAGACAACAGTGTGATCCAGTGTGTCGAAGCTGTGAGACCTACAAGCAAAAGAACAGCTGCATTTCCAGCATCAGTAAATAAAAACAAATCATTAAAAACCTTTAAAAGTGCAGTCTGTGCTATGAAATGACTTGAAAACAATCCTGAGTGAAAAACATCCTTGATGTTGTGTTTCTGTAAAAGAGACAGCAGCTGAACAAAGACCTAAAATCTTTGACTTACATGAAAGCTTTGAAATAGGCCTGTAGTTAGACAAGTTCAGCTCATTTAAACTTTTTCAGAAGAGTCTCAACAACAGCCTGCTTACAGGACGCAGGCACTACATCAAAAGTAAGGCTGCTGTTCACAATGTCCACAACATGAGGCCCAACAGTTTCCCAGACATAAAATAGAAAAAAGATGGCAGAGGCTCTGATTTGCGATGAATTTATTAAAAGTCACGCCAACACGTTTCGACTACTTGGTCTTCATCAGGGCTAATTGAATCAACAGCAGGTGTGACCATTTATAAAGGGTTGCAAACCCAGAACACGTGATACTTAAAAAAAAATAAAAAATATATATATATATATATATATATATATAATATATAATATATAATATATATATATATATATAATAATAAAAAATTAAAACTTTTACATGTTGAATCCAAGTATATTGACAACATACCATACATAACACAACAGGTAAATCACACTGTAAAGATTGGAGTTATAGTCAATGATACATAATCCTCAAATTGCATAGTGCACTTCAAAAATGTTTTTAATAAATCATGAAGAAAACACACCAGTGATTTCATGACAAAAGTAATGGATATACCCGGGTATTTGATGGCCAATTGTCAAGGGGGAAGAGGAGGGGGGGAGGGGGGGGGGTTAACCAATCCCCTCTTGACAACTGGCAACAGTAACATTGACATGCTAGAACAGCAAATAAAGCATACATGATGGGGTTTAATGGGTCCCAATAACATGGACACAGTTCAAATAGTTCAAATAGTTCAAATTATTCAAATTGTTCAAATTATTCAAATTATTCAAATTGTTCAAATTTATTCAAATTATTCAAAATTGTTCAAATTGTTCAAATTGTTCAAATTATTTAAAATTGTTCTAATTGTTCAAATAGTTCAATCAATTTTGTTATTTTTAGTTTCCCAGACATGTTTGAAAAGGCGTGTCAGAATGCTGTCCGTGGAACATAATGAAACCTTTTTTTTTATTTTTTATATTTATTAAATTAATTTCATTACACATGAGTATAAGCACACATCCATATATATCATACACATTATAACACATATGTATGTGTGTGTGTATAGATGTGTATAGATATATATATACACACATACACATATATATACATATATATACCCATACATACACATTATAGACACACATGTACATATATGTAAACATCTGTTCTCTACGTTCATTTCCATTATATGTTCATAACCATACCCCTTATGTACATACATGTGTGGACGCATGCATACGCGCACCCACCCATATACGCACACCTGCGCACGCACATATACACATGCACATATACACACATATAAATCCATGCACATATATATACACACAGGCATATATCCATACACATACATATATTTCACTACATTTCTTCTTTTACACTTCGTATTATAAAGGCAGAGCCTAATATTTTCTATCTCTATCTCATATATATATGTGTGTGTATATATGTGTATGTGTGTATATGTATGTATGTATGTGTATATGTATGGATATGTATTTGTATATATATGTATATATGAAAATGAAACCTTTAATTGACCAACAATTTTTGAGAGATCTGGAAGTGAGACTGTCTCAAAATGTGCAAAATAAGCCACTGGACTTAACGGTAGTCAAATTGGAAGAAGGGACAATAATAGTTTTTTTAATAGCTTCTTCAACTATTTTAAAAGTCCTTTGGAATATCTTTAGAGACTACAAGTCTATCCTTTCTTCATTTTCTCTCTGCGCTCCTGCACTCTGCTCTAGCTCCTCTGGTGGTGTCATTCAGCCAGACGTCTCCCTGATGTTTAGGACGCATGACGTTTAGGCACAACAGAGTCTAATACAGTAGAACATGCAGTTAGAAAAGACGTGGTCAACTCATTAGTGTCCATTTGAGATTAAGTTAACACATTCATATATGAATAAGCAGCGGAAAACAATGCGGCTGAGGAGGGCTTTAACATGCGGGTAAAGTGCACAGGAGCACACAGATTATTAAAATAAATCATAAAATCAAACACAACAGAACAATGATCAGAGAATAAAACCAAATCAAGAGTGTGTCTTCGCTCCTGAGTGGGTACAGTGACATGCTGCATCAGATTAAATGAATCAGTAAGCTCTAAAAAAAAAAAGTCTTTGGCCAGGGGTTTGCACGAACAGCAAACATGTACATTAAAGGGCCGATCTCATGTAAAATAACTCTTTTCACATTGTATCTTATGCACATTTTCAAGCGCAGTTTGGGTTTTGGAACATCCATTACACAATAGTTATGAAATCTTACTGATTTCTTGACCAGGAACTATGAAAGTCCGACTATTGCTCCTCCTCCCGCCCGTCCTGAGAAAGCACAGGCTCCGCCCTCCAAACGTGACGTAGGCGACGAGTGACCGGCCTTCCTTCCGCCGTCTCAGGGAGGGAGGGGGAGACAGACGTGACCCTGACAGCGGCAGGAATAAACTTTTATTCATCATGGAGATACAGCGCGTTCAGCCGCACGTGTTGGACCCAGAATCGGACGAGGACTTTGAGGAGCACGAAGCTCAAGCACCGCGTCCACATCAGCTGAACATTACTGATTGGTAAAGTTTTAATAAACACTAGTGGATAAACTTATTATATCATATTCACTGCAGTGTAGAACAATGAGCTTCTGCTGTCGCTTTTGTTTAGGTACATGTGGGAACTGTCAGCCAATGTGGGGTCAAGGGGGTGGAGCCAGTGAGGGGGGGAGTGGGGCAGATGTGAAGCGCTTTCTGTTACGTCAAACGTGTCATAGGTGAATCTGCCACGTCATCATTGTAGCAGCTTTAGTTCATTGTCACGTGGGAGGGTGGCACAAATATGCTGCAATTTGTTAAAAAAAAACAACAACAAATCAATCTAAAAACCACTTTGACGACAAATACAAGGCCACACATCACTCTGAGAAGGTAGAAAGATCTGAAAAGTTGATTTTGCAGAAGATGGGCCCTTTAAAATTTATTGTACTTCACTGTGACATTGGCCATAAAGTCTGAAAAGTCTGCAGTAAAATCACAGTTGTACTTGAGTGCCCGATAGACGACTGCATCTATCAGCTCCAGTGAGTTAAAGCTCTACATGTTGGTGTGTGTGTGTGTGTGTTGCAGGTTTCTGCTCTGACCCTGGTTCTTCTCGGTCACACTGGTGTTGGGAAAAGTGCTTCAGGAAACACCCTCCTGCAGCGAGAGGCGTTTGAGTCCAAACGCACCTTCAGTTCAGTGACCACAGAGATCTGTGCACAGAGCGGGACAGTGGAGGGTCAGCAGGTCACAGTGGTGGACACTCCTGGAATCATGAGCGCTCAACAGGAGGTCAGAAGACACTGTCAGGTGAGTGTGAACCTCAGGAGCCTGATGGTGAATTTCTGTTTCTGATGAACATGTGTTTATGTGGATACACATTTGTGCTGTTCTGTGGATCCTGTGTAAGGTTTTGTTTTGGTTCCATTGTAGTTTTGTGTTTTTTGATCAACTATTAAAATAAACAAAGTTGATTTCTCTCATTCAGTATTTTGATGATATTATTATTTTCACAAACATTGATAAACTGGTCATTTCTTACTTTCTTTCTCTCAGGAGCTGATGAAGAACAACCAGAATGTTTTGTTTTTATTCGTCCTGAAGATTGATCGCTTCACACAGGAGCAGGACGAGGCTCTGAGGACGGCGATGGGAGCTGTGGGAGAAGAGGGTCTGAGCAGAAGTCTCCTGCTCTTCACCGGAGCAGATGTTTTAGGAAACATGAGTCTGGAGCAGTTCATCTATGAAGACCCAGACAGTCCTCTGAGGAATGTGGTGCAGGAGTTTGGAGACAGAGTTCATGTGTTCAAACAACACTCTAAAAACGATCAAAGAAGAACCAGCGGAGAAACCAGAGACAGGTCCTGGAATTAATGAAAAAAATCTGCCAGATTCACACAGGTCAGTGCAACGTTCAGCACGACATAGGGCGATGTGGCTCGACTGCTGCTGTATTTACTGTTATGGTTTGTGAAAAATCGTCCAGGTAGAATCTATGGCAAATGAGAAATTCAATATGTCGACTGGACAAAGTTTATTTGGTTGAAGACGTTTCTCAGATCATCCAAGCTGCTTCTTCAGTTCTGGTCAGACGCTGGTGGACGCTTCCTTATATGTGTCTGCAGGGAGGAGCTAACTACACTGAAACTACTCTGAAACTAACACACACTTGTTTACAGTTTCTTTTAGTTACTTAGGCCTATTAAACTGCACTGGGTGTGGGGTCATATCAGCAGAATCATTCAGGGCCATAAGTTGAGCTTCCACACCTCTGGACCTGACCTGGAGTCACCTGTTGTTCTCTTGTTTGTTTTGGTTTAGACTCTACTGAACTAAAGATAAAAGGAACTGTTCACTCGAAAACTACCACTTCATGACATCACAAGGTGGAACAGAGCATTTTGAGAAGGGAACATTAGAACAGGACTTAGAGCTCACAGGGGTCAGTTTTGTGTGGTATAGGACCTTTAAAATACTTAAAGCCTCCTTTACTAATTTTGTGAAATATTGGATATATGATGTATTCTGGCCAACGGGAGTCTGGCCTAAGTCTTCGGTCAGAAAGACTGCAGAAGGATCCAGTGGTTTGAAGAGGAAGGTTTATTGATGATTGGGTATGAATAAGTATATGACTGTGATTATGGTTGTGGTTGTGATTATTTCTCATTCACGCACAAACATGAACATGAACATGAAAGACGGACACGTGCCTTTCTCCTTGGCGCTACCTCTGCGTACTGGCTGCAGTGCACATGCCAAGGAGAAGCAGTAATGACGTCGTCTTCAAGGGACAGCAGTGTTACAGCAGGGAAATTTACACAAATTTAAACTGCAAATATAATGTGAAGTATGTGTGTTTACTGTGTGAAAAGGAGCGTGTTGTTTCTGCTGCAGACAGAGAGTGTGAACCTGTCACCAACACAAACTCTGGCAAATCTCTGAGTGATTTGGATATCGTGTGTCTGTTTTCACTGTATGTTACGGGTCCGGTCTGGGGGGGGGGGGGGGAGAATACGTCTGAATAATGGAAAAATAAAACAACAGGCAGTGAGTTAATATTTGAACAAATAAAATAAAAATTTTCTCAATTATTACCATGAAAACAAATATTCTGACATTATTGTCAGCTACAAACCCCCTTCCCATTTCATCCATAGACTTCAACTGTTTTATACAAACCTTAATGCATCATTATATTTGATATTTTAAATATATTTTACATCCAAACTGTCACTCAGTTCTTTCTTTCTTACTTGAATACTGATTTGAGTTTCTACTTTGTTCTACTTGAGTAACAATATTTAAAGTAGCAGTGTTCCTCTTGAGCTCCCTGTGGTATTTGCTTGAAGTCAGATGTTTCTTCAGATTGTCCCTGTGTGTGTCCACAGAGAGTCCAGTGAACCTGCAGAGGCCAAAGGACGTGCGTCTCATCCTGCTGGGTTTACCTGGAGCTGGGAAGAGCTCGTCTGGAAACACCATCCTGGGCTCGGAGCAGTTTCGAACGGGCTGTGACTTTCTCAGTGTGAGCAGGGAAGTGGTCAGTAAACATGCAGAGGTCAGGGGGAGAAGAGTCACTGTGGTGGACACTCCGGGCTTTGGGGCTGAAGGTTTCACTCCGGAGCAGCAGTTTGAGCAGCTCAGAGACGCCATGATAGAATGTGCACCAGGTCCTCACGCCTTCGTCCTGGTGATAAAGATCGGCAGGATTTCTGAGGTGGACTGTAAACTGCTGCAGCTTTTGTCTGAAGTGTTTGACACGGACCTGAAGTACGTCACTCTGCTGTTCACTCATAAAGACAGACTGAAGGGGCGGAGCTTACAGCGGCTCATCGAGACCACGCCCCCTCTGAAGGAACTGCTGCAGAAATGTGGAGGCAGATACAACGTCTTCAACAATGAACAAAGAGCCGACGTGCGACAGGTGCAGAGACTCTTACACACTGTGGACCTGATGCACCAGGAGAACAGACGACACTACACCCTGGACATGCTGGCAGAAAAACACGCCCTCGCCCTGAGTCTCAGCCACAGTGGAAAGTCCAGTATAGGACAGGAAGTGATGGAGTTTTTTTCAAATGTATGGGAGGCTATTAAACAATTTTTCATACAGATCTTTGAGTGTATTCAAGCATGGCTTAAAAGGAAGGGTATAGTGGGCAACATGGAATATAAAAAAATGAAAAATAACTAAATAAATAAAATAAAATAGCTACAACTTAAATGTCATGGGAGGGGGTGGGGGGTCGCGTTCTCCCACTTAAAAAAATCCCACTACACCACTGCTTAAAACTGTTACTATATTAGTAATTGAAAAAACGCTTTCTAAGATATGCAAACTATTAAAAAAAACATGCCACATGAAGAGATTTGATGACTCGGACAGAACAAATTTGTCAGCTTTGTGAATTTATTGAACAAACCAGTTGTAAATATTCTTTATGCTACATGTCCTGCTGTGTAGTGGTGTCTTTTTCCTTTCATCTTGTTCCAATGTGCTTCTTGCTATCTACACAACAAATCGCTCATATAACTATAAATATAATTTGCAGCTAAGCAGGTCAGCAGCTATAATGAGAGTACTTTTGTTCCCACAGCCCCAGTCCTAAACTCAGACATAATTTTAAAACCAGAGCCGAACCAGAACCAGAACCCTACAACATGTCAGAACACAGAGCCGACACTGATACTGACAGAGTTTATTTAGAATCTACCATTGTCTCAAAAACTGTTTTACTGTTTTATGGTTGTGTGCTGTGAGAGGATTGAAGAGAAATGATCCCAATGCTTTTAATCGACACTGTTCATATGTTTAATGATGCTTAGAAAAGTGGATTGTAGAAAATAAAATCAAAAACTAAAGTTAAATCAGTATTTGTTGTGTGTTTTTTTACACTGACATGAGCTACAACATCTGAACTTGAATCTGTGCTCCAAATATTTTCACTCTTTTATCCATTTCACATCATTTAAAGCAGGGGTCTCAAACTCAAATTACCTGGGGGCCACATTAGATAAAGTCTGAGTGAGGCTGGGCCGCATTGAGTATTTGATAAAAAGCGGTTGCACGGGGAAAAAAGAGAGAAAGAACAACATGCAACACACTTTCTTAATCTTTAATAACAGTTCAGAACATGAAAATGTATTTAGAATGTAAGTTTAAACTAATATGTCTACTCTTCTTCTTTTACCTACTCCTTGCTGGTTGAAACCTGGCAACGCTTCATCTTGCACAGCTGACAGATATTTGGCTTGCATTAGGAAGCAGATGAGATCCTCAGGATAGACTGAAGATGCTCATCAGTGAGCCTTGACCTGTATTAGGTGCTTTCACACCGACAGTATTTGGTGCGCACCAAACGGTCCATTCGAACCAGAAGTGGTTAGCTCGGTTCGTTTGCGTTGGTGTGAAAGCGTCAATCGGACTCGGACCCGAACCAACTCAAGTGGACCGAGACCGCAAAAAAGAGGTGGTCTCGGTTCGCTTGAATCCGCACCAAAATGACCAACTTTGGTGCGGTTCCTCTGGTGTGAACGCGAACCCGGGGTCCAAACCACAGACAGCAGTCCAAACGAACTATTCTAGATGCATCATGGGAGAAACGTGTCTCCTCTGCCTGAAATGACGCGCTGTACGACTCCAGCGCAGTAACAGGTTGTTGTCCAGACGCAGCCGTGATTTATTTTCGAATTATTTTACCAAAATTGGCCAATAAAGAGAATGTAACACACAAAGATCAGAGCAAGAACGTGCGAACGTGTGGCTCCAGAGTGAGTCAAAAATGGGGGTGTGTACTTCTGTTCAGGACCTACAGAGGTCCCGGTTGTTCCCCGTGATCATGTAGAAGGAACCAGCATTTGTTATTTTAGGCTAATTAACCAAATAATTTTATGGCAATAGGCAATCGCCCATTCAATTGATTCACCTTTAAAAATGTCCTGCTTTTAGCCTCGTGTGAGAAATACAGTCAGACTAGATCCAAACCGGAGTCCCGAACCAGCGGGAGCAGCTCCGGTTCTGTCCGGCTCAGATGACGTGGAGCGGGGAGTGAAAAGCGCTTTTCCCGGGAAGAACCCAAATGCGGACACCAACTAAACTGGATTCACGTTCTGTCCGGATGCTTTGCACCACCACGGAACCAGTCGCGGTTCTTGAGCGCGGAGGACAGGAGCAGCACAGACCTGTAGGTATAGTCCACAGCGCTTCTCACTTTCCCGCACGGAACACGGAACCAGCGCGCAGACGGCGGAACGTACCCGCTCAGACCCAGTCATTGCGCACTGGTCTTGCTCACCACCGTTTGGAACCAGCACATGGAGGATGGAGCCTCCGGACCATCTGACCAACGCTCTTGTAGGACGACAGAAAACCAAGAACCAGACCCCAGACCCGTCCTGAGGAGCTGCGCGCTACTGTTAGCGCTGTTGGCTGCTGCTGTTTCCCGAAACTCTGGGCTGATGCGGTGAGTTTGTACAAAGTTCTATGTTGCTGTTTTATGAGTTAATGGTGATAAGATGAGGTATTAACAGGGAACATCAGTATTGGTTTACTGGAGATATTGCTGTTCTACCGGGATACAGAGGCTCGTTAATCGGACCAGTTTTTGGTTCGTTTTCCGGTGTGAAAGCGCCACACGGAGTGTATCTGCTTCTCGTATGTCAAACATGGATGGAAGACGCTTGTTTTTGCCTTGTACTTTTTTACTAACATGTCGCCAAGCCTCTGGAATAGATCAGTGCAGTTTTGTGGTGCTTGCGTATTGATGGGACAGCTGTGTTTGCCACTGAGTGCGCGTGGATTTCGGCGACGCACAGGTGTAGTTTGGTCATCGAGTTGCCAGCAAGTTACGCACCGAGTGTTGAAACAGTAAACAGACTGTCAATGTCTTTTTATTTCTTATTAGCTCCTCCAATAAAGGTCCCACACTTATGAACAGGGGAATTGTGTCAGCGCCTCCTCTGCTCTGATACTGTGGTTGTGGGAGCGTAAAGTGAAGTGCGCACACGCGTACCACCATGTGTGGTTTGTTTTGGTTCTTCGGTGACGCCGTATGTGCACGTGTATGTGCACGTGTACTGGTATTAACAGATCCACTTAGACTCATTGTTTCACAACTGCTGTAAGTTGAGTTTTGGGATGTAAACTGCGTTAATAATCTGTTGTTGTGAATCTGCATGGGCACCGATTCCAGCTTCATCTGTCAGTGCGGCCCGCGGTCGGGGGATGGGATTGTTGCGTACATCTACCGCGGCCGCACTGACATTATTCTTTGAATCAAGTGGGGCCGCAAAAAATCCTTCGCGGGCCGCAGTTGCCCCGGCCCCGAGTCTGAGACCCCTGATTTAAAGTGTCTGTATCAGTAAATATTCTAACGCCCCGTACATAAAACAAAGTCTATTTTTCATAAACATCACACACAAACGCACACAGACGCACAGTGAGTTGGAGAACAGTTTTATTTCTCTCGTGACATCAGCGTTTGTTCCGTTTGAGCAGAACCTTCAGCAGGTTTGGTTCATTGGTCTGTTTGCAGCAGGAGCTTCACGTCTGGACCAGGTTAAAACACTTTGAACGTGGAGTGTTGATCTCGGTCTGGGGAGGCTCTACGTGTTCGCTGAAGTACGTCTACATGTACTACCGACAAAATATTTAGAGATCGTCTGAAAACTGAAGAAAAAAAACTTCTTGAAACGAAACGAATCATAAACAACTTCACAGATCTGAGTTTGATGTTTCACTAATGTGATTCTGTCATATAAATATTTGTGTGTTTGACGGACAGAGTCGAGGAGTACAGATTACAAGTACCAAAGTTAAGTAATCAGAGTACAAATGATCAGAGTAACTGTATTCAGTTACAGTTACTGTTTCAGTGAGTGGTAATTAGATTACAGTTACTTTGTTGAAATAAATGGATTAAACAGAGGGATTTTACTGTTTTCACATTTTGGGCTAAATCCTTTATTTATTTATTTATTTATTTACTGGGGTAATTCCACTCATTCTCACACTAAACCTGGACTAAACTAAATCTAAACTAGATCTAAACCAGGACTAAACCAGGACTAAAACAGGATTTAACAGGTCTAAATCGTGCTGTGTGGATGTGTTTCCTCGTCTTTGTTTCTCTACAGCAAATCAAGTAATCCAAAGTATTCAGATTACATTACTCACTTTAAGTAATTTAATGGATTCTGTTACAAACTACATTTTGGGGTATGTAATCTGTAATCTGTAGGGGATTACATTTTAAAAGTAAACTTCAAAACACTGTTGACGGCGTCGCACATTTAAAGTTCATATTACAAACTTAAACATAAAACTGGAGATTGGGTTTTGTTTTAGACACAAACAGTTTTTCTTTGACGTTGGGAGCGTCTTTTCTTTCTGTTCTTTCTGTTTTGTGTTGTTACGTTTCACTTTTTTTAACATTTGAGGTTTTGTACCAACACAAACTGTGGATATGTTTTAAACAACGGAGTTGGTTTGGATTTTTTATGTTCAGAAATAACATTTTTATAGCCACAAGTTTCAGCAGATTAAATCCACAGAGCTGTTGTAGTGCTCCCTCTAGTGGACGCTGATGTTTATTACACTTAACTGTAAATTCACCTCAAATCATTTCTGATGATGTGGACTGAGATCAGCGGTAACAAAAGTTTTCTGTCACTTCTGTTGAGTTTTGTGAGTTTAAATCTTTTTATTACCAATATAAACTTTATTTTGTGTCTTAACTGGATTGTACGACAGAGTATAAGGGTCAGATTAAAAAAAAAATTATATATATATATAATATATATATATATATATATATATATATATATATATATATATATATATTATATATATATATATATATATATATATATATATATATATATATATATATTATATATATATATATATATATATGCTGGCGCTATGAGAATAAAGTCGTAGTCAAAATGCTGAATTTGGAGCATTTTGTAAAGGAGAAGAATCTGTGTATCATTCGTTTATTCGACTGAACCAGGACTAAATCAGGACTAAACCAGGTCCAGAACCAAACCAGAAAGACCAGGACTTGAGACCTGGACCAGACCAGGACTGAAAATGGTTTAGTCCTGGTTTAGTCCTGGTTTAAGTCACAGAAATGGGAAACGACATTTCCGTGACTTTAAAATGCAAAGCGGGACTGTTGCGCCGCATACGGACTGAATCAGGACTAAACCATTTTCAGTCCTGGTCTGGTCCCGGACCTGGTTCAGTCCTGGTTCAGTCCTGGTTCAGTCTGGAGGCACAAATAATGAAGAAAATTGTTTTTTGTTTTATTTCATTTTCTTATTTTTGGTTTTAATTTGATAAACAAGTTTTCTTCTTCTGCCGCATTTTTCACTTTGACTTTGATTTTATTACGACTTCATTCTCATAATATTATGACTTTATTTAACTTCGACTTTATTCCTGTAAAATCACAACTTTTTCTGGCTTTGATTTTATTCTCATAATATTACAACTTTAATGTTGAAATGTTACGACTTTATTCTTGTAGCGTTAGCATCATTTTATTTATTTATTTTTTTAATCTGACCCTTATACTCTGTCGTAGGATTGAACTCACACACGTGGAGCAGGAAACGAGTGAAACTGAACTTTACTCGTGAAAGGACCAACTGTTTTTCTGCTTTGTCGTTTATAGAATTAAAATGACCCAATAAATAAAGTTAAATCTCTGTCTCTGTGTTTGTCTGATGCTCAGAGACCGACTGGGACCAATAAACGCACCTGGACTTTTCCTCCACAAATTGGCCCACGGTGGAAATACAAGCATCAAGAATCTCAGACTTCTGGTCATCGCGCAAAACACACTGAGAAGGATTTTCTGAAAAAGTGAGCATCAAACCTCCATGTTTGTTTTCCCAGTGGGATGTGTCTATTGACAAAGTCGATCTTTTCAAGTCTTTTGAACCATATCACTTTTGTTTCTGGTTCTGATATTGTCATATTTTAGTTTTGGGATTCAGACGTCGTAATTGTTGTGGTTGTTGGATCCAAACAGCGGAAAACGACTTGAGAAATTTGTTTGCGAACTTCATAAATGCAAAAGTGAATCAGATGTGTGTGACTCAAACCTCTGTTCAAACTGTTTCTCTTCCCAACGGAATTGAAAAATAGTGAAAGGTGAAGGTGATGGGCAGGATTGATCCACAGGAAGAACCAAAAAGGAAACATTTTGGTCCAGTCCGCGGGCTCCAGACTGATGAGAGAGACTCTGTGCACGACAGCGCCCGCAACCGCACACTGTCATTTTTATTTTTTTTATTTCTTAAAGTGACCCAGTGTAAATCATAATGTTTCACGTCCATATTTATAGTTTTCTTTCTCTGAATATTTCATTTTACCAATAATTTCTTGAGCCCTTTTTATTCTTTTTTATTATCATATTCATTTATCATGTTTAACATTATTGGTTTAAATTTCATAATTTAAAATGACTATATTATTTTTTTAAGATATTCATTTAGCAGTTTTATATTATTAATTTGAATTTCATTATTTTAAATGACTTTATATCACAGGTTTTAATTTAAATTCCTGAGCGTCACTTCACTGGTCCAGTCGTGGATCGCTGTGGTCTTTTGCCGTGTCGTTATTAAATGTTACGTTAAAAAAAACAACAACACACAAATAAAGAGGTTTGTGTCAATGCTAATGCTAATGCTAACGCTAATGCGCTAATGCTAATGCTAACGCTAATCTTAAATCATAATAAATACTAAAGCAACGTCACAAACTGAAGTTTTCTACATATATATATATAAATAATTGGGTCATTTTCACTTTAAATAATTTGAATTTGAAGGTTGTTTATTTTATGTTTTTGATTTATGATTTAAATAAAAGTGACTGTTAGCTTCGCGACATAGTGAGCGAGCGAGCTAACTGCTGCGCACAGAGCCTTTTACCGACTCCAAACAAAATATTCTAACGTCTGAAAGTCGAAAAAAATAACCTTAAAAATATGTCTAGAACAGGAAACATACGAATAGGCTTCATAAACTCTGAAACAGCATTAAAACTTTCAATATTAAATGTAAAAATGTCACTTTTTTACAATTTACAGCGAGGCTAAAGGTGAAAGAGCGGGGTAAAGCGCGGGGTGAAGCGCGGGTGAAGAGCGGCGTGTGCGGGTTTGTGCAGCAGGTGGCGCTGGTGAGGGGGGCGGGGCTACGACAGGACGGCCAGACTGTGCAGCAGAGACACGACGGCGCTGGCGCTGAGCAGAGGGAGGACGGGCGACGGACTGCTCTGACCGCTCACGGCTGAAACACAAAACACACAAAACACACAACAGGGTTAGACACACAACACAAAACACACAACACACAACAAACACAACACAGCACACACAACACACTGGCCTGGACTGTGTGACTCCTGAAAACTCTGATACTCTGATGTAGGAGCTCGAGTCTCGTCCTGATTGGACCACAGTCCGATGAGGTTCATTTGGTCTTCCGATATTTTATGTTATTAGGTTCTTTTTTCAGACCAAGAGTTTGTTTTCATACCTGACAGTTTCGACTGCTCACCAGCGAAAAAAGGAACATAGAACAGAACGTGAGAAGGAAACAGCGAAGGCGAAACACGAGCAACAAAACACAAAGCAGAACAGGAACAACTCAAATCGGCCGTTTCTGACCAGTGTAAAAGAGAGAAGCACATTATGGACGGGGACAGAGCGAACATCACTGGGACAGAGGAAAACAAACATCGCTGGATTAAAGAGGCAATTGAAAGACAGAAACGTCCTCACGGGACAATAAACCTACTCTCACACACCTGGGATACTGTCCTGAGGAAGTGGGACTGTAGACCGAGAGGAAGACAGTGCAAAAACCTGTTTAAATCATCTGAGCGACACGACACAGAAACATCTCGAGACTCTGAGGAAGACACTAGTGAGCAATCAAAACTGTCAGGAGGAAAACAAACTCTTGGTCTGAAAAAAGAACCTAATAACACACTTATTGAACACGTCACTGTGACTCGCTCCTTCCTGATTCTCTGGGTTTGTGACGTCGTCATGTGACGATATTGT
>NW_026571018.1:38878314-38887678 GCF_026225935.1 Boleophthalmus pectinirostris
ACATGAACACAACACACACAACACACACACATGAACACACAACACACACATGAACACACAACACACACATGAACACACAACACACACATGAACACACAACACACACACACACACACACACACATGAACAACACAATAAACACACATAAACACTTGGGCCCGTCCGATATGTTTTTTTAGCTGCTGATCGTCGATGTAACAAACAATCTTCTGCACTCAGACTTTCGAGGTAAATGTGTGCGCGGTGCTGTAATCATGTGTGTAAATGTGGATCTTTCACACATGAGTGCAGGTCCAGTCACATGTGCACACACTAGAGTCACTTCACACTAGAACAATGTAAGAAAACAGAGTGTTTATGTGAAAGAACTACAGCAGCGAAACAACCAGAAACAACCAGAAACAACCAGAAACAACGAGAACACTCACAGGCTCCTCTCAGATCACAAGACTCAACTGACAAGTGTCTTTAATCCTGACGCAAAACAATCGTATACAATATAATCCAGCATGTGGACAGCAGCTGTGTGTGTGTCTTTGGGACAGTCCTGTATTTGTGTCGTCTCGTCTTCGCTCTCACACTTTGATAAAAACAGCTGTAGTTTTGTTTTGTTTTTTTCTCGGCAGTGTTGTGGATCAGACACAAGAGTTTACAACAGTGTCTCAGTGTCGCGTTAAAGAAACGCTCAGATCACACTGGTGTAAACAAAAGGACATGAGTCATGTGACTCTCATGATTGTTCAGGGACAGTACGGCGTCACAGACACAAATAACTCCTCTGATAAATATTGATGTGGTGTCACATATGAGGACATTTATGTGTCTGTAAATGGGAATAAATGGACAGAATACAGAGAGTCTAAGTCTACGTTCAGACTGCAGGGCTTAATGCTCAATTCAGATTTTTTTGTGAAATCCGATGTTTTTTCGAGGTCGTTCACATTTCCTGTTAAATGTGACTTGTATGTGACTCCAGTGTGAACATTAAACGGCCCAAAAGTGTCTCACATGTGACACTGGAGACATGACGACGTCAACCGCAGCGAGCGTCTCTGTGTTTACAGAAGTTGTCCAAACATGGACGCAGCATCGAGCACCTGGAGATTTTAAAGTTCCTCTCGTACCGGAGCCAGAACATGAACAACTGACTTGTTTTAAGGAGGAGATTGAGAAGGAGAAGGACCAGGTTTTTGGTCGTGGTGTTTTGTGGGACAGAACGTTGAAAGGAACGTGTGGTTGTGGAGACGGAGCCAAGAGTGGTGAGTGGAGATGTGCTTCACTTCAGTCACACAGAGTTCATTAACAATTTTCGCCTACTTCAGCGCAGAATAGTGACGTTTGTGTCTTGTTGATAACGTGTAGGTGGATGAATGTGCTGAAGTCACATGTCAAAAGATCAGATATGTATCGGTTTTAGGAGCACATATCCAAGTGTCCTGGGTCACATTTGAAAAAATCGGATCTGTGTCATTAAAAGATCGGATACAGGAACATAGAAGCCAAAAAATCGGATTTGGTAACTTCAGGCTGCAGACTGAACAGAGCTTAAGATTCAGAACGAGGTAAACCTGCCCATGTGGACAGTCAACTCAGACCAACAAGATTTAGGCCGATACGTCTCCAAGTGCTCATATCGGACGATAATATCGGCCAACCGATATATCGGACGTGCCCTAATAAACAGCACAAAGAAAACACACAGAAACACAAACACATAAACAACACAACAAACAAAATGGCACACAAACAAACACACAAACACAGATCTAGATCTTAAAAACACTACAGTGTGTTCAGGTGCATGATGGGAGGTGTAGTGTAGTGTAGTGTGTGTGTGTGTGTGTGTGTGTGTGTGTGTGTGTGTGTGTGTGTGTGTGTGTGTGTGTGTGTGTGTGTTCACCTCTGCGGCGGATGGGTCCCACAGACAGGATGTGCTCCTTCTGCTCGCTGTTCTCTGAGTACATCCTCCGTTTGTGTGGACAGTTCTGCACACGACACGAACAATTTGTACATGAACAAGAGAAATCAGTGAAATCAGAGAAAATCAGAACTGTTCTTCAGGCTGTTCTTCTCAGATCTTAGACGTCGTTAGTGGGTAAATCTGAGCCAGTTTTCCCGACATCTTTTGTAAATGTGTTCCACTGCAACAGTCGGGGAAAATATGGACGTCCCAGAAAGTTTAGGCTCCGTTTATACGACGACGTCTGAACAGGAGACGTAAAAGCAGCGTCGCATCTTCACTTTTTACTCCACGTTTAGACAAGAGTTTTTGGGAGTAAATTTGCTGCATACGGTGACGCAAAAGTGTGTGGAATTTGATTGTGTATTCATGCCAGACGACTCGGTGGTGATGTTTGTGACGTAAACATGTACACGACCTGAGCACACGTGACCAGAGTTTTGCGTCTTGGGCAGTGTAAATGGAAACTCTACGCTGGAGCCTATTCAACTTTTCCACTCTGGAGGTGGTTTCAGATTTTTGTGTTTTTAAGCCCAAAAACGCCGTCACCGTCTAAACAAAAAAACACTTCCAATAAAATATTTTGTTGTTTTTACTTGACAAAATATTTTATTTACTCTTGTTCTCGTGTAAACAGACCCTAAATGTCCAACCGATTCAGTTTGTAGTGAACAAGCCCGAGTTTGTGTTTTTGCACTTTCTCAACTCATACTATAATACTCCCTACAACTGTACAACAACTCACACTTATGTAACTGATAATACTCCCTACAACTGTACAACAACTCACACTTATGTAACTAATAATACTCCCTACAACTGTACAACAACTCACACTTATGTCACAGATAATACTCCCTACAACTGTACAACAAGTCGCCCGTATGTAACTGATAATACTCCCTACAACTCTACAACAACTCACACTTATGTCACATATAATACTCCCTACAACTGTACAACAACTCACACTTCTGTAAGAGATAATACTCCCTACAACTCTACAACAACTCACACTTATGTCACATATAATACTCCCTACAACTGTACAACAACTCACCCTTATGTTAACAGATAATACTCCCTACATTAGTGTGTGTGTGGATGGTGATAATGTTGTGCGTTCAGTGTTGTGTGTTTATTGTTGTATGTTCAGTGTTGTGCGTTTAGCGTTGTGCGTTCAGTGTTGTGCGTTCAGTGTTGTGCGTTCAGCGTTGTGTGTTCAGTGTTGTGTGTTCAGCGTTGTGCGTTCAGCGTTGTGTGTTCAGTGTTGTGTGTTCAGTGTTGTGTGTGTCAGTGTGTGTGTTCGTGTTCAGTGTTGTGCGTTCAGTGTTGTGTAGCGTTGTGTGTTCAGTGTTGTGTGTTCAGTGTTGTGTGTTCAGTGTTGTTGTGTGTGCAGTCGTGTTGTGTGCGTTCAGTGTGTGTTCAGTGTTGTGCGTTCAGCGTTGTGTGTTCAGTGTTGTGTGTTCAGTGTTGTGTGTTCAGTGTTGTGTGTTCAGTGTTGTGTGTTCAGTCAGCGTTGTGTGTGTCAGTGTTGTTGAGTGTTGTGTGTTCGTTGTTGTGTTCGTGTTGTGTGTTCAGTGTGTGTGCGTAGTGTGTGCAGTTTGCGTTCGGCGTTGTGCGTCTGCCGTACCACTTTGCAGGCGTTGGTGTCGGAGTCGCACAGCGTCACGTCGCAGTGCAGATGAACCTCGTCGTAGTCGCCGATGAACTTGAAGACGGTGACGTGGAAGCGGCAGGTCAGGCCCACGCCGTTCTCCGCCATCCCGATGGTGCTGTCCTTCGTGTTCGGACACCTGCACGAAAACAAAAAAACAAAAAAACACTGCGATTTACAAACGTAGACCAGAGTCCCACGAACGGAAAACACGTTACACCTGAACTTTTGGTCTGTGGATGTTCAAAGTGTTTGTTGTTTCTGTTTCGGTCGGGGACAGTCCCTCGTAACAGTGCATAGATATAGAACAGTAGATGTCGCGTTCAGCTTCTAGGTGTTAATCTCGCCGCCATCTTGGTATGGGGGGTCCATGGTCTAAAATGTCACTGAACGTCATTTCACCAAAGCTTTTTCACAGTATCGAAGCAAAGATGCCAGATTTTTGTCCAAATGAGCAGGTAAAAAGATGTTTGGAGTAGAGCCCGACCGATATGGGCCCCTGTAGATATAATGGCTATCGGCCGATATGTTTTTCTGATATGGGCCGATATTTCACGTGGGCAGGTTATACCTCGTTATAAATCTTAGACTCTCTACATTCTGTTCATTTAATCCAATTTACAGACAGATAAATGTCCAAATATGTGCATCTGTGTTTATCTGTGGAGTCATTTGTCTGAGTGTGTCCGTACTGTCCCTGAACACACCACAGAGTCACGTCACTTCACTCACGTGTGTTTGTTTACACCCGCAGCCGTGCGCAACACTGAGATTATTTTCTTTTTAAGGACAATTGGTTTGAGTCTGGATTAAAAGGACATTTATTAGTTCAGACTTGTGATGTGGGAGGAGCCTGTGTGAGGCTGAGTGTTGGAAATATGTCGACTCTGAAGCTAGTTTAGGTTAGTGATTATCTGCTGTAGCTCCTGCACATAAACAGACTGTTTTCTATTGGTCTGTGACTGTATTGACCGTATATTTGTTACTGGACCAGCATTGATGTAAATGATGCTGTGAATAGACGTGTGAATGATCCACATTTACACATATAATTCATTACCGCGGTGCGCAGCATTTATGGCTAAAGGTTAATAGCGGTAGTTTCTTTACTCGCTAGTAGTGATGAGTCGGTCGCGAACGAAGCGGCTCTTAGATCCGGCTCTTTGAAGCGAACGACGGGAGCCTGATCCTTATTGGGAGCCGTGTTTTCTGTTTCTCTCACTTTTTTCCTCTTCACGCCGCGTTCAGACTCGTGGGAGTTTGACAGCGGCAGCGGCTCAAAACGAAACTTTCAGAAATCTGCGTGTGCATAGGATAGAAAAAACTTGCATATTTGTCTGTAGTTCAGCATAAAATGAATAAACCAGGATTAATCTTGGGGTTGAGAGACGGAGAGAGACAGAGACCGAGTCCCGACACTCAGTCCTTTTTCAGTCCTGGTTTAGTTCTGCTTTAGTCCTGCTGCCGATCACTAGTAGCTAGAATGTGATCTACTGTCTGTAAATATGACACAAAGAGGCAGAAGAACAATAAATGTTGCTTAAATAAACGCAATTTAAAATCCACTACAGCCAAACCTACGTTTTTTAAACAATTCAAGATTTACAGTGAATTTTTTCATCACTAAATATATCAGCGATTATATCGACAGCTCCAACTCCCATTATATCGGTTTCATATCGGCCACAACAAAATCCATATCGGTCGGGCTCTAGTTTGGAGAATACGACACACATTTACGCACACATTTTGACACGCAAACCTACAGCGCGGGACTTTCGGCCATCGTGAAAAACGTCTATTCTTAAAAGTTTCTCTAATTTCCTGCTCCTCGTGTGTGAGTTTAGTTGAGGTAAATGTAAGTGTGACAGTTAAACCCAGTTAAGACACAAAATAAAGGTTTATTCAAATTCAGTTTAAATTCAATTCAAATTCAAAAAAGGTTATTGTCAATTCTTCATACGAAACATATGAAAAATATAGATTGTTTTTTCTCATACCCGAGCGAATAAATAAATAACAATAATGTTTATATTGGTAATAAAGAGATTTAAATTCACAAAACTCAACAGAAGTGACAGAAAACTATTTTTACCACTGATCTCAGTCCACATCGTTCAGAAATTATTTGATTAAATCTGTTTTGAGGTGAATTCACTGCATTAGTGTAATAGACATTAGTGTCCACTAGAGGGCGAACTACAACAACTCTGTGTATGTGGAGAAACTTGTGTCTATAAAAATGTTATTTCTGAACATAAAAAATCCAAACCAACTCTGTTGTATAAAACATATCCACAGTTTTTGTTGGTACAAATTCTCAAATCTGTGGAAAAGTGAAGTGTGTCTTTTGTTGAAGCTGTAAATGAATCTTATGGAGAATGTTCTGTGTCCAGTCCCAACATGGCCGCCGCAGGTTCTGTTATTTCTATGCACTGTGTCACCGTGGTAACTGCTGAACAGTCCACCATAGACATGCATGCAGAACACCCCCAGCATGATGTCATTGTAAAGTATGACTTAAAGGTGCACTGTGTAACTTTTCAGGTGGAGGGTCCCTCACCTGCTTGTTTCTATGGAGACGTCATTGCTCTGCCTGGAATGTTCCACAGTGTGACTTTAAACAGCTCTACTTTACATGTATTCAATTACAGGTGGTTTTAGAGCTAAAAAATACCTAGAAAAAACAGGCAACTCACCCTTATGTAACAGATAATACTCCCTACAACTGTACAACTCACTCTTATGTAACAGATAATACTCCCTACAACTGTACAACTCACCCTTATGAGACAGATAATACTCCCTACAACTACTCCCTTACAACTGTACAACTCACTCTTATGTAACAGATAATACTCCCTACAACTGTACAACTCACCCTTATGTAACAGATAATACTCCCTACAACTGTACAGTACTGTGCTGGTGTAACAGGTTTGCCAAGTGTGACAGGTGTTACTGGTGTGTACAGGTGTGACGTGTGACAGGTGTGACGTGTGTGACAGGTGTGACAGGTGTGACAGGTGTGACAGGTGTGACGTGTGTGACAGGTGTGACAGGTGTGACGTGTGTGACAGGTGTGACGTGTATGACAGGTGTGACAGGTGTGTGTGACAGGTGTGACGTGTATGACAGGTGTGACAGGTGTGTGACAGTGTGTGTGTGTGTGACAGGTGTGTGTGACAGGTGTGACAGGTGTGACAGGTGTGACAGGTGTGACAGGTGTGACGTGTGTGACAGGTGTGACAGGTGTGACAAGTGTGATGTGACAGGTGTGACGTGTGTGACAGGTGTGACAGGTGTGACATGTGTGACAGGTGTGACAGTGTGTGACAGGTGTGACAGGTGTGAACAGGTGTGAGTGTGACAGGTGTGTGTGACGTGTGACAGGTGTGACAAGTGTGACAGGTGTGACGAGTGTGACGTGTGTGACAGGTGTGACAGGTGTGATGACAGGTGTGACGTGTGTGACAGGTGTGACGTGTGTGACAGGTGTGACAGGTGTGACAGGTATGACAGGTGTGACAGGTGTGACATGACAGTGTGTGTGACAGGTGTGATGACAGGTGTGACAGGTGTGACGTGTGTGTGTGACATGTGACAGGTGTGACGGTGTGACAGGTGTGACGTGTGTGACAGGTGTGACAGGTGTGATGTGTGACAGGTGTGACAGGTGTGACAGGTGTGACGACGTGTGACAGGTGTGACAGGTGTGACAGGTGTGACATGTGTGACAGGTGTGACGAGTGTGATGTACGTGTGTGACGTGTGACAGGTGTGACGGTGACAGGCGCGTGACAGGTGCGGCGGGCGTGACAGGTGCACAGGTGCGGCGGGCGTGACAGGTGCAGCGGGCGTGACAGGTGCGGCGGGCGTGACAGGTGCGGCGGGCGTACCCCCTCTCGATGATGATGTAGCGCAGCCGGTCGCCGCTGAAGCGCGACGGCGTGGCCCAGCACATGTTGACGATGAGGATGAGCTGGTTCTCGTCGGCTCCCTCCACGAACACGCCCACGTACAGGACGTCGCGGGTGCTCAGCACCACCTCAGCCCTCGCGGTACGGGTGACGGTACGAGCCGTTCTTGTACAGCGCCATTTTAGTGATGAAGTTTCCCTCCTGGGTCGGCAGCGTCAGGTTTATCACACTGGAAGAAAAGGAACAGATAATACTCCCTACAACTATAATACACCCTACAACTATAATACTCCCTATAACTGTACTACAACTCACCCTTATGTAACAGATAATACTCCCTACAACTATAATACTCCCTACAACTGTACTACAACTCACCCTTATGTAACAGATAATACTCCCTACAACTATAATACTCCCTATAACTATACTACAACTCACCCTTATGTAACAGATAATACTCCCTACAACTATAATACTCCCTATAACTGTACAACTCACCCGTATGTAACAGATAATACTCCCTACAACTGTACAACAACTCAACTTATGTAACAGATAATACTCCCTACAACTGTAATACTCCCTATAACTGTACTAAAACTCACCCTTATGGAACAGATAATACTCCCTACAACTGTACAACTCACCCTTATGTCACATATAATACTCCCTACAACTATAATACTCCCTATAACTGTACTACAACTCACCCTTATGGAACAGATAATACTCCCTACAACTGTACAACAACTACCTTATGAACAGATAATACTCCCTAAACTATACTCCCTTTACAACAATAACCTTATGTCACATATATACTCCTACAACTTACAACAACTTACCTGTACTCCCTTAAACAGATAATACTCCTACAACTGTACAACAACCCTTATGTACAACACAACAGATAATACTCCCTACAACTGTACAACTCACCCTTATGTAAGATAATACTCCCTACAACTGTACAACTCACCCTTAAACAGATGTACAGACATACTCCCTACAACTTGTGAAGATAATACTCCCTACGTACCTGAGCATGGGTCGGAGGACGGTCTCCAGGGAGATCTTCAGGTCCAGTTCGTAGGCGCAGGAAAACTCCACGTTGATGGTTTTGTCTCTGGTGATGACGTTTCCCGTGTTGTTGACGCTCTCGATCCACACCGTGTTCTTGTACATGATGTGAGTCCCGTTCGACTGAGCGCCCACGAGAACACAAGGAGAACACAAGAACACAAGGAGAACACAAGGAGAACACAAAGAGAACACATGAGAACACAAAGAGAACACAAGGAGAACACAAAGAGAACACATGAGAACACAAAGAGAGAACACATGAGAACACATGAGAACACAAAGAGACACAAACACAAGAGAGAAACACAAAAGAGAACACAAGAGAGAGAGAACACAAAGAGAACACAAGAGAACACACATGAGAACACAAGAGAACACAAAGAACACAAAGAGAACACATGAGAACACAAGAGAACACATGAGAACACAAAGAGAACACAAGAGATGAGAACACAAGAGAACACAAAGAGAACACAAGGAGAACACATGAGAACACAAAGAGAAACACGAGAACACAAGAAGAACACATGAGAACACAAAGAGAACACAAGGAGAACACAAGAGAACACAAAGAGAAACACACACAAAGAGAACACATGAGAGAGAACACAAAGAGAACACAAGACACAAAGAAACACACACAGAGAACCACAAGGAGAACACAAGAGAACACATGAGAACACAAAGAGAACACACATGAGAACACAAAGAGAACACAAGAGAACACACAAAGAGAACACA